>NC_135197.1:665833-998750 GCF_050948175.1 Xylocopa sonorina
CGAAGTGTTATGTATTCCTCGTCTACACTTCAAATGAATGTAAATGCGACACTTCCTTGCAAGGAAATAGCGTTTGCACATATCTACGTATCGAAGCAGTAGAGTTCAAATGCTTCTTAAAACGAGGTATTGCATCTCATATATATGTTTCATGATAAGATATAATATTCATTACGAAGTGTTATGCATTCCTGGTCTACGATTCAAATGAATGTAAATGCGACACTTCCTTGCAAGGAAATAGCGTTTGCAGATGTCTACGTATCGAAGCAATAGAGCTCTAATGCTTCTTAAAACGAGATATTGCATCTCATATCTATGTTTCATAATAAGATATAATATTCATTGCGAAGTGTTATGCATTCCTCGTCTACGATTCAAATGAATGTAAATGCGACACTTCCTTGCAAGGAAATAGCGTTTGCAGATGTCTACGTATCGTAGCAATAGAGTTCTTATGATTCTTAAAACGCGATATCGCATCTCATTTCTATGTTTCATGGTAAGATATAACATGATTTGCGAAGTGTTATGTATTCCTCGTCTACACTTCAAATGAATGTGAATGCGACACTTCCTCGCTAGGAAATGGCGTTTGCAGATGTCAACGTACCGTAGCAATAGAGTTCAAATGCTTCTTAAAACGAGATATTGCATCTCATATCTATGTTTCATAATAAGATATAATATTCATTGCGAAGTGTTATGCATTCCTCGTCTACGATTCAAATGAATGTAAATGCGACACTTCCTTGCAAGGAAATAGCGTTTGCAGATGTCTACGTATCGTAGCAATAGAGTTCTTATGATTCCAAAAACGCGATATCGCATCTCATTTCTATGTTTCATGATAAGATATAATATGATTTGCGAAGTGTTATGTATTCCTCGTCTACACTTCAAATGAATGTAAATGCGACACTTCCTTGCAAGGAAATAGAGTTTGCAGATGTCTACGTATCGTAGCAATAGAGTTCATATGATTCTTAAAACGCGTTATCGCATCTCATTTCTATGTTTCATGGTAAGATATAACATGATTTGCGACGTGTTATGTATTCCTCGTCTACACTTCAAATGAATGTGAATGCGACACTTCCTCGCTAGGAAATGGCGTTTGCAGATGTCTACGTATCGTAGCAATAGTTTTCTAATGCTTCCTAAAACGCGATATCGCATCTCATTTCTGTGTTTCATGGTAAGATATAACACGATTTGCGAAGTGTTATGTATTCCTCGTCTACACTTCAAATGAATGTAAATGCGACACTTCCTTGCTAGGAAATAGCGTTTGCAGATGTCTACGTATCGTAGCAATAGATTTCTAATGCTTCTTAAAACGCGATATCGCATCTCATTTCTATGTTTCATGGTAAGATATAATATTCATTGCGAAGTGTTATGCATTCCTCGTCTACGATTCAAATGAATGTAAATGCGACACTTCCTTGCAAGGAAATAGCGTTTGCAGATGTCTACGTATCGTAGCAATAGAGTTCTTATGATTCTTAAAACGCGATATCGCATCTCATTTCTATGTTTCATGGTAAGGTATAATATGATTTGCGAAGTGTCATGTATTCCTCGTCTGCACTTCAAATGAATGTAAATGCGTCACTTCCTTGCAAGGGAATAGCGTTTGCAGATGTCTAGGTATCGTAGCGATAGAGTTCTAATGCTTCTTAAAACGCGATATCGCATCTCATTTCTATGTTTCATGGTAAGATATAATATGATTTGCGAAGTGTTATGTATTCCTCGTCTACGATTCAAATGAATGTAAATGCGACACTTCCTTGCAAAGAAATAGCGTTTGCAGATGTCTACGTAACGTAGCCATAGATTTCTAATGCTTCTTAAAACGCGATATCGCACCTCATTTCTATGTTTCATGGTAAGATATAATATGATTTGCGAAGTGTCATGTATTCCTCGTCTACACTTCAAATGAATGTAAATGCGACATTTCCTTGCTAGGAAATAGCGTCTGCAGATGTCTACGTATCGTAGCAATGGAGTTCTTATGATTCTTAAAACGCGATATTGCATCTCATTTCTATGTTTCATGGTAAGGTATAATATGATTTGCGAAGTGTCATGTATTCCTCGTCTGCACTTCAAATGAATGTAAATGTGACACTTGCTTGCAAGGAAATAGCGTTTGCAGATGTCTCCGTATCGTAGCAATAGAGTTCTTATGATTCTTAAAACGCGATATCGCATCTCATTTCTATGTTTCATGGTAAGATATAACATGATTTGCGAAGTGTTATGTATTCCCCGTCTACACATCAAATGAATGTGAATGCGACACTTCCTCGCTAGGAAATAGCGTTTGCAGATGACTACATATCGTAGCAATAGAGTTCTTATGATTCTTAAAACGCGATATCGCATCTCATTTCTATGTTTCATGGTAAGGTATAATATGATTTGCGAAGTGTCATGTATTCCTCGTCTGCACTTCAAATGAATGTAAATGAGACACTTCCTTGCAAGGGAATAGCGTCTGCAGATGTCTAGGTATCGTAGCGATAGAGTTCTAATGCTACTTAAAACGCGATACCGCATCTCATTTCTATGTTTCATGGTAAGATATATTATGATTTGCGAAGTGTAATGTATTCCTCGTCTACGATTCAAGTTAATGTAAATGCGACACTTCCTTGCAAAGAAATAGCGTTTGCAGATGTCTACGTATCGTAGCAGTAGATTTCTAATGCTTCTTAAAACGCGATATCGCATCTCATTTCTATGTTTCATAATAAGATATAATATTCATTGCGAAGTGTTATGCATTCCTCGTCTACGATTCAAATGAATGTAAATGCGACACTTCCTTGCAAGGAAATAGCGTTTGCAGATGTCTACGTATCGTAGCAATAGAGTTCTTATGATTCTTAAAACGCGATATCGCATCTCATTTCTATGTTTCATTGTAAGATATAATATGATTTGCGAAGTGTTATGTATTCCTCGTCTACACTTCAAATGAATGTAAATGCGACACTTCCTTGCAAGGAAATAGCGTTTGCACATATCTACGTATCGAAGCAATAGAGTTCAAATGCTTCTTAAAACGAGATATTGCATCTCATATCTATGTTTCATGATAAGATATAATATTCATTACGAAGTGTTATGCATTCCTGGTCTACGATTCAAATGAATGTAAATGCGACACTTCCTTGCAAGGAAATAGCGTTTGCAGATGTCTACGTATCGAAGCAATAGAGTTCAAATGCTTCTTAAAACGAGATATTGCATCTCATATCTATGTTTCATGATAAGATATAACATGATTTGCGAAGTGTTATGTATTCCTCGTCTACACTTCAAATGAATGTGAATGCGACACTTCCTCGCTAGGAAATGGCGTTTGCAGATGTCTACGTATCGTAGCAATAGATTTCTAATGCTTCTTAAAACGCGATATCGCATCTCATTTCTATGTTTCATGGTAAGATATAATATTCATTGCGAAGTGTTATGCATTCCTCGTCTACGCTTCAGATGAACGTAAATGCGACACTTCCTTGCAAGGAAATAGCGTTTGCAGATGCCTACGTATCGAAGCAATAGAGTTCAAATGCTTCTTAAAACGAGATATTGCATTTCATATCTATGTTTCATAATAAGATATAATATTCATTGCGAAGTGTTATGCATTCCTCGTCTACGATTCAAATGAATGTAAATGCGACACTTCCTTGCAAGGAAATAGCGTTTGCAGATGTCTACGTATCGTAGCAATAGAGTTCTTATGATTCTTAAAACGCGATATCGCATCTCATTTCTATGTTTCATGGTAAGATATAATATGATTTGCGAAGTGTTATGTATTCCTCGTCTACACTTCAAATGAATGTGAATGCGACACTTCCTTGCATGGAAATAGCGTTTGCAGATGTCTACGTATCGTAGCAATAGAGTTCTTATGATTCTTAAAAAGCGATATCGCATCTCATTTCTATGTTTCATGGTAAGATATAATATGATATGCGAAGTGTCATGTATTCCTCGTCTACACTTCAAATGAATGTAAATTCGACACTTCCTTGCTAGGAAATAGCGTCTGAAGATGTCTAGGTATCGTAGCAATAGAGCTCTTATGATTCTTAAAACGCGATATCGAATCTCATTTCTATGTTTCATGGTAAGATATAATATGATATGCGAAGTGTCATGTATTCCTCGTCTACACTTCAAATGAATGTAAATGCGACACTTCCTTGCTAGGAAATAGCGTCTGAAGATGTCTAGGTATCGTAGCAATAGAGTTCTAATGCTTCTTAAAACGCGATATCGCATCTCATTTCTATGTTTCATGGTAAGATATAATATGATTTGCGAAGTGTCATGTATTCCTCGTTTACACTTCAAATGAATGTAAATGCGACACTTCCTTGCTAGGAAATAGCGTCTGAAGATGTCTAGGTATCGTAGCAATAGAGTTCTAATGCTTCTTAAAACGAGATATTGCATCTCATATCTATGTTTCATGATAAGATATAATATTCATTACGAAGTGTTATGCATTCCTGGTCTACGATTCAAATGAATGTAAATGCGACACTTCCTTGCAAGGAAATAGCGTTTGCAGATGTCTACGTATCGAAGCAATAGAGTTCAAATGCTTCTTAAAACGAGATATTGCATCTCATATCTATGTTTCATAATAAGATATAATATTCATTGCGAAGTGTTATGCATTCCTCGTCTACGATTCAAATGAATGTAAATGCGACACTTCCTTGCTAGGAAATAGCGTTTGCAGATGTCTACGTATCGTAGCAATAGATTTCTAATGCTTCTTAAAACGCGATATCGCATCTCATTTCTATGTTTCATGGTAAGATATAATATTCATTGCGAAGTGTTATGCATTCCTCGTCTACGCTTCAAATGAATGTAAATGCGACACTTCCTTGCAAGGAAATAGCGTTTGCAGATGCCTACGTATCGAAGCAATAGAGTTGAAATGCTTCTTAAAACGAGATATTGCATCTCATATCTATGTTTCATAATAAGATATAATATTCATTGCGAAGTGTTATGCATTCCTGGTCTACGATTCAAATGAATGTAAATGCGACACTTCCTTGCAAGGAAATAGCGTTTGCAGATGTCTACGTATCGAAGCAATAGAGTTCAAATGCTTCTTAAAACGAGATATTGCATCTCATATCTATGTTTCATGATAAGATATAATATTCATTGCGAAGTGTTATGCATTCCTCGTCTACGATTCAAATGAAAGTAAATGCGACACTTCCTTGCAAGGAAATAGAGTTTGCAGATGTCTACGTATCGTAGCAATAGAGTTCATATGATTCTTAAAACGCGATATCGCATCTCATTTCTATGTTTCATGGTAAGATATAACATGATTTGCGAAGTGTTATGTATTCCTCGTCTACACTTCAAATGAATGTGAATGCGACACTTCCTCGCTAGGAAATGGCGTTTGCAGATGTCTACGTATCGTAGCAATAGTTTTCTAATGCTTCCTAAAACGCGATATCGCATCTCATTTCTATGTTTCATGGTAAGATATAATATGATTTGCGAAGTGTTATGTATTCCTCGTCTACACTTCAAATGAATGTAAATGCGACACTTCCTTGCTAGGAAATAGCGTTTGCAGATGTCTACGTATCGTAGCAATAGAATTCTAATGCTTCTTAAAACGCGATATCGCATCTCATTTCTATGTTTCATGGTAAGATATAATATTCATTGCGAAGTGTTATGCATTCCTCGTCCACGCTTCAAATCAACGTAAATGCGACACTTCCTTGCAAGGAAATAGCGTTTGCAGATGTCTACGTATCGTAGCAATAGAGTTCTTATGATTCTTAAAACGCGATATCGCATCTCATTTCTATGCTTCATGGTAAGATATAATATGATTTGCGAAGTGTTATGTATTCCTCGTCTACACTTCAAATGAATGTGAATGCGACACTTCCTTGCATGGAAATAGCGTTTGCAGATGTCTACGTATCGTAGCAATAGAGTTCTTATGATTCTTAAAAAGCGATATCGCATCTCATTTCTATGTTTCATGGTAAGATATAATATGATATGCGAAGTGTCATGTATTCCTCGTCTACACTTCAAATGAATGTAAATTCGACACTTCCCTGCTAGGAAATAGCGTCTGAAGATGTCTAGGTATCGTAGCAATAGAGCTCTTATGATTCTTAAAACGCGATATCGAATCTCATTTCTATGTTTCATGGTAAGATATAATATGATATGCGAAGTGTCATGTATTCCTCGTCTACACTTCAAATGAATGTAAATGCGACACTTCCTTGCTAGGAAATAGCGTCTGAAGATGTCTAGGTATCGTAGCAATAGAGTTCTAATGCTTCTTAAAACGCGATATCGCATCTCATTTCTATGTTTCATGGTAAGATATAATATGATTTGCGAAGTGTCATGTATTCCTCGTTTACACTTCAAATGAATGTAAATGCGACACTTCCTTGCTAGGAAATAGCGTCTGAAGATGTCTAGGTATCGTAGCAATAGAGTTCTAATGCTTCTTAAAACGAGATATTGCATCTCATATCTATGTTTCATGATAAGATATAATATTCATTGCGAAGTGTTATGCATTCCTGGTCTACGATTCAAATGAATGTAAATGCGACACTTCCTTGCAAGGAAATAGCGTTTGCAGATGTCTACGTATCGAAGCAATAGAGTTCAAATGCTTCTTAAAACGAGATATTGCATCTCATATCTATGTTTCATAATAAGATATAATATTCATTGCGAAGTGTTATGCATTTCTCGTCTACGATTCAAATGAATGTAAATGCGACACTTCCTTGCTAGGAAATAGCGTTTGCAGATGTCTACGTATCGTAGCAATAGATTTCTAATGCTTCTTAAAACGCGATATCGCATCTCATTTCTATGTTTCATGGTAAGATATAATATTCATTGCGAAGTGTTATGCATTCCTCGTCTACGCTTCAAATGAATGTAAATGCGACACTTCCTTGCAAGGAAATAGCGTTTGCAGATGCCTACGTATCGAAGCAATAGAGTTCAAATGCTTCTTAAATCGAGATATTGCATCTCATATCTATGTTTCATAATAAGATATAATATTCATTGCGAAGTGTTATGCATTCCTGGTCTACGATTCAAATGAATGTAAATGCGACACTTCCTTGCAAGGAAATAGCGTTTGCAGATGTCTACGTATCGAAGCAATAGAGTTCAAATGCTTCTTAAAACGAGATATTGCATCTCATACCTATGTTTCATGATAAGATATAATATTCATTGCGAAGTGTTATGCATTCCTGGTCTACGATTCAAATGAATGTAAATGCGACACTTCCTTGCAAGGAAATAGCGTTTGCAGATGTCTACGTATCGTAGCAATAGAGTTCTTATGATTCTTAAAACGCGATATCGCATCTCATTTCTATGTTTCATGGTAAGATATAATATGATTTGCGAAGTGTTATGTATTCCTCGTCTACACTTCAAATGAATGTGAATGCGACACTTCCTTGCATGGAAATAGCGTTTGCAGATGTCTACGTATCGTAGCAATAGAGTTCTTATGATTCTTAAAAAGCGATATCGCATCTCATTTCTATGTTTCATGGTAAGATATAATATGATATGCGAAGTGTCATGTATTCCTCGTCTACACTTCAAATGAATGTAAATTCGACACTTCCTTGCTAGGAAATAGCGTCTGAAGATGTCTAGGTATCGTAGCAATAGAGCTCTTATGATTCTTAAAACGCGATATCGAATCTCATTTCTATGTTTCATGGTAAGATATAATATGATATGCGAAGTGTCATGTATTCCTCGTCTACACTTCAAATGAATGTAAATGCGACACTTCCTTGCTAGGAAATAGCGTCTGAAGATGTCTAGGTATCGTAGCAATAGAGTTCCAATGCTTCTTAAAAAGCGATATCGCATCTCATTTCTATGTTTCATGGTAAGATATAATATGATTTGCGAAGTGTCATGTATTCCTCGTTTACACTTCAAATGAATGTAAATGCGACACTTCCTTGCTAGGAAATAGCGTCTGAAGATGTCTAGGTATCGTAGCAATAGAGTTCTAATGCTTCTTAAAACGAGATATTGCATCTCATATCTATGTTTCATAATAAGATATAATATTCATTGCGAAGTGTTATGCATTCCTCGTCTACGATTCAAATGAATGTAAATGCGACACTTCCTTGCAAGGAAATAGCGTTTGCAGATGTCTACGTATCGAAGCAATAGAGTTCAAATGCTTCTTAAAACGAGATATTGCATCTCATATCTATGTTTCATAATAAGATATAATATTCATTGCGAAGTGTTATGCATTCCTCGTCTACGATTCAAATGAATGTAAATGCGACACTTCCTTGCAAGGAAATAGCGTTTGCAGATGTCTACGTATCGTAGCAATAGAGTTCTTATGATTCTTAAAACGCGATATCGCATCTCATTTCTATGTTTCATGGTAAGATATAATATGATTTGCGAAGTGTCATGTATTCCTCGTCTACACTTCAAATGAATGTAAATTCGACACTTCCTTGCTAGGAAATAGCGTCTGAAGATGTCTAGGTATCGTAGCAATAGAGCTCTTATGATTCTTAAAACGCGATATCGAATCTCATTTCTATGTTTCATGGTAAGATATAATATGATATGCGAAGTGTCATGTATTCCTCGTCTACACTTCAAATGAATGTAAATGCGACACTTCCTTGCTAGGAAATAGCGTCTGAAGATGTCTAGGTATCGTAGCAATAGAGTTCTAATGCTTCTTAAAACGCGATATCGCATCTCATTTCTATGTTTCATGGTAAGATATAATATGATTTGCGAAGTGTCATGTATTCCTCGTTTACACTTCAAATGAATGTAAATGCGACACTTCCTTGCTAGGAAATAGCGTCTGAAGATGTCTAGGTATCGTAGCAATAGAGTTCTAATGCTTCTTAAAACGAGATATTGCATCTCATATCTATGTTTCATAATAAGATATAATATTCATTGCGAAGTGTTATGCAATCCTCGTCTACGATTCAAATGAATGTAAATGCGACACTTCCTTGCAAGGAAATAGCGTTTGCAGATGTCTACGTATCGAAGCAATAGACTTCTAATGCTCCTTAAAACGCGATATCGCATCATATTTCTATGTTTCATGATAAGATATAATATTCATTGCGAAGTGTTATGTATACCTCGTCTACATGTCAAATCATTGTAAATGCGACACCTCCTTGCTTGGAAACAGCATTTGCAGATGTCAACGTATCGAAGCAATAGGGTTCTAATGCTTCTTAAAACGAGATATTGCATCTCATATCTATGTTTCATGATAAGATATAATATTCATTACGAAGTGTTATGCATTCCTGGTCTACGATTCAAATGAATGTAAATGCGACACTTCCTTGCAAGGAAATAGCGTTTGCATATGTCTACGTATCGAAGCAATAGAGTTCAAATGCTTCTTAAAACGAGATATTGCATCTCATATCTATGTTTCATAATAAGATATAATATTCATTGCGAAGTGTTATGCATTCCTCGTCTACGATTCAAATGAATGTAAATGCGACACTTCCTTGCAAGGAAATAGCGTTTGCAGATGTCTACGTATCGTAGCAATAGAGTTCTTATGATTCTTAAAACGCGATATCGCATCTCATTTCTATGTTTCATGGTAAGATATAATATGATATGCGAAGTGTCATGTATTCCTCGTCTACACTTCAAATGAATGTAAATGCGACACTTCCTTGCTAGGAAATAGCGTCTGAAGATGTCTAGGTATCGTAGCAATAGAGTTCTAATGCTTCTTAAAACGCTATATCGCATCTCATTTCTATGTTTCATGGTAAGATATAATATGATTTGCGAAGTGTTATGTATTCCTCGTCTACACTTCAAATGAATGTAAATGCGACACTTCCTTGCAAGGAAATAGCGTTTGCACATATCTACGTATCGAAGCAGTAGAGTTCAAATGCTTCTTAAAACGAGGTATTGCATCTCATATCTATGTTTCATGATAAGATATAATATTCATTACGAAGTGTTATGCATTCCTGGTCTACGATTCAAATGAATGTAAATGCGACACTTCCTTGCAAGGAAATAGCGTTTGCAGATGTCTACGTATCGAAGCAATAGAGTTCAAATGCTTCTTAAAACGAGATATTGCATCTCATATCTATGTTTCATAATAAGATATAATATTCATTGCGAAGTGTTATGCATTCCTCGTCTACGATTCAAATGAATGTAAATGCGACACTTCCTTGCAAGGAAATAGCGTTTGCAGATGTCTACGTATCGTAGCAATAGAGTTCTTATGATTCTTAAAACGCGATATCGCATCTCATTTCTATGTTTCATGGTAAGATATAATATGATTTGCGAAGTGTTATGTATTCCTCGTCTACACTTCAAATGAATGTGAATGCGACACTTCCTTGCATGGAAATAGCGTTTGCAGATGTCTACGTATCGTAGCAATAGAGTCCTTATGATTCTTAAAACGCGATATTGCATCTCATTTCTATGTTTCATGGTAAGGTATAATATGATTTGCGAAGTGTCATGTATTCCTCGTCTGCACTTCAAATGAATGTAAATGCGACACTTGCTTGCAAGGAAATAGCGTTTGCAGATGTCTCCGTATCGTAGCAATAGAGTTCTTATGATTCTTAAAACGCGATATCGCATCTCATTTCTATGTTTCATGGTAAGATATAATATGATATGCGAAGTGTCATGTATTCCTCGTCTACACTTCAAATGAATGTAAGTGCGACACTTCCTTGCAAGGAAATAGCGTTTGCACATATCTACGTATCGAAGCAATAGAGTTCAAATGCTTCTTAAAACGAGATATTGCATCTCATATCTATGTTTCATGATAAGATATAATATTCATTACGAAGTGTTATGCATTCCTGGTCTACGATTCAAATGAATGTAAATGCGACACTTCCTTGCAAGGAAATAGCGTTTGCAGATGTCTACGTATCGAAGCAATAGAGTTCATATGATTCTTAAAACGCGATATCGCATCTCAATTCTATGTTTCATGGTAAGATATAACATGATTTGCGAAGTGTTATGTATTCCTCGTCTACACTTCAAATGAATGTGAATGCGACACTTCCTCGCTAGGAAATGGCGTTTGCAGATGTCTACGTATCGTAGCAATAGTTTTCTAATGCTTCCTAAAACGCGATATCGCATCTCAGTTCTGTGTTTCATGGTAAGATATAACACGATTTGCGAAGTGTTATGTATTCCTCGTCTACACTTCAAATGAATGTAAATGCGACACTTCCTTGCTAGGAAATAGCGTTTGCAGATGCCTACGTATCGAAGCAATAGAGTTCAAATGCTTCTTAAAACGAGATATTGCATCTCATATCTATGTTTCATGATAAGATATAATATTCATTACGAAGTGTTATGCAATCCTGGTCTACGATTCAAATGAATGTAAATGCGACACTTCCTTGCAAGGAAATAGCGTTTGCAGATGTCTACGTATCGAAGCAATAGAGTTCAAATGCTTCTTAAAACGAGATATTGCATCTCATATCTATGTTTCATAATAAGATATAATATTCATTGCGAAGTGTTATGCATTCCTCGTCTACGATTCAAATGAATGTAAATGCGACACTTCCTTGCTAGGAAATAGCGTTTGCAGATGTCTACGTATCGTAGCAATAGATTTCTAATGCTTCTTAAAACGCGATATCGCATCTCATTTCTATGTTTCATGGTAAGATATAATATTCATTGCGAAGTGTTATGCATTCCTCGTCTACGCTTCAAATGAATGTAAATGCGACACTTCCTTGCAAGGAAATAGCGTTTGCAGATGCCTACGTATCGAAGCAATAGAGTTCAAATGCTTCTTAAAACGAGATATTGCATCTCATATCTATGTTTCATAATAAGATATAATATTCATTGCGAAGTGTTATGCATTCCTGGTCTACGATTCAAATGAATGTAAATGCGACACTTCCTTGCAAGGAAATAGCGTTTGCAGATGCCTACGTATCGAAGCAATAGAGTTCAAATGCTTCTTAAAACGAGATATTGCATCTCATATCTATGTTTCATGATAAGATATAATATTCATTACGAAGTGTTATGCATTCCTGGTCTACGATTCAAATGAATGTAAATGCGACACTTCCTTGCAAGGAAATAGCGTTTGCAGATGTCTACGTATCGAAGCAATAGAGTTCAAATGCTTCTTAAAACGAGATATTGCATCTCATATCTATGTTTCATAATAAGATATAATATTCATTGCGAAGTGTTATGCATTCCTCGTCTACGATTCAAATGAATGTAAATGCGACACTTCCTTGCAAGGAAATAGCGTTTGCAGATGTCTACGTATCGTAGCAATAGAGTTCTTATGATTCTTAAAACGCGATATCGCATCTCATTTCTATGTTTCATGGTAAGATATAATATGATTTGCGAAGTGTTATGCATTCCTCGTCTACACTTCAAATGAATGTAAATGCGACACTCCCTTGCAAGGAAATAGCGTTTGCACATATCTACGTATCGAAGCAGTAGAGTTCAAATGCTTCTTAAAACGAGATATTGCATCTCATATCTATGTTTCATAATAAGATATAATATTCATTGCGAAGTGTTATGCAATCCTCGTCTACGATTCAAATGAATGTAAATGCGACACTTCCTTGCAAGGAAATAGCGTTTGCAGATGTCTACGTATCGTAGCAATAGAGTTCTTATGATTCTTAAAACGCGATATCGCATCTCATTTCTATGTTTCATGGTAAGATATAACATGATTTGCGAAGTGTTATGTATTCCTCGTCTACACTTCAAATGAATGTGAATGCGACACTTCCTTGCTAGGAAATAGCGTTTGCAGATGTCTACGTATCGTAGCAATAGATTTCTAATGCTTCTTAAAACGCGATATCGCATCTCATTTCTATGTTTCATGGTAAGACATAATATTCATTGCGAAGTGTTATGCATTCCTCGTCTACGCTTCAAACGAATGTAAATGCGACACTTCCTTGCAAGGAAATAGCGTTTGCAGATGCCTACGTATCGAAGCAATAGAGTTCAAATGCTTCTTAAAACGAGATATTGCATCTCATATCTATGTTTCATAATAAGATATAATATTCATTGCGAAGTGTTATGCATTCCTCGTCTACGATTCAAATGAATGTAAAATGCGACACTTCCTTGCAAGGAAATAGCGTTTGCAAATGTCTACGTATCGAAGCAATAGAGTTCAAATGCTTCTTAAAACGAGATATTGCATCTCATTTCTATGTTTCATGGTAAGGTATAATATGATTTGCGAAGTGTCATGTATTCCTCGTCTGCACTTCAAATGAATGTAAATGCGACACTTGCTTGCAAGGAAATAGCGTTTGCAGATGTCTCCGTATCGTAGCAATAGAGTTCTTATGATTCTTAAAACGCTATATCGCATATCATTTCTATGTTTCATGGTAAGATATAATATGATATGCGAAGTGTCATGTATTCCTCGTCTGCACTTCAAATGAATGTAAATGCGACACTTCCTTGCAAGGAAATAGCGTTTGCAGATGTCTACGTATCGAAGCAATAGAGTTCAAATGCTTCTTAAAACGAGATATTGCATCTCATATCTATGTTTCATGATAAGATATAATATTCATTGCGAAGTGTTATGCATTCCTCATCTACGATTCAAATGAAAGTAAATGCGACACTTCCTTGCAAGGAAATAGAGTTTGCAGATGTCTACGTATCGTAGCAATAGAGTTCATATGATTCTTAAAACGCGATAACGCATCTCATTTCTATGTTTCATGGTAAGATATAACATGATTTGCGAAGTGTTATGTATTCCTCGTCTACACTTCAAATGAATGTGAATGCGACACTTCCTCGCTAGGAAATGGAGTTTGCAGATGTCTACGTATCGTAGCAATAGTTTTCTAATGCTTCCTAAAACGCGATATCGCATCTCATTTCTGTGTTTCATGGTAAGATATAACACGATTTGCGAAGTGTTATGTATTCCTCGTCTACACTTCAAATGAATGTAAATGCGACACTTCCTTGCTAGGAAATAGCGTTTGCAAATATCTACGTATCGTAGCAATAGATTTCTAATGCTTCTTAAAACGCGATATCGCATCTCATTTCTATGTTTCATGGTAAGATATAACATGATTTGCGAAGTGTTATGTATTCCTCGTCTACACTTCAAATGAATGTGACTGCGACACTTCCTTGCTAGGAAATAGCGTTTGCAGATGTCTACGTATCGTAGCAATAGATTTCTAATGCTTCTTAAAACGCGATATCGCATCTCATTTCTATGTTTCATGGTAAGATATAATATTCATTGCGAAGTGTTATGCATTCCTCGTCTACGCTTCAAATGAATGTAAATGCGACACTTCCTTGCAAGGAAATAGCGTTTGCAGATGCCTACGTATCGAAGCAATAGAGTTCTTATGATTCTTAAAACGCGATATTGCATCTCATTTCTATGTTTCATGGTAAGGTATAATATGATTTGCGAAGTGTCATGTATTCCTCGTCTGCACTTCAAATGAATGTAAATGCGACACTTGCTTGCAAGGAAATAGCGTTTGCAGATGTCTCCGTATCGTAGCAATAGAGTTCTTATGATTCTTAAAACGCGATATCGGATCTCATTTCTATGTTTCATGGTAAGATATAATATGATATGCGAAGTGTCATGTATTCCTCGTCTGCACTTCAAATGAATGTAAATGCAACACTTCCTTGCAAGGAAATAGCGTTTGCACATATCTACGTATCGAAGCAATAGAGTTCAAATGCTTCTTAAAACGAGATATTGCATCTCATATCTATGTTTCATGATAAGATATAATATTCATTACGAAGTGTTATGCAATCCTGGTCTACGATTCAAATGAATGTAAATGCGACACTTCCTTGCAAGGAAATAGCGTTTGCAGATGTCTACGTATCGAAGCAATAGAGTTCAAATGCTTCTTAAAACGAGATATTGCATCTCATATCTATGTTTCATGATAAGATATAATATTCATTGCGAAGTGTTATGCATTCCTCGTCTACGATTCAAATGAAAGTAAATGCGACACTTCCTTGCAAGGAAATAGAGTTTGCAGATGTCTACGTATCGTAGCAATAGAGTTCATATGATTCTTAAAATGCGATATCGCATCTCATTTCTATGTTTCATGGTAAGATATAACATGATTTGCGAAGTGTTATGTATTCCTCGTCTACACTTCAAATGAATGTGAATGCGACACTTCCTCGCTAGGAAATGGCGTTTGCAGATGTCTACGTATCGTAGCAATAGATTTCTAATGCTTCTTAAAACGCGATATCGCATCTCATTTCTATGTTTCATGGTAAGATATAATATTCATTGCGAAGTGTTATGCATTCCTCGTCTACGCTTCAGATGAACGTAAATGCGACACTTCCTTGCAAGGAAATAGCGTTTGCAGATGCCTACGTATCGAAGCAATAGAGTTCAAATGCTTCTTAAAACGAGATATTGCATTTCATATCTATGTTTCATAATAAGATATAATATTCATTGCGAAGTGTTATGCATTCCTCGTCTACGATTCAAATGAATGTAAATGCGACACTTCCTTGCAAGGAAATAGCGTTTGCAGATGTCTACGTATCGTAGCAATAGAGTTCTTATGATTCTTAAAACGCGATATCGCATCTCATTTCTATGTTTCATGGTAAGATATAATATGATTTGCGAAGTGTTATGTATTCCTCGTCTACACTTCAAATGAATGTGAATGCGACACTTCCTTGCATGGAAATAGCGTTTGCAGATGTCTACGTATCGTAGCAATAGAGTTCTTATGATTCTTAAAAAGCGATATCGCATCTCATTTCTATGTTTCATGGTAAGATATAATATGATATGCGAAGTGTCATGTATTCCTCGTCTACACTTCAAATGAATGTAAATTCGACACTTCCTTGCTAGGAAATAGCGTCTGAAGATGTCTAGGTATCGTAGCAATAGAGCTCTTATGATTCTTAAAACGCGATATCGAATCTCATTTCTATGTTTCATGGTAAGATATAATATGATATGCGAAGTGTCATGTATTCCTCGTCTACACTTCAAATGAATGTAAATGCGACACTTCCTTGCTAGGAAATAGCGTCTGAAGATGTCTAGGTATCGTAGCAATAGAGTTCTAATGCTTCTTAAAACGCGATATCGCATCTCATTTCTATGTTTCATGGTAAGATATAATATGATTTGCGAAGTGTCATGTATTCCTCGTTTACACTTCAAATGAATGTAAATGCGACACTTCCTTGCTAGGAAATAGCGTCTGAAGATGTCTAGGTATCGTAGCAATAGAGTTCTAATGCTTCTTAAAACGAGATATTGCATCTCATATCTATGTTTCATGATAAGATATAATATTCATTACGAAGTGTTATGCATTCCTGGTCTACGATTCAAATGAATGTAAATGCGACACTTCCTTGCAAGGAAATAGCGTTTGCAGATGTCTACGTATCGAAGCAATAGAGTTCAAATGCTTCTTAAAACGAGATATTGCATCTCATATCTATGTTTCATAATAAGATATAATATTCATTGCGAAGTGTTATGCATTCCTCGTCTACGATTCAAATGAATGTAAATGCGACACTTCCTTGCTAGGAAATAGCGTTTGCAGATGTCTACGTATCGTAGCAATAGATTTCTAATGCTTCTTAAAACGCGATATCGCATCTCATTTCTATGTTTCATGGTAAGATATAATATTCATTGCGAAGTGTTATGCATTCCTCGTCTACGCTTCAAATGAATGTAAATGCGACACTTCCTTGCAAGGAAATAGCGTTTGCAGATGCCTACGTATCGAAGCAATAGAGTTGAAATGCTTCTTAAAACGAGATATTGCATCTCATATCTATGTTTCATAATAAGATATAATATTCATTGCGAAGTGTTATGCATTCCTCGTCCACGCTTCAAATCAACGTAAATGCGACACTTCCTTGCAAGGAAATAGCGTTTGCAGATGTCTACGTATCGTAGCAATAGAGTTCTTATGATTCTTAAAACGCGATATCGCATCTCATTTCTATGCTTCATGGTAAGATATAATATGATTTGCGAAGTGTTATGTATTCCTCGTCTACACTTCAAATGAATGTGAATGCGACACTTCCTTGCATGGAAATAGCGTTTGCAGATGTCTACGTATCGTAGCAATAGAGTTCTTATGATTCTTAAAAAGCGATATCGCATCTCATTTCTATGTTTCATGGTAAGATATAATATGATATGCGAAGTGTCATGTATTCCTCGTCTACACTTCAAATGAATGTAAATTCGACACTTCCCTGCTAGGAAATAGCGTCTGAAGATGTCTAGGTATCGTAGCAATAGAGCTCTTATGATTCTTAAAACGCGATATCGAATCTCATTTCTATGTTTCATGGTAAGATATAATATGATATGCGAAGTGTCATGTATTCCTCGTCTACACTTCAAATGAATGTAAATGCGACACTTCCTTGCTAGGAAATAGCGTCTGAAGATGTCTAGGTATCGTAGCAATAGAGTTCTAATGCTTCTTAAAACGCGATATCGCATCTCATTTCTATGTTTCATGGTAAGATATAATATGATTTGCGAAGTGTCATGTATTCCTCGTTTACACTTCAAATGAATGTAAATGCGACACTTCCTTGCTAGGAAATAGCGTCTGAAGATGTCTAGGTATCGTAGCAATAGAGTTCTAATGCTTCTTAAAACGAGATATTGCATCTCATATCTATGTTTCATGATAAGATATAATATTCATTGCGAAGTGTTATGCATTCCTGGTCTACGATTCAAATGAATGTAAATGCGACACTTCCTTGCAAGGAAATAGCGTTTGCAGATGTCTACGTATCGAAGCAATAGAGTTCAAATGCTTCTTAAAACGAGATATTGCATCTCATATCTATGTTTCATAATAAGATATAATATTCATTGCGAAGTGTTATGCATTTCTCGTCTACGATTCAAATGAATGTAAATGCGACACTTCCTTGCTAGGAAATAGCGTTTGCAGATGTCTACGTATCGTAGCAATAGATTTCTAATGCTTCTTAAAACGCGATATCGCATCTCATTTCTATGTTTCATGGTAAGATATAATATTCATTGCGAAGTGTTATGCATTCCTCGTCTACGCTTCAAATGAATGTAAATGCGACACTTCCTTGCAAGGAAATAGCGTTTGCAGATGCCTACGTATCGAAGCAATAGAGTTCAAATGCTTCTTAAATCGAGATATTGCATCTCATATCTATGTTTCATAATAAGATATAATATTCATTGCGAAGTGTTATGCATTCCTGGTCTACGATTCAAATGAATGTAAATGCGACACTTCCTTGCAAGGAAATAGCGTTTGCAGATGTCTACGTATCGAAGCAATAGAGTTCAAATGCTTCTTAAAACGAGATATTGCATCTCATACCTATGTTTCATGATAAGATATAATATTCATTGCGAAGTGTTATGCATTCCTGGTCTACGATTCAAATGAATGTAAATGCGACACTTCCTTGCAAGGAAATAGCGTTTGCAGATGTCTACGTATCGTAGCAATAGAGTTCTTATGATTCTTAAAACGCGATATCGCATCTCATTTCTATGTTTCATGGTAAGATATAATATGATTTGCGAAGTGTTATGTATTCCTCGTCTACACTTCAAATGAATGTGAATGCGACACTTCCTTGCATGGAAATAGCGTTTGCAGATGTCTACGTATCGTAGCAATAGAGTTCTTATGATTCTTAAAAAGCGATATCGCATCTCATTTCTATGTTTCATGGTAAGATATAATATGATATGCGAAGTGTCATGTATTCCTCGTCTACACTTCAAATGAATGTAAATTCGACACTTCCTTGCTAGGAAATAGCGTCTGAAGATGTCTAGGTATCGTAGCAATAGAGCTCTTATGATTCTTAAAACGCGATATCGAATCTCATTTCTATGTTTCATGGTAAGATATAATATGATATGCGAAGTGTCATGTATTCCTCGTCTACACTTCAAATGAATGTAAATGCGACACTTCCTTGCTAGGAAATAGCGTCTGAAGATGTCTAGGTATCGTAGCAATAGAGTTCCAATGCTTCTTAAAAAGCGATATCGCATCTCATTTCTATGTTTCATGGTAAGATATAATATGATTTGCGAAGTGTCATGTATTCCTCGTTTACACTTCAAATGAATGTAAATGCGACACTTCCTTGCTAGGAAATAGCGTCTGAAGATGTCTAGGTATCGTAGCAATAGAGTTCTAATGCTTCTTAAAACGAGATATTGCATCTCATATCTATGTTTCATAATAAGATATAATATTCATTGCGAAGTGTTATGCATTCCTCGTCTACGATTCAAATGAATGTAAATGCGACACTTCCTTGCAAGGAAATAGCGTTTGCAGATGTCTACGTATCGAAGCAATAGAGTTCAAATGCTTCTTAAAACGAGATATTGCATCTCATATCTATGTTTCATAATAAGATATAATATTCATTGCGAAGTGTTATGCATTCCTCGTCTACGATTCAAATGAATGTAAATGCGACACTTCCTTGCAAGGAAATAGCGTTTGCAGATGTCTACGTATCGTAGCAATAGAGTTCTTATGATTCTTAAAACGCGATATCGCATCTCATTTCTATGTTTCATGGTAAGATATAATATGATTTGCGAAGTGTCATGTATTCCTCGTCTACACTTCAAATGAATGTAAATTCGACACTTCCTTGCTAGGAAATAGCGTCTGAAGATGTCTAGGTATCGTAGCAATAGAGCTCTTATGATTCTTAAAACGCGATATCGAATCTCATTTCTATGTTTCATGGTAAGATATAATATGATATGCGAAGTGTCATGTATTCCTCGTCTACACTTCAAATGAATGTAAATTCGACACTTCCTTGCTAGGAAATAGCGTCTGAAGATGTCTAGGTATCGTAGCAATAGAGCTCTTATGATTCTTAAAACGCGATATCGAATCTCATTTCTATGTTTCATGGTAAGATATAATATGATATGCGAAGTGTCATGTATTCCTCGTCTACACTTCAAATGAATGTAAATGCGACACTTCCTTGCTAGGAAATAGCGTCTGAAGATGTCTAGGTATCGTAGCAATAGAGTTCCAATGCTTCTTAAAAAGCGATATCGCATCTCATTTCTATGTTTCATGGTAAGATATAATATGATTTGCGAAGTGTCATGTATTCCTCGTTTACACTTCAAATGAATGTAAATGCGACACTTCCTTGCTAGGAAATAGCGTCTGAAGATGTCTAGGTATCGTAGCAATAGAGTTCTAATGCTTCTTAAAACGAGATATTGCATCTCATATCTATGTTTCATAATAAGATATAATATTCATTGCGAAGTGTTATGCATTCCTCGTCTACGATTCAAATGAATGTAAATGCGACACTTCCTTGCAAGGAAATAGCGTTTGCAGATGTCTACGTATCGAAGCAATAGAGTTCAAATGCTTCTTAAAACGAGATATTGCATCTCATATCTATGTTTCATAATAAGATATAATATTCATTGCGAAGTGTTATGCATTCCTCGTCTACGATTCAAATGAATGTAAATGCGACACTTCCTTGCAAGGAAATAGCGTTTGCAGATGTCTACGTATCGTAGCAATAGAGTTCTTATGATTCTTAAAACGCGATATCGCATCTCATTTCTATGTTTCATGGTAAGATATAATATGATTTGCGAAGTGTCATGTATTCCTCGTCTACACTTCAAATGAATGTAAATTCGACACTTCCTTGCTAGGAAATAGCGTCTGAAGATGTCTAGGTATCGTAGCAATAGAGCTCTTATGATTCTTAAAACGCGATATCGAATCTCATTTCTATGTTTCATGGTAAGATATAATATGATATGCGAAGTGTCATGTATTCCTCGTCTACACTTCAAATGAATGTAAATGCGACACTTCCTTGCTAGGAAATAGCGTCTGAAGATGTCTAGGTATCGTAGCAATAGAGTTCTAATGCTTCTTAAAACGCGATATCGCATCTCATTTCTATGTTTCATGGTAAGATATA
Source organism: Xylocopa sonorina (assembly GCF_050948175.1). NCBI lineage: Eukaryota > Metazoa > Arthropoda > Insecta > Hymenoptera > Apidae > Xylocopa > Xylocopa sonorina. The sequence continues at coordinate 687,053 of NC_135197.1, forward strand.
ATATGATTTGCGAAGTGTCATGTATTCCTCGTTTACACTTCAAATGAATGTAAATGCGACACTTCCTTGCTAGGAAATAGCGTCTGAAGATGTCTAGGTATCGTAGCAATAGAGTTCTAATGCTTCTTAAAACGAGATATTGCATCTCATATCTATGTTTCATAATAAGATATAATATTCATTGCGAAGTGTTATGCATTCCTCGTCTACGATTCAAATGAATGTAAATGCGACACTTCCTTGCTAGGAAATAGCGTTTGCAGATGTCTACGTATCGTAGCAATAGATTTCTAATGCTTCTTAAAACGCGATATCGCATCTCATTTCTATGTTTCATGGTAAGATATAATATTCATTGCGAAGTGTTATGCATTCCTCGTCTACGCTTCAAATGAATGTAAATGCGACACTTCCTTGCAAGGAAATAGCGTTTGCAGATGCCTACGTATCGAAGCAATAGAGTTCAAATGCTTCTTAAAACGAGATATTGCATCTCATATCTATGTTTCATAATAAGATATAATATTCATTGCGAAGTGTTATGCATTCCTGGTCTACGATTCAAATGAATGTAAATGCGACACTTCCTTGCAAGGAAATAGCGTTTGCAGATGTCTACGTATCGAAGCAATAGAGTTCAAATGCTTCTTAAAACGAGATATTGCATCTCATATCTATGTTTCATGATAAGATATAATATTCATTGCGAAGTGTTATGCATTCCTCGTCTACGATTCAAATGAAAGTAAATGCGACACTTCCTTGCAAGGAAATAGAGTTTGCAGATGTCTACGTATCGTAGCAATAGAGCTCTTATGATTCTTAAAAAGCGATATCGCATCTCATTTCTATGTTTCATGGTAAGATATAATATGATATGCGAAGTGTCATGTATTCCTCGTCTACACTTCAAATGAATGTAAATTCGACACTTCCCTGCTAGGAAATAGCGTCTGAAGATGTCTAGGTATCGTAGCAATAGAGCTCTTATGATTCTTAAAACGCGATATCGAATCTCATTTCTATGTTTCATGGTAAGATATAATATGATATGCGAAGTGTCATGTATTCCTCGTCTACACTTCAAATGAATGTAAATGCGACACTTCCTTGCTAGGAAATAGCGTCTGAAGATGTCTAGGTATCGTAGCAATAGAGTTCTAATGCTTCTTAAAACGCGATATCGCATCTCATTTCTATGTTTCATGGTAAGATATAATATGATTTGCGAAGTGTCATGTATTCCTCGTTTACACTTCAAATGAATGTAAATGCGACACTTCCTTGCTAGGAAATAGCGTCTGAAGATGTCTAGGTATCGTAGCAATAGAGTTCTAATGCTTCTTAAAACGAGATATTGCATCTCATATCTATGTTTCATGATAAGATATAATATTCATTGCGAAGTGTTATGCATTCCTGGTCTACGATTCAAATGAATGTAAATGCGACACTTCCTTGCAAGGAAATAGCGTTTGCAGATGTCTACGTATCGAAGCAATAGAGTTCAAATGCTTCTTAAAACGAGATATTGCATCTCATATCTATGTTTCATAATAAGATATAATATTCATTGCGAAGTGTTATGCATTTCTCGTCTACGATTCAAATGAATGTAAATGCGACACTTCCTTGCTAGGAAATAGCGTTTGCAGATGTCTACGTATCGTAGCAATAGATTTCTAATGCTTCTTAAAACGCGATATCGCATCTCATTTCTATGTTTCATGGTAAGATATAATATTCATTGCGAAGTGTTATGCATTCCTCGTCTACGCTTCAAATGAATGTAAATGCGACACTTCCTTGCAAGGAAATAGCGTTTGCAGATGCCTACGTATCGAAGCAATAGAGTTCAAATGCTTCTTAAATCGAGATATTGCATCTCATATCTATGTTTCATAATAAGATATAATATTCATTGCGAAGTGTTATGCATTCCTGGTCTACGATTCAAATGAATGTAAATGCGACACTTCCTTGCAAGGAAATAGCGTTTGCAGATGTCTACGTATCGAAGCAATAGAGTTCAAATGCTTCTTAAAACGAGATATTGCATCTCATACCTATGTTTCATGATAAGATATAATATTCATTGCGAAGTGTTATGCATTCCTGGTCTACGATTCAAATGAATGTAAATGCGACACTTCCTTGCAAGGAAATAGCGTTTGCAGATGTCTACGTATCGTAGCAATAGAGTTCTTATGATTCTTAAAACGCGATATCGCATCTCATTTCTATGTTTCATGGTAAGATATAATATGATTTGCGAAGTGTTATGTATTCCTCGTCTACACTTCAAATGAATGTGAATGCGACACTTCCTTGCATGGAAATAGCGTTTGCAGATGTCTACGTATCGTAGCAATAGAGTTCTTATGATTCTTAAAAAGCGATATCGCATCTCATTTCTATGTTTCATGGTAAGATATAATATGATATGCGAAGTGTCATGTATTCCTCGTCTACACTTCAAATGAATGTAAATTCGACACTTCCTTGCTAGGAAATAGCGTCTGAAGATGTCTAGGTATCGTAGCAATAGAGCTCTTATGATTCTTAAAACGCGATATCGAATCTCATTTCTATGTTTCATGGTAAGATATAATATGATATGCGAAGTGTCATGTATTCCTCGTCTACACTTCAAATGAATGTAAATGCGACACTTCCTTGCTAGGAAATAGCGTCTGAAGATGTCTAGGTATCGTAGCAATAGAGTTCCAATGCTTCTTAAAAAGCGATATCGCATCTCATTTCTATGTTTCATGGTAAGATATAATATGATTTGCGAAGTGTCATGTATTCCTCGTTTACACTTCAAATGAATGTAAATGCGACACTTCCTTGCTAGGAAATAGCGTCTGAAGATGTCTAGGTATCGTAGCAATAGAGTTCTAATGCTTCTTAAAACGAGATATTGCATCTCATATCTATGTTTCATAATAAGATATAATATTCATTGCGAAGTGTTATGCATTCCTCGTCTACGATTCAAATGAATGTAAATGCGACACTTCCTTGCAAGGAAATAGCGTTTGCAGATGTCTACGTATCGAAGCAATAGAGTTCAAATGCTTCTTAAAACGAGATATTGCATCTCATATCTATGTTTCATAATAAGATATAATATTCATTGCGAAGTGTTATGCATTCCTCGTCTACGATTCAAATGAATGTAAATGCGACACTTCCTTGCAAGGAAATAGCGTTTGCAGATGTCTACGTATCGTAGCAATAGAGTTCTTATGATTCTTAAAACGCGATATCGCATCTCATTTCTATGTTTCATGGTAAGATATAATATGATTTGCGAAGTGTCATGTATTCCTCGTCTACACTTCAAATGAATGTAAATTCGACACTTCCTTGCTAGGAAATAGCGTCTGAAGATGTCTAGGTATCGTAGCAATAGAGCTCTTATGATTCTTAAAACGCGATATCGAATCTCATTTCTATGTTTCATGGTAAGATATAATATGATATGCGAAGTGTCATGTATTCCTCGTCTACACTTCAAATGAATGTAAATGCGACACTTCCTTGCTAGGAAATAGCGTCTGAAGATGTCTAGGTATCGTAGCAATAGAGTTCTAATGCTTCTTAAAACGCGATATCGCATCTCATTTCTATGTTTCATGGTAAGATATAATATGATTTGCGAAGTGTCATGTATTCCTCGTTTACACTTCAAATGAATGTAAATGCGACACTTCCTTGCTAGGAAATAGCGTCTGAAGATGTCTAGGTATCGTAGCAATAGAGTTCTAATGCTTCTTAAAACGAGATATTGCATCTCATATCTATGTTTCATAATAAGATATAATATTCATTGCGAAGTGTTATGCATTCCTCGTCTACGATTCAAATGAATGTAAATGCGACACTTCCTTGCTAGGAAATAGCGTTTGCAGATGTCTACGTATCGTAGCAATAGATTTCTAATGCTTCTTAAAACGCGATATCGCATCTCATTTCTATGTTTCATGGTAAGATATAATATTCATTGCGAAGTGTTATGCATTCCTCGTCTACGCTTCAAATGAATGTAAATGCGACACTTCCTTGCAAGGAAATAGCGTTTGCAGATGCCTACGTATCGAAGCAATAGAGTTCAAATGCTTCTTAAAACGAGATATTGCATCTCATATCTATGTTTCATAATAAGATATAATATTCATTGCGAAGTGTTATGCATTCCTGGTCTACGATTCAAATGAATGTAAATGCGACACTTCCTTGCAAGGAAATAGCGTTTGCAGATGTCTACGTATCGAAGCAATAGAGTTCAAATGCTTCTTAAAACGAGATATTGCATCTCATATCTATGTTTCATGATAAGATATAATATTCATTGCGAAGTGTTATGCATTCCTCGTCTACGATTCAAATGAAAGTAAATGCGACACTTCCTTGCAAGGAAATAGAGTTTGCAGATGTCTACGTATCGTAGCAATAGAGTTCATATGATTCTTAAAACGCGATATCGCATCTCATTTCTATGTTTCATGGTAAGATATAACATGATTTGCGAAGTGTTATGTATTCCTCGTCTACACTTCAAATGAATGTGAATGCGACACTTCCTCGCTAGGAAATGGCGTTTGCAGATGTCTACGTATCGTAGCAATAGTTTTCTAATGCTTCCTAAAACGCGATATCGCATCTCATTTCTATGTTTCATGGTAAGATATAATATGATTTGCGAAGTGTTATGTATTCCTCGTCTACACTTCAAATGAATGTAAATGCGACACTTCCTTGCTAGGAAATAGCGTTAGCAGATGTCTACGTATCGTAGCAATAGAATTCTAATGCTTCTTAAAACGCGATATCGCATCTCATTTCTATGTTTCATGGTAAGATATAATATGATATGCGAAGTGTCATGTATTCCTCGTCTACACTTCAAATGAATGTAAATTCGACACTTCCTTGCTAGGAAATAGCGTCTGAAGATGTCTAGGTATCGTAGCAATAGAGCTCTTATGATTCTTAAAACGCGATATCGAATCTCATTTCTATGTTTCATGGTAAGATATAATATGATATGCGAAGTGTCATGTATTCCTCGTCTACACTTCAAATGAATGTAAATGCGACACTTCCTTGCTAGGAAATAGCGTCTGAAGATGTCTAGGTATCGTAGCAATAGAGTTCTAATGCTTCTTAAAACGCGATATCGCATCTCATTTCTATGTTTCATGGTAAGATATAATATGATTTGCGAAGTGTCATGTATTCCTCGTTTACACTTTAAATGAATGTAAATGCGACACTTCCTTGCTAGGAAATAGCGTCTGAAGATGTCTAGGTATCGTAGCAATAGAGTTCTAATGCTTCTTAAAACGAGATATTGCATCTCATATCTATGTTTCATGATAAGATATAATATTCATTACGAAGTGTTATGCATTCCTGGTCTACGATTCAAATGAATGTAAATGCGACACTTCCTTGCAAGGAAATAGCGTTTGCAGATGTCTACGTATCGAAGCAATAGAGTTCAAATGCTTCTTAAAACGAGATATTGCATCTCATATCTATGTTTCATAATAAGATATAATATTCATTGCGAAGTGTTATGCATTCCTCGTCTACGATTCAAATGAATGTAAATGCGACACTTCCTTGCTAGGAAATAGCGTCTGAAGTTGTCTAGGTATCGTAGCAATAGAGTTCTAATGCTTCTTAAAACGAGATATTGCATCTCATATCTATGTTTCATGATAAGATATAATATTCATTACGAAGTGTTATGCATTCCTGGTCTACGATTCAAATGAATGTAAATGCGACACTTCCTTGCAAGGAAATAGCGTTTGCAGATGTCTACGTATCGAAGCAATAGAGTTCAAATGCTTCTTAAAACGAGATATTGCATCTCATATCTATGTTTCATAATAAGATATAATATTCATTGCGAAGTGTTATGCATTCCTCGTCTACGATTCAAATGAATGTAAATGCGACACTTCCTTGCAAGGAAATAGCGTTTGCAGATGTCTACGTATCGTAGCAATAGAGTTCTTATGATTCTTAAAACGCGATATCGCATCTCATTTCTATGTTTCATGGTAAGATATAATATGATATGCGAAGTGTCATGTATTCCTCGTCTACACTTCAAATGAATGTAAATTCGACACTTCCTTGCTAGGAAATAGCGTCTGAAGATGTCTAGGTATCGTAGCAATAGAGCTCTTATGATTCTTAAAACGCGATATCGAATCTCATTTCTATGTTTCATGGTAAGATATAATATGATATGCGAAGTGTCATGTATTCCTCGTCTACACTTCAAATGAATGTAAATGCGACACTTCCTTGCAAGGAAATAGCGTTTGCAGATGTCTACGTATCGTAGCAATAGAGTTCTTATGATTCTTAAAACGCGATATCGCATCTCATTTCTATGTTTCATGGTAAGATATAATATGATTTGCGAAGTGTTATGTATTCCTCGTCTACACTTCAAATGAATGTGAATGCGACACTTCCTTGCATGGAAATAGCGTTTGCAGATGTCTACGTATCGTAGCAATAGAGTTCTTATGATTCTTAAAAAGCGATATCGCATCTCATTTCTATGTTTCATGGTAAGATATAATATGATATGCGAAGTGTCATGTATTCCTCGTCTACACTTCAAATGAATGTAAATTCGACACTTCCTTGCTAGGAAATAGCGTCTGAAGATGTCTAGGTATCGTAGCAATAGAGCTCTTATGATTCTTAAAACGCGATATCGAATCTCATTTCTATGTTTCATGGTAAGATATAATATGATATGCGAAGTGTCATGTATTCCTCGTCTACGATTCAAATGAATGTAAATGCGACACTTCCTTGCAAGGAAATAGCGTTTGCAGATGTCTACGTATCGTAGCAATAGAGTTCTTATGATTCTTAAAACGCGATATCGCATCTCATTTCTATGTTTCATGGTAAGATATAATATGATTTGCGAAGTGTCATGTATTCCTCGTCTACACTTCAAATGAATGTAAATTCGACACTTCCTTGCTAGGAAATAGCGTCTGAAGATGTCTAGGTATCGTAGCAATAGAGCTCTTATGATTCTTAAAACGCGATATCGAATCTCATTTCTATGTTTCATGGTAAGATATAATATGATATGCGAAGTGTCATGTATTCCTCGTCTACACTTCAAATGAATGTAAATGCGACACTTCCTTGCTAGGAAATAGCGTCTGAAGATGTCTAGGTATCGTAGCAATAGAGTTCTAATGCTTCTTAAAACGCGATATCGCATCTCATTTCTATGTTTCATGGTAAGATATAATATGATTTGCGAAGTGTCATGTATTCCTCGTTTACACTTCAAATGAATGTAAATGCGACACTTCCTTGCTAGGAAATAGCGTCTGAAGATGTCTAGGTATCGTAGCAATAGAGTTCTAATGCTTCTTAAAACGAGATATTGCATCTCATATCTATGTTTCATAATAAGATATAATATTCATTGCGAAGTGTTATGCATTCCTCGTCTACGATTCAAATGAATGTAAATGCGACACTTCCTTGCTAGGAAATAGCGTTTGCAGATGTCTACGTATCGTAGCAATAGATTTCTAATGCTTCTTAAAACGCGATATCGCATCTCATTTCTATGTTTCATGGTAAGATATAATATTCATTGCGAAGTGTTATGCATTCCTCGTCTACGCTTCAAATGAATGTAAATGCGACACTTCCTTGCAAGGAAATAGCGTTTGCAGATGCCTACGTATCGAAGCAATAGAGTTCAAATGCTTCTTAAAACGAGATATTGCATCTCATATCTATGTTTCATAATAAGATATAATATTCATTGCGAAGTGTTATGCATTCCTGGTCTACGATTCAAATGAATGTAAATGCGACACTTCCTTGCAAGGAAATAGCGTTTGCAGATGTCTACGTATCGAAGCAATAGAGTTCAAATGCTTCTTAAAACGAGATATTGCATCTCATATCTATGTTTCATGATAAGATATAATATTCATTGCGAAGTGTTATGCATTCCTCGTCTACGATTCAAATGAAAGTAAATGCGACACTTCCTTGCAAGGAAATAGAGTTTGCAGATGTCTACGTATCGTAGCAATAGAGTTCATATGATTCTTAAAACGCGATATCGCATCTCATTTCTATGTTTCATGGTAAGATATAACATGATTTGCGAAGTGTTATGTATTCCTCGTCTACACTTCAAATGAATGTGAATGCGACACTTCCTCGCTAGGAAATGGCGTTTGCAGATGTCTACGTATCGTAGCAATAGTTTTCTAATGCTTCCTAAAACGCGATATCGCATCTCATTTCTATGTTTCATGGTAAGATATAATATGATTTGCGAAGTGTTATGTATTCCTCGTCTACACTTCAAATGAATGTAAATGCGACACTTCCTTGCTAGGAAATAGCGTTAGCAGATGTCTACGTATCGTAGCAATAGAATTCTAATGCTTCTTAAAACGCGATATCGCATCTCATTTCTATGTTTCATGGTAAGATATAATATGATATGCGAAGTGTCATGTATTCCTCGTCTACACTTCAAATGAATGTAAATTCGACACTTCCTTGCTAGGAAATAGCGTCTGAAGATGTCTAGGTATCGTAGCAATAGAGCTCTTATGATTCTTAAAACGCGATATCGAATCTCATTTCTATGTTTCATGGTAAGATATAATATGATATGCGAAGTGTCATGTATTCCTCGTCTACACTTCAAATGAATGTAAATGCGACACTTCCTTGCTAGGAAATAGCGTCTGAAGATGTCTAGGTATCGTAGCAATAGAGTTCTAATGCTTCTTAAAACGCGATATCGCATCTCATTTCTATGTTTCATGGTAAGATATAATATGATTTGCGAAGTGTCATGTATTCCTCGTTTACACTTTAAATGAATGTAAATGCGACACTTCCTTGCTAGGAAATAGCGTCTGAAGATGTCTAGGTATCGTAGCAATAGAGTTCTAATGCTTCTTAAAACGAGATATTGCATCTCATATCTATGTTTCATGATAAGATATAATATTCATTACGAAGTGTTATGCATTCCTGGTCTACGATTCAAATGAATGTAAATGCGACACTTCCTTGCAAGGAAATAGCGTTTGCAGATGTCTACGTATCGAAGCAATAGAGTTCAAATGCTTCTTAAAACGAGATATTGCATCTCATATCTATGTTTCATAATAAGATATAATATTCATTGCGAAGTGTTATGCATTCCTCGTCTACGATTCAAATGAATGTAAATGCGACACTTCCTTGCTAGGAAATAGCGTCTGAAGTTGTCTAGGTATCGTAGCAATAGAGTTCTAATGCTTCTTAAAACGAGATATTGCATCTCATATCTATGTTTCATGATAAGATATAATATTCATTACGAAGTGTTATGCATTCCTGGTCTACGATTCAAATGAATGTAAATGCGACACTTCCTTGCAAGGAAATAGCGTTTGCAGATGTCTACGTATCGAAGCAATAGAGTTCAAATGCTTCTTAAAACGAGATATTGCATCTCATATCTATGTTTCATAATAAGATATAATATTCATTGCGAAGTGTTATGCATTCCTCGTCTACGATTCAAATGAATGTAAATGCGACACTTCCTTGCAAGGAAATAGCGTTTGCAGATGTCTACGTATCGTAGCAATAGAGTTCTTATGATTCTTAAAACGCGATATCGCATCTCATTTCTATGTTTCATGGTAAGATATAATATGATATGCGAAGTGTCATGTATTCCTCGTCTACACTTCAAATGAATGTAAATTCGACACTTCCTTGCTAGGAAATAGCGTCTGAAGATGTCTAGGTATCGTAGCAATAGAGCTCTTATGATTCTTAAAACGCGATATCGAATCTCATTTCTATGTTTCATGGTAAGATATAATATGATATGCGAAGTGTCATGTATTCCTCGTCTACACTTCAAATGAATGTAAATGCGACACTTCCTTGCAAGGAAATAGCGTTTGCAGATGTCTACGTATCGTAGCAATAGAGTTCTTATGATTCTTAAAACGCGATATCGCATCTCATTTCTATGTTTCATGGTAAGATATAATATGATTTGCGAAGTGTTATGTATTCCTCGTCTACACTTCAAATGAATGTGAATGCGACACTTCCTTGCATGGAAATAGCGTTTGCAGATGTCTACGTATCGTAGCAATAGAGTTCTTATGATTCTTAAAAAGCGATATCGCATCTCATTTCTATGTTTCATGGTAAGATATAATATGATATGCGAAGTGTCATGTATTCCTCGTCTACACTTCAAATGAATGTAAATTCGACACTTCCTTGCTAGGAAATAGCGTCTGAAGATGTCTAGGTATCGTAGCAATAGAGCTCTTATGATTCTTAAAACGCGATATCGCATCTCATTTCTATGTTTCATGGTAAGATATAATATGATTTGCGAAGTGTCATGTATTCCTCGTTTACACTTCAAATGAATGTAAATGCGACACTTCCTTGCTAGGAAATAGCGTCTGAAGATGTCTAGGTATCGTAGCAATAGAGTTCTAATGCTTCTTAAAACGAGATATTGCATCTCATATCTATGTTTCATGATAAGATATAATATTCATTACGAAGTGTTATGCATTCCTGGTCTACGATTCAAATGAATGTAAATGCGACACTTCCTTGCAAGGAAATAGCGTTTGCAGATGTCTACGTATCGAAGCAATAGAGTTCAAATGCTTCTTAAAACGAGATATTGCATCTCATATCTATGTTTCATAATAAGATATAATATTCATTGCGAAGTGTTATGCATTCCTCGTCTACGATTCAAATGAATGTAAATGCGACACTTCCTTGCAAGGAAATAGCGTTTGCAGATGTCTACGTATCGTAGCAATAGAGTTCTTATGATTCTTAAAACGCGATATCGCATCTCATTTCTATGTTTCATGGTAAGATATAATATGATTTGCGAAGTGTTATGTATTCCTCGTCTACACTTCAAATGAATGTGAATGCGACACTTCCTTGCATGGAAATAGCGTTTGCAGATGTCTACGTATCGTAGCAATAGAGTTCTTATGATTCTTAAAAAGCGATATCGCATCTCATTTCTATGTTTCATGGTAAGATATAATATGATATGCGAAGTGTCATGTATTCCTCGTCTACACTTCAAATGAATGTAAATTCGACACTTCCTTGCTAGGAAATAGCGTCTGAAGATGTCTAGGTATCGTAGCAATAGAGCTCTTATGATTCTTAAAACGCGATATCGAATCTCATTTCTATGTTTCATGGTAAGATATAATATGATATGCGAAGTGTCATGTATTCCTCGTCTACACTTCAAATGAATGTAAATGCGACACTTCCTTGCTAGGAAATAGCGTCTGAAGATGTCTAGGTATCGTAGCAATAGAGTTCTAATGCTTCTTAAAACGCGATATCGCATCTCATTTCTATGTTTCATGGAAAGATATAATATGATTTGCGAAGTGTCATGTATTCCTCGTTTACACTTCAAATGAATGTAAATGCGACACTTCCTTGCTAGGAAATAGCGTCTGAAGATGTCTAGGTATCGTAGCAATAGAGTTCTAATGCTTCTTAAAACGAGATATTGCATCTCATATCTATGTTTCATGGTAAGATATAATATTCATTGCGAAGTGTTATGCATTCCTCGTCCACGCTTCAAATCAACGTAAATGCGACACTTCCTTGCAAGGAAATAGCGTTTGCAGATGCCTACGTATCGAAGCAATAGAGTTCAAATGCTTCTTAAAACGAGATATTGCATCTCATATCTATGTTTCATGATAAGATATAATATTCATTACGAAGTGTTATGCATTCCTGGTCTACGATTCAAATGAATGTAAATGCGACACTTCCTTGCAAGGAAATAGCGTTTGCAGATGTCTACGTATCGAAGCAATAGAGTTCAAATGCTTCTTAAAACGAGATATTGCATCTCATTTCTATGTTTCATGGTAAGGTATAATATGATTTGCGAAGTGTCATGTATTCCTCGTCTGCACTTCAAATGAATGTAAATGCGACACTTGCTTGCAAGGAAATAGCGTTTGCAGATGTCTCCGTATCGTAGCAATAGAGTTCTTATGATTCTTAAAACGCGATATCGCATCCCATTTCTATGTTTCATGGTAAGATATAATATGATATGCGAAGTGTCATGTATTCCTCGTCTGCACTTCAAATGAATGTAAATGCGACACTTCCTTGCATGGAAATAGCGTTTGCAGATGTCTACGTATCGAAGCAATAGAGTTCAAATGCTTCTTAAAACGAGATATTGCATCTCATATCTATGTTTCATGATAAGATATAATATTCATTGCGAAGTGTTATGCATTCCTCGTCTACGATTCAAATGAAAGTAAATGCGACACTTCCTTGCAAGGAAATAGAGTTTGCAGATGTCTACGTATCGTAGCAATAGAGTTCATATGATTCTTAAAACGCGATATCGCATCTCATTTCTATGTTTCATGGTAAGATATAACATGATTTGCGAAGTGTTATGTATTCCTCGTCTACACTTCAAATGAATGTGAATGCGACACTTCCTCGCTAGGAAATGGCGTTTGCAGATGTCTACGTATCGTAGCAATAGATTTCTAATGCTCCTTAAAACGCGATATTGCATCTCATTTCTATGTTTCATGGTAAGATATAATATTCATTGCGAAGTGTTATGCATTCCTCGTCTACGCTTCAAATGAACGTAAATGCGACACTTCCTTGCAAGGAAATAGCGTTTGCAGATGCCTACGTATCGAAGCAATAGAGTTCAAATGCTTCTTAAAACGAGATATTGCATTTCATATCTATGTTTCATAATAAGATATAATATTCATTGCGAAGTGTTATGCATTCCTCGTCTACGATTCAAATGAATGTAAATGCGACACTTTCTTGCAAGGAAATAGCGTTTGCAGATGTCTACGTATCGTAGCAATAGAGTTCTTATGATTCTTAAAACGCGATATCGCATCTCATTTCTATGTTTCATGGTAAGATATAATATGATTTGCGAAGTGTTATGTATTCCTCGTCTACACTTCAAATGAATGTGAATGCGACACTTCCTTGCATGGAAATAGCGTTTGCAGATGTCTACGTATCGTAGCAATAGAGTTCTTATGATTCTTAAAACGCGATATCGCATCTCATTTCTATGTTTCATGGTAAGATATAATATGATATGCGAAGTGTCATGTATTCCTCGTCTACACTTCAAATGAATGTAAATTCGACACTTCCTTGCTAGGAAATAGCGTCTGAAGATGTCTAGGTATCGTAGCAATAGAGCTCTTATGATTCTTAAAACGCGATATCGAATCTCATTTCTATGTTTCATGGTAAGATATAATATGATATGCGAAGTGTCATGTATTCCTCGTCTACACTTCAAATGAATGTAAATGCGACACTTCCTTGCTAGGAAATAGCGTCTGAAGATGTCTAGGTATCGTAGCAATAGAGTTCTAATGCTTCTTAAAACGCGATATCGCATCTCATTTCTATGTTTCATGGTAAGATATAATATGATTTGCGAAGTGTCATGTATTCCTCGTTTACACTTCAAATGAATGTAAATGCGACACTTCCTTGCTAGGAAATAGCGTCTGAAGATGTCTAGGTATCGTAGCAATAGAGTTCTAATGCTTCTTAAAACGAGATATTGCATCTCATATCTATGTTTCATGATAAGATATAATTTTCATTACGAAGTGTTATGCATTCCTGGTCTACGATTCAAATGAATGTAAATGCGACACTTCCTTGCAAGGAAATAGCGTTTGCAGATGTCTACGTATCGAAGCAATAGAGTTCAAATGCTTCTTAAAACGAGATATTGCATCTCATATCTATGTTTCATAATAAGATATAATATTCATTGCGAAGTGTTATGCATTCCTCGTCTACGATTCAAATGAATGTAAATGCGACACTTCCCTGCAAGGAAATAACGTTTGCAGATGTCTACGTATCGTAGCAATAGAGTTCTTATGATTCTTAAAACGCGATATCGCATCTCATTTCTATGTTTGATGGTAAGATATAATATGATTTGCGAAGTGTTATGTATTCCTCGTCTACACTTCAAATAAATGTAAATGCGACACTCCCTTGCAAGGAAATAGCGTTTGCACATATCTACGTATCGAAGCAGTAGAGTTCAAATGCTTCTTAAAACGAGATATTGCATCTCATATCTATGTTTCATAATAAGATATAATATTCATTGCGAAGTGTTATGCATTCCTCGTCTACGATTCAAATGAATGTAAATGCGACACTTCCTTGCAAGGAAATAGCGTTTGCAGATGTCTACGTATCGAAGCAATAGAGTTCAAATGCTTCTTAAAACGAGATATTGCATCTCATATCTATGTTTCATGATAAGATATAATATTCATTGCGAAGTGTTATGCATTCCTGGTCTACGATTCAAATGAATGTAAATGCGACACTTCCTTGCAAGGAAATAGCGTTTGCAGATGTCTACGTATCGAAGCAATAGAGTTCAAATGCTTCTTAAAACGAGATATTGCATCTCATATCTATGTTTCATGATAAGATATAATATTCATTGCGAAGTGTTATGCATTCCTCGTCTACGATTTAAATGAAAGTAAATGCGACACTTCCTTGCAAGGAAATAGAGTTTGCAGATGTCTACGTATCGTAGCAATAGAGTTCATATGATTCTTAAAACGCGATATCGCATCTCATTTCTATGTTTCATGGTAAGATATAACATGATTTGCGAAGTGTTATGTATTCCTCGTCTACACTTCAAATGAATGTGAATGCGACACTTCCTCGCTAGGAAATGGCGTTTGCAGATGTCTACGTATCGTAGCAATAGTTTTCTAATGCTTCCTAAAACGCGATATCGCATCTCATTTCTATGTTTCATGGTAAGATATAATATGATTTGCGAAGTGTTATGTATTCCTCGTCTACACTTCAAATGAATGTAAATGCGACACTTCCTTGCTAGGAAATAGCGTTTGCAGATGTCTACGTATCGTAGCAATAGATTTCTAATGCTTCTTAAAACGCGATATCGCATCTCATTTCTATGTTTCATGGTAAGATATAATATTCATTGCGAAGTGTTATGCATTCCTCGTCCACGCTTCAAATCAACGTAAATGCGACACTTCCTTGCAAGGAAATAGCGTTTGCAGATGCCTACGTATCGAAGCAATAGAGTTCAAATGCTTCTTAAAACGAGATATTGCATCTCATATCTATGTTTCATGATAAGATATAATATTCATTACGAAGTGTTATGCATTCCTGGTCTACGATTCAAATGAATGTAAATGCGACACTTCCTTGCAAGGAAATAGCGTTTGCAGATGTCTACGTATCGAAGCAATAGAGTTCAAATGCTTCTTAAAACGAGATATTGCATCTCATATCTATGTTTCATAATAAGATATAATATTCATTGCGAAGTGTTATGCATTCCTCGTCTACGATTCAAATGAATGTAAATGCGACACTTCCTTGCAAGGAAATAGCGTTTGCAGATGTCTACGTATCGTAGCAATAGAGTTCTTATGATTCTTAAAACGCGATATCGCATCTCATTTCTATGTTTCATGGTAAGATATAATATGATTTGCGAAGTGTTATGTATTCCTCGTCTACGATTCAAATGAATGTAAATGCGACACTTCCTTGCAAGGAAATAGCGTTTGCACATATCTACGTATCGAAGCAATAGAGTTCAAATGCTTCTTAAAACGAGATATTGCATCTCATATCTATGTTTCATGATAAGATATAATATTCATTACGAAGTGTTATGCATTCCTGGTCTACGATTCAAATGAATGTAAATGCGACACTTCCTTGCAAGGAAATAGCGTTTGCAGATGTCTACGTATCGAAGCAATAGAGTTCATATGATTCTTAAAACGCGATATCGCATCTCAATTCTATGTTTCATGGTAAGATATAACATGATTTGCGAAGTGTTATGTATTCCTCGCCTACACTTCAAATGAATGTGAATGCGACACTTCCTCGCTAGGAAATGGCGTTTGCAGATGTCTACGTATCGTAGCAATAGAGTTCTTATGATTCTTAAAACGCGATATCGCATCTCATTTCTATGTTTCATGGTAAGATATAACATGATTTGCGAAGTGTTATGTATTCCTCGTCTACACTTCAAATGAATGTGAATGCGACACTTCCTTGCTAGGAAATAGCGTTTGCAGATGTCTACGTATCGTAGCAATAGATTTCTAATGCTTCATAAAACGCGATATCGCATCTCATTTCTATGTTTCATGGTAAGATATAATATTCATTGCGAAGTGTTATGCATTCCTCGTCTACGCTTCAAATGAATGTAAATGCGACACTTCCTTGCAAGGAAATAGCGTTTGCAGATGCCTACGTATCGAAGCAATAGAGTTCAAATGCTTCTTAAAACGAGATATTGCATCTCATATCTATGTTTCATAATAAGATATAATATTCATTGCGAAGTGTTATGCATTCCTCGTCTACGATACAAATGAATGTAAATGCGACACTTCCTTGCAAGGAAATAGCGTTTGCAGATGTCTACGTATCGTAGCAATAGAGTTCTTATGATTCTTAAAACGCGATATTGCATCTCATTTCTATGTTTCATGGTAAGGTATAATATGATTTGCGAAGTGTCATGTATTCCTCGTCTGCACTTCAAATGAATGTAAATGCGACACTTGCTTGCAAGGAAATAGCGTTTGCAGATGTCTCCGTATCGTAGCAATAGAGTTCTTATGATTCTTAAAACGCGATATCGCATCTCATTTCTATGTTTCATGGTAAGATATAATATGATATGCGAAGTGTCATGTATTCCTCGTCTACACTTCAAATGAATGTAAATGCGACACTTCCTTGCTAGGAAATAGCGTTTGCACATATCTACGTATCGAAGCAGTAGAGTTCAAATGCTTCTTAAAACGAGATATTGCATCTCATATCTATGTTTCATGATAAGATATAATATTCATTACGAAGTGTTATGCATTCCTGGTCTACGATTCAAATGAATGTAAATGCGACACTTCCTTGCAAGGAAATAGCGTTTGCAGATGTCTACGTATCGAAGCAATAGAGTTCAAATGCTTCTTAAAACGAGATATTGCATCTCATATCTATGTTTCATAATAAGATATAATATTCATTGCGAAGTGTTATGCATTCCTCGTCTACGATTCAAATGAATGTAAATGCGACACTTCCTTGCAAGGAAATAGCGTTTGCAGATGTCTACGTATCGTAGCAATAGAGTTCCTATGATTCTTAAAACGCGATATCGCATCTCATTTCTATGTTTCATGGTAAGATATAACATGATTTGCGAAGTGTTATGTATTCCTCGTCTACACTTCAAATGAATGTGAATGCGACACTTCCTTGCTAGGAAATAGCGTTTGCAGATGTCTACGTATCGTAGCAATAGATTTCTAATGCTTCTTAAAACGCGATATCGCATCTCATTTCTATGTTTCATGGTAAGATATAATATTCATTGCGAAGTGTTATGCATTCCTCGTCTACGCTTCAAATGAATGTAAATGCGACACTTCCTTGCTAGGAAATAGCGTTTGCAGATGTCTACGTATCGTAGCAATAGATTTCTAATGCTTCTTAAAACGCGATATCGCATCTCATTTCTATGTTTCATGGTAAGATATAATATTCATTGCGAAGTGTTATGCATTCCTCGTCTACGCTTCAAATCAACGTAAATGCGACACTTCCTTGCAAGGAAATAGCGTTTGCAGATGCCTACGTATCGAAGCAATAGAGTTCAAATGCTTCTTAAAACGAGATATTGCATCTCATATCTATGTTTCATGATAAGATATAATATTCATTACGAAGTGTTATGCATTCCTGGTCTACGATTCAAATGAATGTAAATGCGACACTTCCTTGCAAGGAAATAGCGTTTGCAGATGTCTACGTATCGAAGCAATAGAGTTCATATGATTCTTAAAACGCGATATCGCATCTCAATTCTATGTTTCATGGTAAGATATAACATGATTTGCGAAGTGTTATGTATTCCTCGCCTACACTTCAAATGAATGTGAATGCGACACTTCCTCGCTAGGAAATGGCGTTTGCAGATGTCTACGTATCGTAGCAATAGAGTTCTTATGATTCTTAAAACGCGATATCGCATCTCATTTCTATGTTTCATGGTAAGATATAACATGATTTGCGAAGTGTTATGTATTCCTCGTCTACACTTCAAATGAATGTGAATGCGACACTTCCTTGCTAGGAAATAGCGTTTGCAGATGTCTACGTATCGTAGCAATAGATTTCTAATGCTTCATAAAACGCGATATCGCATCTCATTTCTATGTTTCATGGTAAGATATAATATTCATTGCGAAGTGTTATGCATTCCTCGTCTACGCTTCAAATGAATGTAAATGCGACACTTCCTTGCAAGGAAATAGCGTTTGCAGATGCCTACGTATCGAAGCAATAGAGTTCAAATGCTTCTTAAAACGAGATATTGCATCTCATATCTATGTTTCATGGTAAGGTATGATATGATTTGCGAAGTGTCATGTATTCCTCGTCTGCACTTCAAATGAATGTAAGTGCGACACTTGCTTGCAAGGAAATAGCGTTTGCAGATGTCTCCGTATCGTAGCAATAGAGTTCTTATGATTCTTAAAACGCGATATCGCATCTCATTTCTATGTTTCATGGTAAGATATAATATGATATGCGAAGTGTCATGTATTCCTCGTCTACACTTCAAATGAATGTAAATACGACACTTCCTTGCTAGGAAATAGCGTCTGAAGATGTCTAGGTATCGTAGCAATAGAGTTCTAATGCTTCTTAAAACGCGATATCGCATCTCATTTCTATGTTTCATGGTAAGATATAATATGATTTGCGAAGTGTTATGTATTCCTCGTCTACACTTCAAATGAATGTAAATGCGACACTTCCTTGCAAGGAAATAGCGTTTGCACATATCTACGTATCGAAGCAATAGAGTTCAAATGCTTCTTAAAACGAGATATTGCATCTCATATCTATGTTTCATGATAAGATATAATATTCATTACGAAGTGTTATGCATTCCTGGTCTACGATTCAAATGAATGTAAATGCGACACTTCCTTGCAAGGAAATAGCGTTTGCAGATGTCTACGTATCGAAGCAATAGAGTTCATATGATTCTTAAAACGCGATATCGCATCTCAATTCTATGTTTCATGGTAAGATATAACATGATTTGCGAAGTGTTATGTATTCCTCGCCTACACTTCAAATGAATGTGAATGCGACACTTCCTCGCTAGGAAATGGCGTTTGCAGATGTCTACGTATCGTAGCAATAGAGTTCTTATGATTCTTAAAACGCGATATCGCATCTCATTTCTATGTTTCATGGTAAGATATAACATGATTTGCGAAGTGTTATGTATTCCTCGTCTACACTTCAAATGAATGTGAATGCGACACTTCCTTGCTAGGAAATAGCGTTTGCAGATGTCTACGTATCGTAGCAATAGATTTCTAATGCTTCATAAAACGCGATATCGCATCTCATTTCTATGTTTCATGGTAAGATATAATATTCATTGCGAAGTGTTATGCATTCCTCGTCTACGCTTCAAATGAATGTAAATGCGACACTTCCTTGCAAGGAAATAGCGTTTGCAGATGCCTACGTATCGAAGCAATAGAGTTCAAATGCTTCTTAAAACGAGATATTGCATCTCATATCTATGTTTCATAATAAGATATAATATTCATTGCGAAGTGTTATGCATTCCTCGTCTACGATACAAATGAATGTAAATGCGACACTTCCTTGCAAGGAAATAGCGTTTGCAGATGTCTACGTATCGTAGCAATAGAGTTCTTATGATTCTTAAAACGCGATATTGCATCTCATTTCTATGTTTCATGGTAAGGTATAATATGATTTGCGAAGTGTCATGTATTCCTCGTCTGCACTTCAAATGAATGTAAATGCGACACTTGCTTGCAAGGAAATAGCGTTTGCAGATGTCTCCGTATCGTAGCAATAGAGTTCTTATGATTCTTAAAACGCGATATCGCATCTCATTTCTATGTTTCATGGTAAGATATAATATGATATGCGAAGTGTCATGTATTCCTCGTCTACACTTCAAATGAATGTAAATGCGACACTTCCTTGCTAGGAAATAGCGTTTGCACATATCTACGTATCGAAGCAGTAGAGTTCAAATGCTTCTTAAAACGAGATATTGCATCTCATATCTATGTTTCATGATAAGATATAATATTCATTACGAAGTGTTATGCATTCCTGGTCTACGATTCAAATGAATGTAAATGCGACACTTCCTTGCAAGGAAATAGCGTTTGCAGATGTCTACGTATCGAAGCAATAGAGTTCAAATGCTTCTTAAAACGAGATATTGCATCTCATATCTATGTTTCATAATAAGATATAATATTCATTGCGAAGTGTTATGCATTCCTCGTCTACGATTCAAATGAATGTAAATGCGACACTTCCTTGCAAGGAAATAGCGTTTGCAGATGTCTACGTATCGTAGCAATAGAGTTCCTATGATTCTTAAAACGCGATATCGCATCTCATTTCTATGTTTCATGGTAAGATATAACATGATTTGCGAAGTGTTATGTATTCCTCGTCTACACTTCAAATGAATGTGAATGCGACACTTCCTTGCTAGGAAATAGCGTTTGCAGATGTCTACGTATCGTAGCAATAGATTTCTAATGCTTCTTAAAACGCGATATCGCATCTCATTTCTATGTTTCATGGTAAGATATAATATTCATTGCGAAGTGTTATGCATTCCTCGTCTACGCTTCAAATGAATGTAAATGCGACACTTCCTTGCAAGGAAATAGCGTTTGCAGATGCCTACGTATCGAAGCAATAGAGTTCAAATGCTTCTTAAAACGAGATATTGCATCTCATATCTATGTTTCATGGTAAGGTATGATATGATTTGCGAAGTGTCATGTATTCCTCGTCTGCACTTCAAATGAATGTAAGAGCGACACTTGCTTGCAAGGAAATAGCGTTTGCAGATGTCTCCGTATCGTAGCAATAGAGTTCTTATGATTCTTAAAACGCGATATCGCATCTCATTTCTATGTTTCATGGTAAGATATAATATGATATGCGAAGTGTCATGTATTCCTCGTCTACACTTCAAATGAATGTAAATGCGACACTTCCTTGCTAGGAAATAGCGTCTGAAGATGTCTAGGTATCGTAGCAATAGAGTTCTAATGCTTCTTAAAACGCGATATCGCATCTCATTTCTATGTTTCATGGTAAGATATAATATGATTTGCGAAGTGTTATGTATTCCTCGTCTACACTTCAAATGAATGTAAATGCGACACTTCCTTGCTAGGAAATAGCGTTTGCAGATGTCTACGTATCGTAGCAATAGATTTCTAATGCTTCTTAAAACGCGATATCGCATCTCATTTCTATGTTTCATGGTAAGATATAATATTCATTGCGAAGTGTTATGCATTCCTCGTCTACGCTTCAAATCAACGTAAATGCGACACTTCCTTGCAAGGAAATAGCGTTTGCAGATGCCTACGTATCGAAGCAATAGAGTTCAAATGCTTCTTAAAACGAGATATTGCATCTCATATCTATGTTTCATGATAAGATATAATATTCATTACGAAGTGTTATGCATTCCTGGTCTACGATTCAAATGAATGTAAATGCGACACTTCCTTGCAAGGAAATAGCGTTTGCAGATGTCTACGTATCGAAGCAATAGAGTTCATATGATTCTTAAAACGCGATATCGCATCTCAATTCTATGTTTCATGGTAAGATATAACATGATTTGCGAAGTGTTATGTATTCCTCGCCTACACTTCAAATGAATGTGAATGCGACACTTCCTCGCTAGGAAATGGCGTTTGCAGATGTCTACGTATCGTAGCAATAGAGTTCTTATGATTCTTAAAACGCGATATCGCATCTCATTTCTATGTTTCATGGTAAGATATAACATGATTTGCGAAGTGTTATGTATTCCTCGTCTACACTTCAAATGAATGTGAATGCGACACTTCCTTGCTAGGAAATAGCGTTTGCAGATGTCTACGTATCGTAGCAATAGATTTCTAATGCTTCATAAAACGCGATATCGCATCTCATTTCTATGTTTCATGGTAAGATATAATATTCATTGCGAAGTGTTGTGCATTCCTCGTCTACGCTTCAAATGAATGTAAATGCGACACTTCCTTGCTAGGAAATAGCGTTTGCACATATCTACGTATCGAAGCAGTAGAGTTCAAATGCTTCTTAAAACGAGATATTGCATCTCATATCTATGTTTCATGATAAGATATAATATTCATTGCGAAGTGTTATGCATTCCTCGTCTACGCTTCAAATGAATGTAAATGCGACACTTCCTTGCAAGGAAATAGCGTTTGCAGATGCCTACGTATCGAAGCAATAGAGTTCAAATGCTTCTTAAAACGAGATATTGCATCTCATATCTATGTTTCATGGTAAGGTATGATATGATTTGCGAAGTGTCATGTATTCCTCGTCTGCACTTCAAATGAATGTAAGTGCGACACTTGCTTGCAAGGAAATAGCGTTTGCAGATGTCTCCGTATCGTAGCAATAGAGTTCTTATGATTCTTAAAACGCGATATCGCATCTCATTTCTATGTTTCATGGTAAGATATAATATGATATGCGAAGTGTCATGTATTCCTCGTCTACACTTCAAATGAATGTAAATACGACACTTCCTTGCTAGGAAATAGCGTCTGAAGATGTCTAGGTATCGTAGCAATAGAGTTCTAATGCTTCTTAAAACGCGATATCGCATCTCATTTCTATGTTTCATGGTAAGATATAATATGATTTGCGAAGTGTTATGTATTCCTCGTCTACACTTCAAATGAATGTAAATGCGACCCTTCCTTGCAAGGAAATAGCGTTTGCACATATCTACGTATCGAAGCAATAGAGTTCAAATGCTTCTTAAAACGAGATATTGCATCTCATATCTATGTTTCATAATAAGATATAATATTCATTGCGAAGTGTTATGCATTCCTCGTCTACGATTCAAATGAATGTAAATGCGACACTTCCTTGCAAGGAAATAGCGTTTGCAGATGTCTACGTATCGTAGCAATAGAGTTCTTATGATTCTTAAAACGCGATATCGCATCTCATTTCTATGTTTCATGGTAAGATATAACATGATTTGCGAAGTGTTATGTATTCCTCGTCTACACTTCAAATGAATGTGAATGCGACACTTCCTTGCTAGGAAATAGCGTTTGCAGATGTCGACGTATCGTAGCAATAGATTTCTAATGCTTCTTAAAACGCGATATCGCATCTCATTTCTATGTTTCATGGTAAGATATAATATTCATTGCGAAGTGTTATGCATTCCTCGTCTACGCTTCAAATGAATGTAAATGCGACACTTCCTTGCAAGGAAATAGCGTTTGCAGATGCCTACGTATCGAAGCAATAGAGTTCAAATGCTTCTTAAAACGAGATATTGCATCTCATATCTATGTTTCATAATAAGATATAATATTCATTGCGAAGTGTTATGCATTCCTCGTCTACGATACAAATGAATGTAAATGCGACACTTCCTTGCAAGGAAATAGCGTTTGCAGATGTCTACGTATCGTAGCAATAGAGTTCTTATGATTCTTAAAACGCGATATTGCATCTCATTTCTATGTTTCATGGTAAGGTATAATATGATTTGCGAAGTGTCATGTATTCCTCGTCTGCACTTCAAATGAATGTAAATGCGACACTTGCTTGCAAGGAAATAGCGTTTGCAGATGTCTCCGTATCGTAGCAATAGAGTTCTTATGATTCTTAAAACGCGATATCGCATCTCATTTCTATGTTTCATGGTAAGATATAATATGATATGCGAAGTGTCATGTATTCCTCGTCTACACTTCAAATGAATGTAAATGCGACACTTCCTTGCTAGGAAATAGCGTTTGCACATATCTACGTATCGAAGCAGTAGAGTTCAAATGCTTCTTAAAACGAGATATTGCATCTCATATCTATGTTTCATGATAAGATATAATATTCATTACGAAGTGTTATGCATTCCTGGTCTACGATTCAAATGAATGTAAATGCGACACTTCCTTGCAAGGAAATAGCGTTTGCAGATGTCTACGTATCGAAGCAATAGAGTTCAAATGCTTCTTAAAACGAGATATTGCATCTCATATCTATGTTTCATAATAAGATATAATATTCATTGCGAAGTGTTATGCATTCCTCGTCTACGATTCAAATGAATGTAAATGCGACACTTCCTTGCTAGGAAATAGCGTTTGCAGATGTCTACGTATCGTAGCAATAGATTTCTAATGCTTCATAAAACGCGATATCGCATCTCATTTCTATGTTTCATGGTAAGATATAATATTCATTGCGAAGTGTTATGCATTCCTCGTCTACGCTTCAAATGAATGTAAATGCGACACTTCCTTGCTAGGAAATAGCGTTTGCACATATCTACGTATCGAAGCAGTAGAGTTCAAATGCTTCTTAAAACGAGATATTGCATCTCATATCTATGTTTCATGATAAGATATAATATTCATTGCGAAGTGTTATGCATTCCTCGTCTACGCTTCAAATGAATGTAAATGCGACACTTCCTTGCAAGGAAATAGCGTTTGCAGATGCCTACGTATCGAAGCAATAGAGTTCAAATGCTTCTTAAAACGAGATATTGCATCTCATATCTATGTTTCATGGTAAGGTATGATATGATTTGCGAAGTGTCATGTATTCCTCGTCTGCACTTCAAATGAATGTAAGTGCGACACTTGCTTGCAAGGAAATAGCGTTTGCAGATGTCTCCGTATCGTAGCAATAGAGTTCTTATGATTCTTAAAACGCGATATCGCATCTCATTTCTATGTTTCATGGTAAGATATAATATGATATGCGAAGTGTCATGTATTCCTCGTCTACACTTCAAATGAATGTAAATACGACACTTCCTTGCTAGGAAATAGCGTCTGAAGATGTCTAGGTATCGTAGCAATAGAGTTCTAATGCTTCTTAAAACGCGATATCGCATCTCATTTCTATGTTTCATGGTAAGATATAATATGATTTGCGAAGTGTTATGTATTCCTCGTCTACACTTCAAATGAATGTAAATGCGACCCTTCCATGCAAGGAAATAGCGTTTGCACATATCTACGTATCGAAGCAATAGAGTTCAAATGCTTCTTAAAACGAGATATTGCATCTCATATCTATGTTTCATAATAAGATATAATATTCATTGCGAAGTGTTATGCATTCCTCGTCTACGATTCAAATGAATGTAAATGCGACACTTCCTTGCAAGGAAATAGCGTTTGCAGATGTCTACGTATCGTAGCAATAGAGTTCTTATGATTCTTAAAACGCGATATCGCATCTCATTTCTATGTTTCATGGTAAGATATAACATGATTTGCGAAGTGTTATGTATTCCTCGTCTACACTTCAAATGAATGTGAATGCGACACTTCCTTGCTAGGAAATAGCGTTTGCAGATGTCGACGTATCGTAGCAATAGATTTCTAATGCTTCTTAAAACGCGATATCGCATCTCATTTCTATGTTTCATGGTAAGATATAATATTCATTGCGAAGTGTTATGCATTCCTCGTCTACGCTTCAAATGAATGTAAATGCGACACTTCCTTGCAAGGAAATAGCGTTTGCAGATGCCTACGTATCGAAGCAATAGAGTTCAAATGCTTCTTAAAACGAGATATTGCATCTCATATCTATGTTTCATAATAAGATATAATATTCATTGCGAAGTGTTATGCATTCCTCGTCTACGATACAAATGAATGTAAATGCGACACTTCCTTGCAAGGAAATAGCGTTTGCAGATGTCTACGTATCGTAGCAATAGAGTTCTTATGATTCTTAAAACGCGATATTGCATCTCATTTCTATGTTTCATGGTAAGGTATAATATGATTTGCGAAGTGTCATGTATTCCTCGTCTGCACTTCAAATGAATGTAAATGCGACACTTGCTTGCAAGGAAATAGCGTTTGCAGATGTCTCCGTATCGTAGCAATAGAGTTCTTATGATTCTTAAAACGCGATATCGCATCTCATTTCTATGTTTCATGGTAAGATATAATATGATATGCGAAGTGTCATGTATTCCTCGTCTACACTTCAAATGAATGTAAATGCGACACTTCCTTGCTAGGAAATAGCGTTTGCACATATCTACGTATCGAAGCAGTAGAGTTCAAATGCTTCTTAAAACGAGATATTGCATCTCATATCTATGTTTCATGATAAGATATAATATTCATTACGAAGTGTTATGCATTCCTGGTCTACGATTCAAATGAATGTAAATGCGACACTTCCTTGCAAGGAAATAGCGTTTGCAGATGTCTACGTATCGAAGCAATAGAGTTCAAATGCTTCTTAAAACGAGATATTGCATCTCATATCTATGTTTCATAATAAGATATAATATTCATTGCGAAGTGTTATGCATTCCTCGTCTACGATTCAAATGAATGTAAATGCGACACTTCCTTGCAAGGAAATAGCGTTTGCAGATGTCTACGTATCGTAGCAATAGAGTTCCTATGATTCTTAAAACGCGATATCGCATCTCATTTCTATGTTTCATGGTAAGATATAACATGATTTGCGAAGTGTTATGTATTCCTCGTCTACACTTCAAATGAATGTGAATGCGACACTTCCTTGCTAGGAAATAGCGTTTGCAGATGTCTACGTATCGTAGCAATAGATTTCTAATGCTTCTTAAAACGCGATATCGCATCTCATTTCTATGTTTCATGGTAAGATATAATATTCATTGCGAAGTGTTATGCATTCCTCGTCTACGCTTCAAATGAATGTAAATGCGACACTTCCTTGCAAGGAAATAGCGTTTGCAGATGCCTACGTATCGAAGCAATAGAGTTCAAATGCTTCTTAAAACGAGATATTGCATCTCATATCTATGTTTCATGGTAAGGTATGATATGATTTGCGAAGTGTCATGTATTCCTCGTCTGCACTTCAAATGAATGTAAGTGCGACACTTGCTTGCAAGGAAATAGCGTTTGCAGATGTCTCCGTATCGTAGCAATAGAGTTCTTATGATTCTTAAAACGCGATATCGCATCTCATTTCTATGTTTCATGGTAAGATATAATATGATATGCGAAGTGTCATGTATTCCTCGTCTACACTTCAAATGAATGTAAATGCGACACTTCCTTGCTAGGAAATAGCGTCTGAAGATGTCTAGGTATCGTAGCAATAGAGTTCTAATGCTTCTTAAAACGCGATATCGCATCTCATTTCTATGTTTCATGGTAAGATATAATATGATTTGCGAAGTGTTATGTATTCCTCGTCTACACTTCAAATGAATGTAAATGCGACACTTCCTTGCTAGGAAATAGCGTTTGCAGATGTCTACGTATCGTAGCAATAGATTTCTAATGCTTCTTAAAACGCGATATCGCATCTCATTTCTATGTTTCATGGTAAGATATAATATTCATTGCGAAGTGTTATGCATTCCTCGTCTACGCTTCAAATCAACGTAAATGCGACACTTCCTTGCAAGGAAATAGCGTTTGCAGATGCCTACGTATCGAAGCAATAGAGTTCAAATGCTTCTTAAAACGAGATATTGCATCTCATATCTATGTTTCATGATAAGATATAATATTCATTACGAAGTGTTATGCATTCCTGGTCTACGATTCAAATGAATGTAAATGCGACACTTCCTTGCAAGGAAATAGCGTTTGCAGATGTCTACGTATCGAAGCAATAGAGTTCATATGATTCTTAAAACGCGATATCGCATCTCAATTCTATGTTTCATGGTAAGATATAACATGATTTGCGAAGTGTTATGTATTCCTCGCCTACACTTCAAATGAATGTGAATGCGACACTTCCTCGCTAGGAAATGGCGTTTGCAGATGTCTACGTATCGTAGCAATAGAGTTCTTATGATTCTTAAAACGCGATATCGCATCTCATTTCTATGTTTCATGGTAAGATATAACATGATTTGCGAAGTGTTATGTATTCCTCGTCTACACTTCAAATGAATGTGAATGCGACACTTCCTTGCTAGGAAATAGCGTTTGCAGATGTCTACGTATCGTAGCAATAGATTTCTAATGCTTCATAAAACGCGATATCGCATCTCATTTCTATGTTTCATGGTAAGATATAATATTCATTGCGAAGTGTTATGCATTCCTCGTCTACGCTTCAAATGAATGTAAATGCGACACTTCCTTGCTAGGAAATAGCGTTTGCACATATCTACGTATCGAAGCAGTAGAGTTCAAATGCTTCTTAAAACGAGATATTGCATCTCATATCTATGTTTCATGATAAGATATAATATTCATTGCGAAGTGTTATGCATTCCTCGTCTACGCTTCAAATGAATGTAAATGCGACACTTCCTTGCAAGGAAATAGCGTTTGCAGATGCCTACGTATCGAAGCAATAGAGTTCAAATGCTTCTTAAAACGAGATATTGCATCTCATATCTATGTTTCATGGTAAGGTATGATATGATTTGCGAAGTGTCATGTATTCCTCGTCTGCACTTCAAATGAATGTAAGTGCGACACTTGCTTGCAAGGAAATAGCGTTTGCAGATGTCTCCGTATCGTAGCAATAGAGTTCTTATGATTCTTAAAACGCGATATCGCATCTCATTTCTATGTTTCATGGTAAGATATAATATGATATGCGAAGTGTCATGTATTCCTCGTCTACACTTCAAATGAATGTAAATACGACACTTCCTTGCTAGGAAATAGCGTCTGAAGATGTCTAGGTATCGTAGCAATAGAGTTCTAATGCTTCTTAAAACGCGATATCGCATCTCATTTCTATGTTTCATGGTAAGATATAATATGATTTGCGAAGTGTTATGTATTCCTCGTCTACACTTCAAATGAATGTAAATGCGACCCTTCCTTGCAAGGAAATAGCGTTTGCACATATCTACGTATCGAAGCAATAGAGTTCAAATGCTTCTTAAAACGAGATATTGCATCTCATATCTATGTTTCATAATAAGATATAATATTCATTGCGAAGTGTTATGCATTCCTCGTCTACGATTCAAATGAATGTAAATGCGACACTTCCTTGCAAGGAAATAGCGTTTGCAGATGTCTACGTATCGTAGCAATAGAGTTCTTATGATTCTTAAAACGCGATATCGCATCTCATTTCTATGTTTCATGGTAAGATATAACATGATTTGCGAAGTGTTATGTATTCCTCGTCTACACTTCAAATGAATGTGAATGCGACACTTCCTTGCTAGGAAATAGCGTTTGCAGATGTCGACGTATCGTAGCAATAGATTTCTAATGCTTCTTAATTCGCGATATCGCATCTCATTTCTATGTTTCATGGTAAGATATAATATTCATTGCGAAGTGTTATGCATTCCTCGTCTACGCTTCAAATGAATGTAAATGCGACACTTCCTTGCTAGGAAATAGCGTTTGCAGATGTCTACGTATCGTAGCAATAGATTTCTAATGCTTCTTAAAACGCGATATCGCATCTCATTTCTATGTTTCATGGTAAGATATAATATTCATTGCGAAGTGTTATGCATTCCTCGTCTACGCTTCAAATCAACGTAAATGCGACACTTCCTTGCAAGGAAATAGCGTTTGCAGATGCCTACGTATCGAAGCAATAGAGTTCAAATGCTTCTTAAAACGAGATATTGCATCTCATATCTATGTTTCATAATAAGATATAATATTCATTGCGAAGTGTTATGCATTCCTCGTCTACGATTCAAATGAATG
The DNA here is from genome assembly GCF_050948175.1 of Xylocopa sonorina. Lineage (NCBI taxonomy): Eukaryota > Metazoa > Arthropoda > Insecta > Hymenoptera > Apidae > Xylocopa > Xylocopa sonorina. Next base: position 717,031 of record NC_135197.1, read on the forward strand.
TAAATGCGACACTTCCTTGCAAGGAAATAGCGTTTGCAGATGTCTACGTATCGTAGCAATAGAGTTCCTATGATTCTTAAAACGCGATATCGCATCTCATTTCTATGTTTCATGGTAAGATATAACATGATTTGCGAAGTGTTATGTATTCCTCGTCTACACTTCAAATGAATGTGAATGCGACACTTCCTTGCTAGGAAATAGCGTTTGCAGATGTCTACGTTTCGTAGCAATAGATTTCTAATGCTTCTTAAAACGCGATATCGCATCTCATTTCTATGTTTCATGGTAAGATATAATATTCATTGCGAAGTGTTATGCATTCCTCGTCTACGCTTCAAATGAATGTAAATGCGACACTTCCTTGCAAGGAAATAGCGTTTGCACATATCTACGTATCGAAGCAGTAGAGTTCAAATGCTTCTTAAAACGAGATATTGCATCTCATATCTATGTTTCATGGTAAGGTATGATATGATTTGCGAAGTGTCATGTATTCCTCGTCTGCACTTCAAATGAATGTAAGTGCGACACTTGCTTGCAAGGAAATAGCGTTTGCAGATGTCTCCGTATCGTAGCAATAGAGTTCTTATGATTCTTAAAACGCGATATCGCATCTCATTTCTATGTTTCATGGTAAGATATAATATGATATGCGAAGTGTCATGTATTCCTCGTCTACACTTCAAATGAATGTAAATACGACACTTCCTTGCTAGGAAATAGCGTCTGAAGATGTCTAGGTATCGTAGCAATAGAGTTCTAATGCTTCTTAAAACGCGATATCGCATCTCATTTCTATGTTTCATGGTAAGATATAATATGATTTGCGATGTGTTATGTATTCCTCGTCTACACTTCAAATGAATGTAAATGCGACACTTCCTTGCAAGGAAATAGCGTTTGCACATATCTACGTATCGAAGCAATAGAGTTCAAATGCTTCTTAAAACGAGATATTGCATCTCATATCCATGTTTCATAATAAGATATAATATTCATTGCGAAGTGTTATGCATTCCTCGTCTACGATTCAAATGAATGTAAATGCGACACTTCCTTGCAAGGAAATAGCGTCTGCAGATGTCTCCGTATCGTAGCAATAGAGTTCTTATGATTCTTAAAACGCGATATCGCATCTCATTTCTATGTTTCATGGTAAGATATAATATGATATGCGAAGTGTCATGTATTCCTCGTCTACACTTCAAATGAATGTAAATGCGACACTTCCTTGCTAGGAAATAGCGTTTGCACATATCTACGTATCGAAGCAGTAGAGTTCAAATGCTTCTTAAAACGAGATATTGCATCTCATATCTATGTTTCATGATAAGATATAATATTCATTGCGAAGTGTTATGCATTCCTCGTCTACGCTTCAAATGAATGTAAATGCGACACTTCCTTGCAAGGAAATAGCGTTTGCAGATGCCTACGTATCGAAGCAATAGAGTTCAAATGCTTCTTAAAACGAGATATTGCATCTCATATCTATGTTTCATGGTAAGGTATGATATGATTTGCGAAGTGTCATGTATTCCTCGTCTGCGCTTCAAATGAATGTAAGTGCGACACTTGCTTGCAAGGAAATAGCGTTTGCAGATGTCTCCGTATCGTAGCAATAGAGTTCTTATGATTCTTAAAACGCGATATCGCATCTCATTTCTATGTTTCATGGTAAGATATAATATGATATGCGAAGTGTCATGTATTCCTCGTCTACACTTCAAATGAATGTAAATACGACACTTCCTTGCTAGGAAATAGCGTCTGAAGATGTCTAGGTATCGTAGCAATAGAGTTCTAATGCTTCTTAAAACGCGATATCGCATCTCATTTCTATGTTTCATGGTAAGATATAATATGATTTGCGAAGTGTTATGTATTCCTCGTCTACACTTCAAATGAATGTAAATGCGACACTTCCTTGCAAGGAAATAGCGTTTGCACATATCTACGTATCGAAGCAATAGAGTTCAAATGCTTCTTAAAACGAGATATTGCATCTCATATCTATGTTTCATGATAAGATATAATATTCATTACGAAGTGTTATGCATTCCTGGTCTACGATTCAAATGAATGTAAATGCGACACTTCCTTGCAAGGAAATAGCGTTTGCAGATGTCTACGTATCGAAGCAATAGAGTTCATATGATTCTTAAAACGCGATATCGCATCTCAATTCTATGTTTCATGGTAAGATATAACATGATTTGCGAAGTGTTATGTATTCCTCGCCTACACTTCAAATGAATGTGAATGCGACACTTCCTCGCTAGGAAATGGCGTTTGCAGATGTCTACGTATCGTAGCAATAGAGTTCTTATGATTCTTAAAACGCGATATCGCATCTCATTTCTATGTTTCATGGTAAGATATAACATGATTTGCGAAGTGTTATGTATTCCTCGTCTACACTTCAAATGAATGTGAATGCGACACTTCCTTGCTAGGAAATAGCGTTTGCAGATGTCTACGTATCGTAGCAATAGATTTCTAATGCTTCATAAAACGCGATATCGCATCTCATTTCTATGTTTCATGGTAAGATATAATATTCATTGCGAAGTGTTATGCATTCCTCGTCTACGCTTCAAATGAATGTAAATGCGACACTTCCTTGCAAGGAAATAGCGTTTGCAGATGCCTACGTATCGAAGCAATAGAGTTCAAATGCTTCTTAAAACGAGATATTGCATCTCATATCTATGTTTCATAATAAGATATAATATTCATTGCGAAGTGTTATGCATTCCTCGTCTACGATACAAATGAATGTAAATGCGACACTTGCTTGCAAGGAAATAGCGTTTGCAGATGTCTACGTATCGTAGCAATAGAGTTCTTATGATTCTTAAAACGCGATATTGCATCTCATTTCTATGTTTCATGGTAAGGTATAATATGATTTGCGAAGTGTCATGTATTCCTCGTCTGCACTTCAAATGAATGTAAATGCGACACTTGCTTGCAAGGAAATAGCGTTTGCAGATGTCTCCGTATCGTAGCAATAGAGTTCTTATGATTCTTAAAACGCGATATCGCATCTCATTTCTATGTTTCATGGTAAGATATAATATGATATGCGAAGTGTCATGTATTCCTCGTCTACACTTCAAATGAATGTAAATGCGACACTTCCTTGCTAGGAAATAGCGTTTGCACATATCTACGTATCGAAGCAGTAGAGTTCAAATGCTTCTTAAAACGAGATATTGCATCTCATATCTATGTTTCATGATAAGATATAATATTCATTACGAAGTGTTATGCATTCCTGGTCTACGATTCAAATGAATGTAAATGCGACACTTCCTTGCAAGGAAATAGCGTTTGCAGATGTCTACGTATCGAAGCAATAGAGTTCAAATGCTTCTTAAAACGAGATATTGCATCTCATATCTATGTTTCATAATAAGATATAATATTCATTGCGAAGTGTTATGCATTCCTCGTCTACGATTCAAATGAATGTAAATGCGACACTTCCTTGCAAGGAAATAGCGTTTGCAGATGTCTACGTATCGTAGCAATAGAGTTCCTATGATTCTTAAAACGCGATATCGCATCTCATTTCTATGTTTCATGGTAAGATATAACATGATTTGCGAAGTGTTATGTATTCCTCGTCTACACTTCAAATGAATGTGAATGCGACACTTCCTTGCTAGGAAATAGCGTTTGCAGATGTCTACGTATCGTAGCAATAGATTTCTAATGCTTCTTAAAACGCGATATCGCATCTCATTTCTATGTTTCATGGTAAGATATAATATTCATTGCGAAGTGTTATGCATTCCTCGTCTACGCTTCAAATGAATGTAAATGCGACACTTCCTTGCAAGGAAATAGCGTTTGCAGATGCCTACGTATCGAAGCAATAGAGTTCAAATGCTTCTTAAAACGAGATATTGCATCTCATATCTATGTTTCATGGTAAGGTATGATATGATTTGCGAAGTGTCATGTATTCCTCGTCTGCACTTCAAATGAATGTAAGTGCGACACTTGCTTGCAAGGAAATAGCGTTTGCAGATGTCTCCGTATCGTAGCAATAGAGTTCTTATGATTCTTAAAACGCGATATCGCATCTCATTTCTATGTTTCATGGTAAGATATAATATGATATGCGAAGTGTCATGTATTCCTCGTCTACACTTCAAATGAATGTAAATACGACACTTCCTTGCTAGGAAATAGCGTCTGAAGATGTCTAGGTATCGTAGCAATAGAGTTCTAATGCTTCTTAAAACGCGATATCGCATCTCATTTCTATGTTTCATGGTAAGATATAATATGATTTGCGAAGTGTTATGTATTCCTCGTCTACACTTCAAATGAATGTAAATGCGACACTTCCTTGCAAGGAAATAGCGTTTGCACATATCTACGTATCGAAGCAATAGAGTTCAAATGCTTCTTAAAACGAGATATTGCATCTCATATCCATGTTTCATAATAAGATATAATATTCATTGCGAAGTGTTATGCATTCCTCGTCTACGATTCAAATGAATGTAAATGCGACACTTCCTTGCAAGGAAATAGCGTCTGCAGATGTCTCCGTATCGTAGCAATAGAGTTCTTATGATTCTTAAAACGCGATATCGCATCTCATTTCTATGTTTCATGGTAAGATATAATATGATATGCGAAGTGTCATGTATTCCTCGTCTACACTTCAAATGAATGTAAATGCGACACTTCCTTGCTAGGAAATAGCGTTTGCACATATCTACGTATCGAAGCAGTAGAGTTCAAATGCTTCTTAAAACGAGATATTGCATCTCATATCTATGTTTCATGATAAGATATAATATTCATTGCGAAGTGTTATGCATTCCTCGTCTACGCTTCAAATGAATGTAAATGCGACACTTCCTTGCAAGGAAATAGCGTTTGCAGATGCCTACGTATCGAAGCAATAGAGTTCAAATGCTTCTTAAAACGAGATATTGCATCTCATATCTATGTTTCATGGTAAGGTATGATATGATTTGCGAAGTGTCATGTATTCCTCGTCTGCGCTTCAAATGAATGTAAGTGCGACACTTGCTTGCAAGGAAATAGCGTTTGCAGATGTCTCCGTATCGTAGCAATAGAGTTCTTATGATTCTTAAAACGCGATATCGCATCTCATTTCTATGTTTCATGGTAAGATATAATATGATATGCGAAGTGTCATGTATTCCTCGTCTACACTTCAAATGAATGTAAATACGACACTTCCTTGCTAGGAAATAGCGTCTGAAGATGTCTAGGTATCGTAGCAATAGAGTTCTAATGCTTCTTAAAACGCGATATCGCATCTCATTTCTATGTTTCATGGTAAGATATAATATGATTTGCGAAGTGTTATGTATTCCTCGTCTACACTTCAAATGAATGTAAATGCGACACTTCCTTGCAAGGAAATAGCGTTTGCACATATCTACGTATCGAAGCAATAGAGTTCAAATGCTTCTTAAAACGAGATATTGCATCTCATATCTATGTTTCATGATAAGATATAATATTCATTACGAAGTGTTATGCATTCCTGGTCTACGATTCAAATGAATGTAAATGCGACACTTCCTTGCAAGGAAATAGCGTTTGCAGATGTCTACGTGTCGAAGCAATAGAGTTCATATGATTCTTAAAACGCGATATCGCATCTCAATTCTATGTTTCATGGTAAGATATAACATGATTTGCGAAGTGTTATGTATTCCTCGCCTACACTTCAAATGAATGTGAATGCGACACTTCCTCGCTAGGAAATGGCGTTTGCAGATGTCTACGTATCGTAGCAATAGAGTTCTTATGATTCTTAAAACGCGATATCGCATCTCATTTCTATGTTTCATGGTAAGATATAACATGATTTGCGAAGTGTTATGTATTCCTCGTCTACACTTCAAATGAATGTGAATGCGACACTTCCTTGCTAGGAAATAGCGTTTGCAGATGTCTACGTATCGTAGCAATAGATTTCTAATGCTTCATAAAACGCGATATCGCATCTCATTTCTATGTTTCATGGTAAGATATAATATTCATTGCGAAGTGTTATGCATTCCTCGTCTACGCTTCAAATGAATGTAAATGCGACACTTCCTTGCAAGGAAATAGCGTTTGCAGATGCCTACGTATCGAAGCAATAGAGTTCAAATGCTTCTTAAAACGAGATATTGCATCTCATATCTATGTTTCATAATAAGATATAATATTCATTGCGAAGTGTTATGCATTCCTCGTCTACGATACAAATGAATGTAAATGCGACACTTCCTTGCAAGGAAATAGCGTTTGCAGATGTCTACGTATCGTAGCAATAGAGTTCTTATGATTCTTAAAACGCGATATTGCATCTCATTTCTATGTTTCATGGTAAGGTATAATATGATTTGCGAAGTGTCATGTATTCCTCGTCTGCACTTCAAATGAATGTAAATGCGACACTTGCTTGCAAGGAAATAGCGTTTGCAGATGTCTCCGTATCGTAGCAATAGAGTTCTTATGATTCTTAAAACGCGATATCGCATCTCATTTCTATGTTTCATGGTAAGATATAATATGATATGCGAAGTGTCATGTATTCCTCGTCTACACTTCAAATGAATGTAAATGCGACACTTCCTTGCTAGGAAATAGCGTTTGCACATATCTACGTATCGAAGCAGTAGAGTTCAAATGCTTCTTAAAACGAGATATTGCATCTCATATCTATGTTTCATGATAAGATATAATATTCATTACGAAGTGTTATGCATTCCTGGTCTACGATTCAAATGAATGTAAATGCGACACTTCCTTGCAAGGAAATAGCGTTTGCAGATGTCTACGTATCGAAGCAATAGAGTTCAAATGCTTCTTAAAACGAGATATTGCATCTCATATCTATGTTTCATAATAAGATATAATATTCATTGCGAAGTGTTATGCATTCCTCGTCTACGATTCAAATGAATGTAAATGCGACACTTCCTTGCAAGGAAATAGCGTTTGCAGATGTCTACGTATCGTAGCAATAGAGTTCCTATGATTCTTAAAACGCGATATCGCATCTCATTTCTATGTTTCATGGTAAGATATAACATGATTTGCGAAGTGTTATGTATTCCTCGTCTACACTTCAAATGAATGTGAATGCGACACTTCCTTGCTAGGAAATAGCGTTTGCAGATGTCTACGTATCGTAGCAATAGATTTCTAATGCTTCTTAAAACGCGATATCGCATCTCATTTCTATGTTTCATGGTAAGATATAATATTCATTGCGAAGTGTTATGCATTCCTCGTCTACGCTTCAAATGAATGTAAATGCGACACTTCCTTGCAAGGAAATAGCGTTTGCAGATGCCTACGTATCGAAGCAATAGAGTTCAAATGCTTCTTAAAACGAGATATTGCATCTCATATCTATGTTTCATGGTAAGGTATGATATGATTTGCGAAGTGTCATGTATTCCTCGTCTGCACTTCAAATGAATGTAAGTGCGACACTTGCTTGCAAGGAAATAGCGTTTGCAGATGTCTCCGTATCGTAGCAATAGAGTTCTTATGATTCTTAAAACGCGATATCGCATCTCATTTCTATGTTTCATGGTAAGATATAATATGATATGCGAAGTGTCATGTATTCCTCGTCTACACTTCAAATGAATGTAAATACGACACTTCCTTGCTAGGAAATAGCGTCTGAAGATGTCTAGGTATCGTAGCAATAGAGTTCTAATGCTTCTTAAAACGCGATATCGCATCTCATTTCTATGTTTCATGGTAAGATATAATATGATTTGCGAAGTGTTATGTATTCCTCGTCTACACTTCAAATGAATGTAAATGCGACACTTCCTTGCTAGGAAATAGCGTTTGCAGATGTCTACGTATCGTAGCAATAGATTTCTAATGCTTCTTAAAACGCGATATCGCATCTCATTTCTATGTTTCATGGTAAGATATAATATTCATTGCGAAGTGTTATGCATTCCTCGTCTACGCTTCAAATCAACGTAAATGCGACACTTCCTTGCAAGGAAATAGCGTTTGCAGATGCCTACGTATCGAAGCAATAGAGTTCAAATGCTTCTTAAAACGAGATATTGCATCTCATATCTATGTTTCATGATAAGATATAATATTCATTACGAAGTGTTATGCATTCCTGGTCTACGATTCAAATGAATGTAAATGCGACACTTCCTTGCAAGGAAATAGCGTTTGCAGATGTCTACGTATCGAAGCAATAGAGTTCATATGATTCTTAAAACGCGATATCGCATCTCAATTCTATGTTTCATGGTAAGATATAACATGATTTGCGAAGTGTTATGTATTCCTCGCCTACACTTCAAATGAATGTGAATGCGACACTTCCTCGCTAGGAAATGGCGTTTGCAGATGTCTACGTATCGTAGCAATAGAGTTCTTATGATTCTTAAAACGCGATATCGCATCTCATTTCTATGTTTCATGGTAAGATATAACATGATTTGCGAAGTGTTATGTATTCCTCGTCTACACTTCAAATGAATGTGAATGCGACACTTCCTTGCTAGGAAATAGCGTTTGCAGATGTCTACGTATCGTAGCAATAGATTTCTAATGCTTCATAAAACGCGATATCGCATCTCATTTCTATGTTTCATGGTAAGATATAATATTCATTGCGAAGTGTTATGCATTCCTCGTCTACGCTTCAAATGAATGTAAATGCGACACTTCCTTGCTAGGAAATAGCGTTTGCACATATCTACGTATCGAAGCAGTAGAGTTCAAATGCTTCTTAAAACGAGATATTGCATCTCATATCTATGTTTCATGATAAGATATAATATTCATTGCGAAGTGTTATGCATTCCTCGTCTACGCTTCAAATGAATGTAAATGCGACACTTCCTTGCAAGGAAATAGCGTTTGCAGATGCCTACGTATCGAAGCAATAGAGTTCAAATGCTTCTTAAAACGAGATATTGCATCTCATATCTATGTTTCATGGTAAGGTATGATATGATTTGCGAAGTGTCATGTATTCCTCGTCTGCACTTCAAATGAATGTAAGTGCGACACTTGCTTGCAAGGAAATAGCGTTTGCAGATGTCTCCGTATCGTAGCAATAGAGTTCTTATGATTCTTAAAACGCGATATCGCATCTCATTTCTATGTTTCATGGTAAGATATAATATGATATGCGAAGTGTCATGTATTCCTCGTCTACACTTCAAATGAATGTAAATACGACACTTCCTTGCTAGGAAATAGCGTCTGAAGATGTCTAGGTATCGTAGCAATAGAGTTCTAATGCTTCTTAAAACGCGATATCGCATCTCATTTCTATGTTTCATGGTAAGATATAATATGATTTGCGAAGTGTTATGTATTCCTCGTCTACACTTCAAATGAATGTAAATGCGACCCTTCCTTGCAAGGAAATAGCGTTTGCACATATCTACGTATCGAAGCAATAGAGTTCAAATGCTTCTTAAAACGGGATATTGCATCTCATATCTATGTTTCATAATAAGATATAATATTCATTGCGAAGTGTTATGCATTCCTCGTCTACGATTCAAATGAATGTAAATGCGACACTTCCTTGCAAGGAAATAGCGTTTGCAGATGTCTACGTATCGTAGCAATAGAGTTCTTATGATTCTTAAAACGCGATATCGCATCTCATTTCTATGTTTCATGGTAAGATATAACATGATTTGCGAAGTGTTATGTATTCCTCGTCTACACTTCAAATGAATGTGAATGCGACACTTCCTTGCTAGGAAATAGCGTTTGCAGATGTCTACGTATCGTAGCAATAGATTTCTAATGCTTCTTAAAACGCGATATCGCATCTCATTTCTATGTTTCATGGTAAGATATAATATTCATTGCGAAGTGTTATGCATTCCTCGTCTACGCTTCAAATGAATGTAAATGCGACACTTCCTTGCAAGGAAATAGCGTTTGCAGATGCCTACGTATCGAAGCAATAGAGTTCAAATGCTTCTTAAAACGAGATATTGCATCTCATATCTATGTTTCATGGTAAGGTATGATATGATTTGCGAAGTGTCATGTATTCCTCGTCTGCACTTCAAATGAATGTAAGTGCGACACTTGCTTGCAAGGAAATAGCGTTTGCAGATGTCTCCGTATCGTAGCAATAGAGTTCTTATGATTCTTAAAACGCGATATCGCATCTCATTTCTATGTTTCATGGTAAGATATAATATGATATGCGAAGTGTCATGTATTCCTCGTCTACACTTCAAATGAATGTAAATGCGACACTTCCTTGCTAGGAAATAGCGTCTGAAGATGTCTAGGTATCGTAGCAATAGAGTTCTAATGCTTCTTAAAACGCGATATCGCATCTCATTTCTATGTTTCATGGTAAGATATAATATGATTTGCGAAGTGTTATGTATTCCTCGTCTACACTTCAAATGAATGTAAATGCGACACTTCCTTGCTAGGAAATAGCGTTTGCAGATGTCTACGTATCGTAGCAATAGATTTCTAATGCTTCTTAAAACGCGATATCGCATCTCATTTCTATGTTTCATGGTAAGATATAATATTCATTGCGAAGTGTTATGCATTCCTCGTCTACGCTTCAAATCAACGTAAATGCGACACTTCCTTGCAAGGAAATAGCGTTTGCAGATGCCTACGTATCGAAGCAATAGAGTTCAAATGCTTCTTAAAACGAGATATTGCATCTCATATCTATGTTTCATGATAAGATATAATATTCATTACGAAGTGTTATGCATTCCTGGTCTACGATTCAAATGAATGTAAATGCGACACTTCCTTGCAAGGAAATAGCGTTTGCAGATGTCTACGTATCGAAGCAATAGAGTTCATATGATTCTTAAAACGCGATATCGCATCTCAATTCTATGTTTCATGGTAAGATATAACATGATTTGCGAAGTGTTATGTATTCCTCGCCTACACTTCAAATGAATGTGAATGCGACACTTCCTCGCTAGGAAATGGCGTTTGCAGATGTCTACGTATCGTAGCAATAGAGTTCTTATGATTCTTAAAACGCGATATCGCATCTCATTTCTATGTTTCATGGTAAGATATAACATGATTTGCGAAGTGTTATGTATTCCTCGTCTACACTTCAAATGAATGTGAATGCGACACTTCCTTGCTAGGAAATAGCGTTTGCAGATGTCTACGTATCGTAGCAATAGATTTCTAATGCTTCTTAAAACGAGATATTGCATCTCATATCTATGTTTCATGGTAAGGTATGATATGATTTGCGAAGTGTCATGTATTCCTCGTCTGCACTTCAAATGAATGTAAGTGCGACACTTGCTTGCAAGGAAATAGCGTTTGCAGATGTCTCCGTATCGTAGCAATAGAGTTCTTATGATTCTTAAAACGCGATATCGCATCTCATTTCTATGTTTCATGGTAAGATATAATATGATATGCGAAGTGTCATGTATTCCTCGTCTACACTTCAAATGAATGTAAATGCGACACTTCCTTGCTAGGAAATAGCGTCTGAAGATGTCTAGGTATCGTAGCAATAGAGTTCTAATGCTTCTTAAAACGCGATATCGCATCTCATTTCTATGTTTCATGGTAAGATATAATATGATTTGCGAAGTGTTATGTATTCCTCGTCTACACTTCAAATGAATGTAAATGCGACACTTCCTTGCTAGGAAATAGCGTTTGCAGATGTCTACGTATCGTAGCAATAGATTTCTAATGCTTCTTAAAACGCGATATCGCATCTCATTTCTATGTTTCATGGTAAGATATAATATTCATTGCGAAGTGTTATGCATTCCTCGTCTACGCTTCAAATCAACGTAAATGCGACACTTCCTTGCAAGGAAATAGCGTTTGCAGATGCCTACGTATCGAAGCAATAGAGTTCAAATGCTTCTTAAAACGAGATATTGCATCTCATATCTATGTTTCATGATAAGATATAATATTCATTACGAAGTGTTATGCATTCCTGGTCTACGATTCAAATGAATGTAAATGCGACACTTCCTTGCAAGGAAATAGCGTTTGCAGATGTCTACGTATCGAAGCAATAGAGTTCATATGATTCTTAAAACGCGATATCGCATCTCAATTCTATGTTTCATGGTAAGATATAACATGATTTGCGAAGTGTTATGTATTCCTCGCCTACACTTCAAATGAATGTGAATGCGACACTTCCTCGCTAGGAAATGGCGTTTGCAGATGTCTACGTATCGTAGCAATAGAGTTCTTATGATTCTTAAAACGCGATATCGCATCTCATTTCTATGTTTCATGGTAAGATATAACATGATTTGCGAAGTGTTATGTATTCCTCGTCTACACTTCAAATGAATGTGAATGCGACACTTCCTTGCTAGGAAATAGCGTTTGCAGATGTCTACGTATCGTAGCAATAGATTTCTAATGCTTCTTAAAACGAGATATTGCATCTCATATCTATGTTTCATGGTAAGGTATGATATGATTTGCGAAGTGTCATGTATTCCTCGTCTGCACTTCAAATGAATGTAAGTGCGACACTTGCTTGCAAGGAAATAGCGTTTGCAGATGTCTCCGTATCGTAGCAATAGAGTTCTTATGATTCTTAAAACGCGATATCGCATCTCATTTCTATGTTTCATGGTAAGATATAATATGATATGCGAAGTGTCATGTATTCCTCGTCTACACTTCAAATGAATGTAAATACGACACTTCCTTGCTAGGAAATAGCGTCTGAAGATGTCTAGGTATCGTAGCAATAGAGTTCTAATGCTTCTTAAAACGCGATATCGCATCTCATTTCTATGTTTCATGGTAAGATATAATATGATTTGCGAAGTGTTATGTATTCCTCGTCTACACTTCAAATGAATGTAAATGCGACCCTTCCTTGCAAGGAAATAGCGTTTGCACATATCTACGTATCGAAGCAATAGAGTTCAAATGCTTCTTAAAACGAGATATTGCATCTCATATCTATGTTTCATAATAAGATATAATATTCATTGCGAAGTGTTATGCATTCCTCGTCTACGATTCAAATGAATGTAAATGCGACACTTCCTTGCAAGGAAATAGCGTTTGCAGATGTCTACGTATCGTAGCAATAGAGTTCTTATGATTCTTAAAACGCGATATCGCATCTCATTTCTATGTTTCATGGTAAGATATAACATGATTTGCGAAGTGTTATGTATTCCTCGTCTACACTTCAAATGAATGTGAATGCGACACTTCCTTGCTAGGAAATAGCGTTTGCAGATGTCTACGTATCGTAGCAATAGATTTCTAATGCTTCTTAAAACGCGATATCGCATCTCATTTCTATGTTTCATGGTAAGATATAATATTCATTGCGAAGTGTTATGCATTCCTCGTCTACGCTTCAAATGAATGTAAATGCGACACTTCCTTGCAAGGAAATAGCGTTTGCAGATGCCTACGTATCGAAGCAATAGAGTTCAAATGCTTCTTAAAACGAGATATTGCATCTCATATCTATGTTTCATGGTAAGGTATGATATGATTTGCGAAGTGTCATGTATTCCTCGTCTGCACTTCAAATGAATGTAAGTGCGACACTTGCTTGCAAGGAAATAGCGTTTGCAGATGTCTCCGTATCGTAGCAATAGAGTTCTTATGATTCTTAAAACGCGATATCGCATCTCATTTCTATGTTTCATGGTAAGATATAATATGATATGCGAAGTGTCATGTATTCCTCGTCTACACTTCAAATGAATGTAAATGCGACACTTCCTTGCTAGGAAATAGCGTCTGAAGATGTCTAGGTATCGTAGCAATAGAGTTCTAATGCTTCTTAAAACGCGATATCGCATCTCATTTCTATGTTTCATGGTAAGATATAATATGATTTGCGAAGTGTTATGTATTCCTCGTCTACACTTCAAATGAATGTAAATGCGACACTTCCTTGCTAGGAAATAGCGTTTGCAGATGTCTACGTATCGTAGCAATAGATTTCTAATGCTTCTTAAAACGCGATATCGCATCTCATTTCAATGTTTCATGGTAAGATATAATATTCATTGCGAAGTGTTATGCATTCCTCGTCTACGCTTCAAATCAACGTAAATGCGACACTTCCTTGCAAGGAAATAGCGTTTGCAGATGCCTACGTATCGAAGCAATAGAGTTCAAATGCTTCTTAAAACGAGATATTGCATCTCAAATCTATGTTTCATGATAAGATATAATATTCATTACGAAGTGTTATGCATTCCTGGTCTACGATTCAAATGAATGTAAATGCGACACTTCCTTGCAAGGAAATAGCGTTTGCAGATGTCTACGTATCGAAGCAATAGAGTTCAAATGCTTCTTAAAACGAGATATTGCATCTCATATCTGTGTTTCATAATAAGATATAATATTCATTGCGAAGTGTTATGTATTCCTCGTCTACACTTCAAATGAATGTAAATGCGACACTCCCTTGCAAGGAAATAGCGTTTGCAGATGTCTACGTATCGTAGCAATAGAGTTCTTATGATTCTTAAAACGCGATATCGCATCTCATTTCTATGTTTCATGGTAAGATATAACATGATTTGCGAAGTGTTATGTATTCCTCGTCTACACTTCAAATGAATGTGAATGCGACACTTCCTTGCTAGGAAATAGCGTTTGCAGATGTCTACGTATCGTAGCAATAGATTTCTAATGCTTCTTAAAACGCGATATCGCATCTCATTTCTATGTTTCATGGTAAGATATAATATTCATTGCGAAGTGTTATGCATTACTCGTCTACGCTTCAAATCAACGTAAATGCGACACTTCCTTGCAAGGAAATAGCGTTTGCAGATGCCTACGTATCGAAGCAATAGAGTTCAAATGCTTCTTAAAACGAGATATTGCATCTCATATCTATGTTTCATGATAAGATATAATATTCATTACGAAGTGTTATGCATTCCTGGTCTACGATTCAAATGAATGTAAATGCGACACTTCCTTGCAAGGAAATAGCGTTTGCAGATGTCTACGTATCGAAGCAATAGAGTTCAAATGCTTCTTAAAACGAGATATTGCATCTCATATCTGTGTTTCATAATAAGATATAATATTCATTGCGAAGTGTTATGTATTCCTCGTCTACACTTCAAATGAATGTAAATGCGGCACTTCCTTGCAGGGAAATAGCGTTTGCAGATGTCTACGTATCGTAGCAATAGAGTTCTTATGATTCTTAAAACGCGATATCGCATCTCATTTCTATGTTTCATGGTAAGATATAACATGATTTGCGAAGTGTTATGTATTCCTCGTCTACACTTCAAATGAATGTGAATGCGACACTTCCTTGCTAGGAAATAGCGTTTGCAGATGTCTACGTATCGTAGCAATAGATTTCTAATGCTTCTTAAAACGCGATATCGCATCTCATTTCTATGTTTCATGGTAAGATATAATATTCATTGCGAAGTGTTATGCATTCCTCGTCTACGCTTCAAATGAATGTAAATGCGACACTTCCTTGCAAGGAAATAGCGTTTGCAGATGCCTACGTATCGAAGCAATAGAGTTCAAATGCTTCTTAAAACGAGATATTGCATCTCATATATATGTTTCATGGTAAGGTATGATATGATTTGCGAAGTGTCATGTATTCCTCGTCTGCACTTCAAATGAATGTAAGTGCGACACTTGCTTGCAAGGAAATAGCGTTTGCAGATGTCTCCGTATCGTAGCAATAGAGTTCTTATGATTCTTAAAACGCGATATCGCATCTCATTTCTATGTTTCATGGTAAGATATAGTATGATATGCGAAGTGTCATGTATTCCTCGTCTACACTTCAAATGAATGTAAATACGACACTTGCTTGCTAGGAAATAGCGTCTGAAGATGTCTAGGTATCGTAGCAATAGAGTTCTAATGCTTCTTAAAACGCGATATCGCATCTCATTTCTATGTTTCATGATAAGATATAATATTCATTACGAAGTGTTATGCATTCCTGGTCTACGATTCAAATGAATGTAAATGCGACACTTCCTTGCAAGGAAATAGCGTTTGCAGATGTCTACGTATCGTAGCAATAGAGTTCTTATGATTCTTAAAACGCGATATCGCATCTCATTTCTATGTTTCATGGTAAGATATAATATGATTTGCGAAGTGTTATGTATTCCTCGTCTACACTTCAAATGAATGTGAATGCGACACTTCCTTGCATGGAAATAGCGCTTGCAGATGTCTACGTATCGTAGCAATAGAGTTCTTATGATTCTTAAAACGCGATATTGCATCTCATTACTATGTTTCATGGTAAGGTATAATATGATTTGCGAAGTGTCATGTATTCCCCGTCTGCACTTCAAATGAATGTAAATGCGACACTTCCTTGCTAGGAAATAGCGTCTGAAGATGTCTAGGTATCGTAGCAATAGAGTTCTAATGCTTCTTAAAACGCGATATCGCATCTCATTTCTATGTTTCATGGTAAGATATAATATGATATGCGATGTGTCATGTATTCCTCGTCTACACTTCAAATGAATGTAAATACGACACTTCCTTGCTAGGAAATAGCGTCTGAAGATGTCTAGGTATCGTAGCAATAGAGTTCTAATGCTTCTTAAAACGCGATATCGCATCTCATTTCTATGTTTCATGATAAGATATAATATTCATTACGAAGTGTTATGCATTCCTGGTCTACGATTCAAATGAATGTAAATGCGACACTTCCTTGCAAGGAAATAGCGTTTGCAGATGCCTACGTATCGAAGCAATAGAGTTCAAATGCTTCTTAAAACGAGATATTGCATCTCATATATATGTTTCATGGTAAGGTATGATATGATTTGCGAAGTGTCATGTATTCCTCGTCTGCACTTCAAATGAATGTAAGTGCGACACTTGCTTGCAAGGAAATAGCGTTTGCAGATGTCTCCGTATCGTAGCAATAGAGTTCTTATGATTCTTAAAACGCGATATCGCATCTCATTTCTATGTTTCATGGTAAGATATAATATGATATGCGAAGTGTCATGTATTCCTCGTCTACACTTCAAATGAATGTAAATACGACACTTCCTTGCTAGGAAATAGCGTCTGAAGATGTCTAGGTATCGTAGCAATAGAGTTCTAATGCTTCTTAAAACGCGATATCGCATCTCATTTCTATGTTTCATGATAAGATATAATATTCATTACGAAGTGTTATGCATTCCTGGTCTACGATTCAAATGAATGTAAATACGACACTTCCTTGCTAGGAAATAGCGTCTGAAGATGTCTAGGTATCGTAGCAATAGAGTTCTAATGCTTCTTAAAACGCGATATCGCATCTCATTTCTATGTTTCATGATAAGATATAATATTCATTACGAAGTGTTATGCATTCCTGGTCTACGATTCAAATGAATGTAAATGCGACACTTCCTTGCAAGGAAATAGCGTTTGCAGATGTCTACGTATCGAAGCAATAGAGTTCATATGATTCTTAAAACGCGATATCGCATCTCAATTCTATGTTTCATGGTAAGATATAACATGATTTGCGAAGTGTTATGTATTCCTCGTCTACACTTCAAATGAATGTGAATGCGACACTTCCTTGCTAGGAAATGGCGTTTGCAGATGTCTACGTATCGTAGCAATAGAGTTCTTATGATTCTTAAAACGCGATATCGCATCTCATTTCTATGTTTCATGGTAAGATATAATATTCATTGCGAAGTGTTATGCATTCCTCGTCTACGATTCAAATGAATGTAAATGCGACACTTCCTTGCAAGGAAATAGCGTTTGCAGATGTCTACGTATCGTAGCAATAGAGTTCTTATGATTCTTAAAACGCGATATTGCATCTCATTTCTATGTTTCATGGTAAGGTATAATAAGATTTGCGAAGTGTCATGTATTCCTCGTCTGCACTTCAAATGAATGTAAATGCGACACTTGCTTGCAAGGAAATAGCGTTTGCAGATGTCTCCGTATCGTAGCAATAGAGCTCTTATGATTCTTGAAACGCGATATCGAATCTCATTTCTATGTTTCATGGTAAGATATAATATGATATGCGAAGTGTCATGTATTCCTCGTCTACACTTCAAATGAATGTAAATGCGACACCTCCTTGCTAGGAAATAGCGTCTGAAGATGTCTAGGTATCGTAGCAATAGAGTTCTAATGCTTCTGGAAACGCGATATCGTATCTCATTTCTATGTTTCACGGTAAGATATAATATGATTTGCGAAGTGTTATGTATTCCTCGTCTACACTTCAAATGAATGTAAATGCGACACTTCCTTGCAAGGAAATAGCGTTTGCACATATCTACGTATCGAAGCAATAGAGTTCAAATGCTTCTTAAAACGAGATATTGCATCTCATATCTATGTTTCATGATAAGATATAATATTCATTACGAAGTGTTATGCATTCCTGGTCTACGATTCAAATGAATGTAAATGCGACACTTCCTTGCAAGGAAATAGCGTTTGCAGATGTCTACGTATCGTAGCAATAGAGTTCTTATGATTCTTTAAACGCGATATTGCATCGCATTTCTATGTTTCATGGTAAGGTATAATATGATTTGCGAAGTGTCATGTATTCCTCGTCTGCACTTCAAATGAATGTAAATGCGACACTTGCTTGCAAGGAAATAGCGTTTGCAGATGTCTCCGTATCGTACCAATAGAGTTCTTATGATTCTTAAAACGCGATATCGCATCTCATTTCTATGTTTCATGGTAAGATATAATATGATATGCGAAGTGTCATGTATTCCTCGTCTACACTTCAAATGAATGTAAATTCGACACTTCCTTGCTAGGAAATAGCGTTTGCACATATCTACGTATCGAAGCAGTAGAGTTCAAATGCTTCTTAAAACGACATATGGCATCTCATATCTATGTTTCATGATAAGATATAATATTCATTACGAAGTGTTATGCATTCCTGGTCTACGATTCAAATGAATGTAAATGCGACACTTCCTTGCAAGGAAATAGCGTTTGCAGATGTCTACGTATCGAAGCAATAGAGTTCAAATGCTTCTTAAAACGAGATATTGCATCTCATATCTATGTTTCATAATAAGATATAATATTCATTGCGAAGTGTTATGCATTCCTCGTCTACGATTCAAATGAATGTAAATGCGACACTTCCTTGCAAGGAAATAGCGTTTGCAGATGTCTACGTATCGTAGCAATAGAGTTCTTATGATTCTTAAAACGCGATATCGCATCTCATTTCTATGTTTCATGGTAAGATATAATATGATTTGCGAAGTGTCATGTATTCCTCGTCTGCACTTCAAATGAATGTAAATGCGACACTTGCTTGCAAGGAAATAGCGTTTGCAGATGTCTCCGTATCGTAGCAATAGAGTTCTTATGATTCTTAAAACGCGATATCGCATATCATTTCTATGTTTCATGGTAAGATATAATATGATATGCGAAGTGTCATGTATTCCTCGTCTACACTTCAAATGAATGTAAATGCGACACTTCCTTGCTAGGAAATAGCGTCTGAAGATGTCTAGGTATCGTAGCAATAGAGTTCTAATGCTTCTTAAAACGCGATATCGCATCTCATTTCTATGTTTCATGGTAAGATATAATATGATTTGCTAAGTGTTATGTATTCCTCGTCTACACTTCAAATGAATGTAAATGCGACACTTCCTTGCACGGAAATAGCGTTTGCACATATCTACGTATCGAAGCAATAGAGTTCAAATGCTTCTTAAAACGAGATATTGCATCTCATATCTATGTTTCATGATAAGATATAATATTCATTACGAAGTGTTATGCATTCCTGGTCTACGATTCAAATGAATGTAAATGCGACACTTCCTTGCTAGGAAATAGCGTTTGCACATATCTACGTATCGAAGCAGTAGAGTTCAAATGCTTCTTAAAACGAGATATTGCATCTCATATCTATGTTTCATGATAAGATATAATATTCATTACGAAGTGTTATGCATTCCTGGTCTATTATTCAAATGAATGTAAATGCGACACTTCCTCGCTAGGAAATGGCGTTTGCAGATGTCTACGTATCGTAGCAATAGAGTTCTTATGATTCTTAAAACGCGATATCGCATCTCATTTCTATGTTTCATGGTAAGATATAATATGATTTGCGAAGTGTTATGTATTCCTCGTCTACACTTCAAATGAATGTAAATGCGACACTTCCTTGCAAGGAAATAGCGTTTGCACATATCTACGTATCGAAGCAATAGAGTTCAAATGCTTCTTAAAACGAGATATTGCATCTCATATCTATGTTTCATGATAAGATATAATATTCATTACGAAGTGTTATGCATTCCACGTCTACGATTCAAATGAAAGTAAATGCGACACTTCCTTGCAAGGAAATAGAGTTTGCAGATGTCTACGTATCGTAGCAATAGAGTTCATATGATTCTTAAAACGCGATATCGCATCTCATTTCTATGTTTCATGGTAAGATATAACATGATTTGCGAAGTGTTATGTATTCCTCGTCTACACTTCAAATGAATGTGAATGCGACACTTCCTCGCTAGGAAATGGCGTTTGCAGATGTCTACGTATCGTAGCAATAGTTTTCTAATGCTTCCTAAAACGCGATATCGCATCTCATTTCTGTGTTTCATGGTAAGATATAACACGATTTGCGAAGTGTTATGTATTCCTCGTCTACACTTCAAATGAATGTAAATGCGACACTTCCTTGCTAGGAAATAGCGTTTGCAGATGTCTACGTATCGTAGCAATAGATTTCTAATGCTTCTTAAAACGCGATGTCGCATCTCATTTCCATGTTTCATGGTAGGATATAATATTCATTGCGAAGTGTTATGCATTCCTCGTCTACACTTTAAATGAATGTGAATGCGACACTTCCTCGCTAGGAAATGGCGTTTGCAGATGTCTACGTATCGTAGCAATAGATTTCTAATGCTTCTTAAAACGCGATATCGCATCTCATTTCTATGTTTCATGGTAAGATATAATATTCATTGCGAAGTGTTATGCATTCCTCGTCTACGCTTCAAATGAATGTAAATGCGACACTTCCTTGCAAGGAAATAGCGTTTGCAGATGCCTACGTATCGAAGCAATAGAGTTCAAATGCTTCTTAAAACGAGATATTGCATCTCATATCTATGTTTCATGGTAAGGTATGATATGATTTGCGAAGTGTCATGTATTCCTCGTCTGCACTTCAAATGAATGTAAGTGCGACACTTGCTTGCAAGGAAATAGCGTTTGCAGATGTCTCCGTATCGTAGCAATAGAGTTCTTATGATTCTTAAAACGCGATATCGCATCTCATTTCTATGTTTCATGGTAAGATATAATATGATATGCGAAGTGTCATGTATTCCTCGTCTACACTTCAAATGAATGTAAATGCGACACTTCCTTGCTAGGAAATAGCGTCTGAAGATGTCTAGGTATCGTAGCAATAGAGTTCTAATGCTTCTTAAAACGCGATATCGCATCTCATTTCTATGTTTCATGGTAAGATATAATATGATTTGCGAAGTGTTATGTATTCCTCGTCTACACTTCAAATGAATGTAAATGCGACACTTCCTTGCTAGGAAATAGCGTTTGCAGATGTCTACGTATCGTAGCAATAGATTTCTAATGCTTCTTAAAACGCGATATCGCATCTCATTTCTATGTTTCATGGTAAGATATAATATTCATTTGCGAAGTGTTATGCATTCCTCGTCTACGCTTCAAATCAACGTAAATGCGACACTTCCTTGCAAGGAAATAGTGTTTGCAGATGCCTACGTATCGAAGCAATAGAGTTCAAATGCTTCTTAAAACGAGATATTGCATTTCATATCTATGTTTCATGGTAAGGTATAATATGATTTGCGAAGTGCCATGTATTCCTCGTCTGCACTTCAAATGAATGTGAATGCGACACTTCCTCGCTAGGAAATGGCGTTTGCAGATGTCTACGTATCGTAGCAATAGATTTCTAATGCTTCTTAAAACGCGATATCGCACCTCATTTCTATGTTTCATGGTAAGATATAATATTCATTGCGAAGTGTTATGCATTCCTCGTCTACGCTTCAAATGAACGTAAATGCGACACTTCCTTGCAAGGAAATAGCGTTTGCAGATGCCTACGTATCGAAGCAATAGAGTTCAAATGCTTCTTAAAACGAGATATTGCATTTCATATCTATGTTTCATGATAAGATATAATATTCATTACGAAGTGTTATGCATTCCTGGTCTACGATTCAAATGAATGTAAATGCGACACTTCCTTGCAAGGAAATAGCGTTTGCAGATGTCTACGTATCGAAGCAATAGAGTTCAAATGCTTCTTAAAACGAGATATTGCATCTCATATCTATGATTCATGATAAGATATAATATTCATTACGAAGTGTTATGCATTCCTGGTCTACGATTCAAGTGAATGTAAATGCGACACTTCCTTGCAAGGAAATAGCGTTTGCAGATGTCTACGTATCGAAGCAATAGAGTTCAAATGCTTCTTAAAACGAGATA
Source organism: Xylocopa sonorina (assembly GCF_050948175.1). Lineage (NCBI taxonomy): Eukaryota > Metazoa > Arthropoda > Insecta > Hymenoptera > Apidae > Xylocopa > Xylocopa sonorina. Next base: position 739,567 of record NC_135197.1, read on the forward strand.
TTGCATCTCATATCTATGTTTCATGATAAGATATAATATTCATTGCGAAGTGTTATGCATTTCTCGTCTACGATTCAAGTGAAAGTAAATGCGACACTTCCTTGCAGGGAAATAGAGTTTGCAGATGTCTACGTATCGTAGCAATAGAGTTCATATGATTCTTAAAACGCGATATCGCATCCCATTTCTATGTTTCATGGTAAGATATAACATGATTTGCGAAGTGTTATGTATTCCTCGTCTACACTTCAAATGAATGTGAATGCGACACTTCCTCGCTAGGAAATGGCGTTTGCAGATGTCTACGTATCGTAGCAATAGTTTTCTAATGCTTCCTAAAGCGCGATATCGCATCTCATTTCTATGTTTCATGGTAAGATATAATATGATTTGCGAAGTGTTATGTATTCCTCGTCTACACTTCAAATGAATGTAAATGCGACACTTCCTTGCTAGGAAATAGCGTCTGAAGATGTCTAGGTATCGTAGCAATAGAGCTCAAATGCTTCTTAAAACGAGATATTGCATTTCATATCTATGTTTCATGGTAAGGTATAATATGATTTGCGAAGTGTCATGTATTCCTCGTCTGCACTTCAAATGAATGTAAATGCGACACTTCCTTGCATGGAAATAGCGTTTGCAGATGTCTACGTATCGTAGCAATAGAGTTCTTATGATTCTTAAAGCGCGATATCGCATCTCATTTCTATGTTTCATGGTAAGATATAATATGATATGCGAAGTGTCATGTATTCCTCGTCTACACTCCAAATGAATGTAAATGCGACACTTCCTTGCTAGGAAATAGCGTCTGAAGATGTCTAGGTATCGTAGCAATAGATTTCTAATGCTTCTTAAAACGCGATATCGCATCTCATTTCTATGTTTCATGGTAAGATATAATATTCATTGCGAAGTGTTATGAATTCCTCGTCTACGCTTCAAATGAACGTAAATGCGACAATTCCTTGCAAGGAAATAGCGTTTGCAGATGCCTACGTATCGTAGCAATAGATTTCTAATGCTTCTTAAAACGCGATATCGCATCTCATTTCTATGTTTCATGGTAAGATATAATATTCATTGCGAAGTGTTATGCATTCCTCGTCTACGCTTCAAATGAATGTAAATGCGACACTTCCTTGCAAGGAAATAGCGTTTGCAGATGCCTACGTATCGAAGCAATAGAGTTCAAATGCTTCTTAAAACGAGATATTGCATCTCATATCTATGTTTCATGGTAAGGTATGATATGATTTGCGAAGTGTCATGTATTCCTCGTCTGCACTTCAAATGAATGTAAGTGCGACACTTGCTTGCAAGGAAATAGCGTTTGCAGATGTCTCCGTATCGTAGCAATAGAGTTCTTATGATTCTTAAAACGCGATATCGCATCTCATTTCTATGTTTCATGGTAAGATATAATATGATATGCGAAGTGTCATGTATTCCTCGTCTACACTTCAAATGAATGTAAATGCGACACTTCCTTGCTAGGAAATAGCGTCTGAAGATGTCTAGGTATCGTAGCAATAGAGTTCTAATGCTTCTTAAAACGCGATATCGCATCTCATTTCTATGTTTCATGGTAAGATATAATATGATTTGCGAAGTGTTATGTATTCCTCGTCTACACTTCAAATGAATGTAAATGCGACACTTCCTTGCTAGGAAATAGCGTTTGCAGATGTCTACGTATCGTAGCAATAGATTTCTAATGCTTCTTAAAACGCGATATCGCATCTCATTTCTATGTTTCATGGTAAGATATAATATTCATTTGCGAAGTGTTATGCATTCCTCGTCTACGCTTCAAATCAACGTAAATGCGACACTTCCTTGCAAGGAAATAGTGTTTGCAGATGCCTACGTATCGAAGCAATAGAGTTCAAATGCTTCTTAAAACGAGATATTGCATTTCATATCTATGTTTCATGGTAAGGTATAATATGATTTGCGAAGTGCCATGTATTCCTCGTCTGCACTTCAAATGAATGTAAATGCGACACTTCCTTGCATGGAAATAGCGTTTGCAGATGTCTACGTATCGTAGCAATAGAGTTCTTATGATTCTTAAAGCGCGATATCGCATCTCATTTCTATGTTTCATGGTAAGATATAATATGATATGCGAAGTGTCATGTATTCCTCGTCTACACTTCAAATGAATGTAAATGCGACACTTCCTTGCAAGGAAATAGCGTTTGCACATATCTACGTATCGAAGCAATAGTTTTCTAATGCTTCCTAAAACGCGATATCGCATCTCATTTCTGTGTTTCATGGTAAGATATAACACGATTTGCGAAGTGTTATGTATTCCTCGTCTACACTTCAAATGAATGTAAATGCGACACTTCCTTGCTAGGAAATAGCGTTTGCACATATCTACGTATCGAAGCAATAGAGTTCAAATGCTTCTTAAAACGAGATATTGCATTTCATATCTATGTTTCATGATAAGATATAATATTCATTACGAAGTGTTATGCATTCCTGGTCTACGATTCAAATGAATGTAAATGCGACACTTCCTTGCAAGGAAATAGCGTTTGCAGATGTCTACGTATCGAAGCAATAGAGTTCAAATGCTTCTTAAAACGAGATATTGCATCTCATATCTATGATTCATGATAAGATATAATATTCATTACGAAGTGTTATGCATTCCTGGTCTACGATTCAAGTGAATGTAAATGCGACACTTCCTTGCAAGGAAATAGCGTTTGCAGATGTCTACGTATCGAAGCAATAGAGTTCAAATGCTTCTTAAAACGAGATATTGCATCTCATATCTATGTTTCATGATAAGATATAATATTCATTGCGAAGTGTTATGCATTTCTCGTCTACGATTCAAGTGAAAGTAAATGCGACACTTCCTTGCAGGGAAATAGAGTTTGCAGATGTCTACGTATCGTAGCAATAGAGTTCATATGATTCTTAAAACGCGATATCGCATCCCATTTCCATGTTTCATGGTAAGATATAACACGATTTGCGAAGTGTTATGTATTCCTCGTCTACACTTCAAATGAATGTAAATGCGACACTTCCTTGCTAGGAAATAGCGTTTGCAGATGTCTACGTATCGTAGCAATAGATTTCTAATGCTTCTTAAAACGCGATGTCGCATCTCATTTCCATGTTTCATGGTAAGATATAATATTCATTGCGAAGTGTTATGCATTCCTCGTCTACACTTCAAATGAATGTAAATGCGACACTTCCTTGCTAGGAAATAGCGTCTGAAGATGTCTAGGTATCGTAGCAATAGAGCTCAAATGCTTCTTAAAACGAGATATTGCATTTCATATCTATGTTTCATGGTAAGGTATAATATGATTTGCGAAGTGTCATGTATTCCTCGTCTGCACTTCAAATGAATGTAAATGCGACACTTCCTTGCATGGAAATAGCGTTTGCAGATGTCTACGTATCGTAGCAATAGAGTTCTTATGATTCTTAAAGCGCGATATCGCATCTCATTTCTATGTTTCATGGTAAGATATAATATGATATGCGAAGTGTCATGTATTCCTCGTCTACACTCCAAATGAATGTAAATGCGACACTTCCTTGCTAGGAAATAGCGTCTGAAGATGTCTAGGTATCGTAGCAATAGATTTCTAATGCTTCTTAAAACGCGATATCGCATCTCATTTCTATGTTTCATGGTAAGATATAATATTCATTGCGAAGTGTTATGAATTCCTCGTCTACGCTTCAAATGAACGTAAATGCGACAATTCCTTGCAAGGAAATAGCGTTTGCAGATGCCTACGTATCGTAGCAATAGATTTCTAATGCTTCTTAAAACGCGATATCGCATCTCATTTCTATGTTTCATGGTAAGATATAATATTCATTGCGAAGTGTTATGCATTCCTCGTCTACGCTTCAAATGAATGTAAATGCGACACTTCCTTGCAAGGAAATAGCGTTTGCAGATGCCTACGTATCGAAGCAATAGAGTTCAAATGCTTCTTAAAACGAGATATTGCATCTCATATCTATGTTTCATGGTAAGGTATGATATGATTTGCGAAGTGTCATGTATTCCTCGTCTGCACTTCAAATGAATGTAAGTGCGACACTTGCTTGCAAGGAAATAGCGTTTGCAGATGTCTCCGTATCGTAGCAATAGAGTTCTTATGATTCTTAAAACGCGATATCGCATCTCATTTCTATGTTTCATGGTAAGATATAATATGATATGCGAAGTGTCATGTATTCCTCGTCTACACTTCAAATGAATGTAAATGCGACACTTCCTTGCTAGGAAATAGCGTCTGAAGATGTCTAGGTATCGTAGCAATAGAGTTCTAATGCTTCTTAAAACGCGATATCGCATCTCATTTCTATGTTTCATGGTAAGATATAATATGATTTGCGAAGTGTTATGTATTCCTCGTCTACACTTCAAATGAATGTAAATGCGACACTTCCTTGCTAGGAAATAGCGTTTGCAGATGTCTACGTATCGTAGCAATAGATTTCTAATGCTTCTTAAAACGCGATATCGCATCTCATTTCTATGTTTCATGGTAAGATATAATATTCATTTGCGAAGTGTTATGCATTCCTCGTCTACGCTTCAAATCAACGTAAATGCGACACTTCCTTGCAAGGAAATAGTGTTTGCAGATGCCTACGTATCGAAGCAATAGAGTTCAAATGCTTCTTAAAACGAGATATTGCATTTCATATCTATGTTTCATGGTAAGGTATAATATGATTTGCGAAGTGCCATGTATTCCTCGTCTGCACTTCAAATGAATGTAAATGCGACACTTCCTTGCATGGAAATAGCGTTTGCAGATGTCTACGTATCGTAGCAATAGAGTTCTTATGATTCTTAAAGCGCGATATCGCATCTCATTTCTATGTTTCATGGTAAGATATAATATGATATGCGAAGTGTCATGTATTCCTCGTCTACACTTCAAATGAATGTAAATGCGACACTTCCTTGCAAGGAAATAGCGTTTGCACATATCTACGTATCGAAGCAATAGTTTTCTAATGCTTCCTAAAACGCGATATCGCATCTCATTTCTGTGTTTCATGGTAAGATATAACACGATTTGCGAAGTGTTATGTATTCCTCGTCTACACTTCAAATGAATGTAAATGCGACACTTCCTTGCTAGGAAATAGCGTTTGCACATATCTACGTATCGAAGCAATAGAGTTCAAATGCTTCTTAAAACGAGATATTGCATTTCATATCTATGTTTCATGATAAGATATAATATTCATTACGAAGTGTTATGCATTCCTGGTCTACGATTCAAATGAATGTAAATGCGACACTTCCTTGCAAGGAAATAGCGTTTGCAGATGTCTACGTATCGAAGCAATAGAGTTCAAATGCTTCTTAAAACGAGATATTGCATCTCATATCTATGATTCATGATAAGATATAATATTCATTACGAAGTGTTATGCATTCCTGGTCTACGATTCAAGTGAATGTAAATGCGACACTTCCTTGCAAGGAAATAGCGTTTGCAGATGTCTACGTATCGAAGCAATAGAGTTCAAATGCTTCTTAAAACGAGATATTGCATCTCATAACTATGTTTCATGATAAGATATAATATTCATTGCGAAGTGTTATGCATTTCTCGTCTACGATTCAAGTGAAAGTAAATGCGACACTTCCTTGCAGGGAAATAGAGTTTGCAGATGTCTACGTATCGTAGCAATAGAGTTCATATGATTCTTAAAACGCGATATCGCATCCCATTTCTATGTTTCATGGTAAGATATAACACGATTTGCGAAGTGTTATGTATTCCTCGTCTACACTTCAAATGAATGTAAATGCGACACTTCCTTGCTAGGAAATAGCGTTTGCAGATGTCTACGTATCGTAGCAATAGATTTCTAATGCTTCTTAAAACGCGATGTCGCATCTCATTTCCATGTTTCATGGTAAGATATAATATTCATTGCGAAGTGTTATGCATTCCTCGTCTACACTTTAAATGAATGTGAATGCGACACTTCCTCGCTAGGAAATGGCGTTTGCAGATGTCTACGTATCGTAGCAATAGATTTCTAATGCTTCTTAAAACGCGATATCGCATCTCATTTCTATGTTTCATGGTAAGATATAATATTCATTGCGAAGTGTTATGCATTCCTCGTCTACGCTTCAAATGAATGTAAATGCGACACTTCCTTGCAAGTGTCACGTCCCGAGGTGCGGTTGCGCTCGCAACGGTGGCACAAAGTCGTAACCGTTCCCGAAAATAACGCGAATTGCGTCCGGACCGGGTTCGTTGGCGTTTCGGACTCGATAAAACGGTAACTAACACTAAACTTACCTTGCGAGGGCTTGATTCCGCTGTCTGATTTCTCTTTCCAGGTACCTGGAGCGCCTTGGATCCGCAACCGGGATGGCGGCGGCGTACGGCTGGAACGGAGGTACGTCTACGGGAATAAGCGTCCAGGCGGGTTGACTCCGGCTGGCAGGTATCGGCGTTTGGCCCTGACGATTGGCGACTCGTACGGGTCGTGCGGCGAAGGAAACCTCCTTCACAGGAACCAGGACTCGAACGTAGGAAATTGAATATTCTGGTGCATCACCCACGTATTCCCGAGCGAGACGACGAATGAACTCTCTCCTCCCCGCGCGTCGTGTACGCTTTGTCGGAGGTGCAAGGCTCATCGAGAATACTTGAACCTCGGTTGAATACGGCACGGCTAAGCGTTGGTTCGCTCTAGCTTACCGGGATCGACCTGGGCGCAAGATATTCTGTACACGGTAGAAGTGAGGATGGAGCAACTAAGCGCTGGTTCGCTCTAGTCGTCGAGCCTCAAGACTATCGTAGATGAGATATAGAATTAGAATAATCGCGAGCGTACCCGTGGAGTAGAATTAAGGAATTGTATTTGGACTCGAATAAAGATACTTTGAATCTGGTAAAAATAAACTATATTCTATGATTTCACTATACTAGATACACTTGACTAAATTCTAAGTTACTGACTAGCGATTACAATGAGAATTAGAAATAGTATAAGGTATCGAATGGACTCCGCTATGGGAGTATGGATAGAGACGAATGCATTAGAGCTAATTGCTCGTTGCGAATGAGCCTATTGCTCGGATCGGAGGTGCATCGTTCGGATGCTGGATTAGAACTCCTCGGTTCGGAGATGAGATGCGAACTCTCCAGTTCGGAGATGAGATACCAACTCTCCCGTTCGGAGGTGAGATTGGAACTGACTCTGGGATCTCGCGTCCGCGACCTCCTCGGGTCGCGCGGCGCGCGAGTCGCTGGGCCCTCGCGGTGGGGCGGACGGTCGGAGTAGGGCGGCCGCTCGGCCCTCGTGGTGGGGCGGCCGTTCGGAGTGGGGCGCGGCCCGCGTTAAGCGTGAGCCGCGAGCGTCGAGTGTGCGCGCGAGTGCACGGAACATAACCGTGCATGAGTAAAATATATACATATATTTACTTAAATCTAGGTGTGTGTTGGTGTGTATGTACATATATGAGTAGTGTGCTTATTCTAATCCCACATGTACGAGAAGTACGTATAGGGCTTCGTGATCGCTGGGGATTCGACCCAGTATGTGTCGGAGAGCTCCTCGCCCTCGTAATACGGGGTGAAGTCCTCCCCCTCGTGTGTGGAGATCGCGCGTGGGCGCGGCATGCTGCATCCCTCTTCCCTCTCGTACCTTTGTCTCCTTCTGTAGGGACGGCGAGTCGGCGGGTGGCCCGTGTGCAGGGGCTCCGGATACGGATGCTGGGGATGATGAGGTGGACGCCGGAGGGTGGCAGGCGGTACGCCTGACGTTACACCACCCCCCTTGGAAAAAGAATCTCGGCCATGCCGAGATCTCTTGTCTGTTGGGTAGATTTCGGGATGCTGGATCCTTCTCTTGGTCCTGTCGGCTGGATGCTGCGGAATCTGAGGTTTTTCGCCTGGTTGATCCTGGCGATAACGTTTGAAGTTTGGACCGTGGCTGCGGGCTTCCTTCGGATTGCAGGCACTTTCGTCGCTTTCACTTTCAGCGTTCGTTTGAATGTCACTGCTCTCACTGGCTTCATTTTCAGTTTTTTGCACTTTTCTTTCACTAGCATCCATACTCTGCATACTATGCATTCGCTTACAAATTTTGATTTTGTTCGTATGAACAATTTTATGGCGCCCTTTTACATTCAGCTTAACATTACAATTGCCCAAAATTTCGAGGATACGGTACGGTCCAGAGTATTGTGCCTGGAACTTATGTTTGTTCGGCTCTTTTAAAAGATAGACCCATTGGCCTACCTCGAAGTTTTGGACATTGAGATTTCGGTCATAATAATATTTAGAACGGCGTTTCGCATTGTCTAGATTGGCTTTAGCCAAATCCTGAGATTTCGAGATTTTCTCCTGAAGTTGGATAAGATAGTCGCTATAAGTTTCGTTATCAGAGCTGTCCTGAAAAGGAGTGGCTGACGGCGTCCTAGCTATCCTGCCGAACACTAGTTCGTGTGGGGTGTATAATGTACCCTCGTGCACACTGGTGTTGTATGAAAACATTGCATACGGTAACCAATTCACCCAATCGTTACTCGACTCTATGTAATGCTTCAGATATTCGGCCAGGACGTGGTGAGATCGTTCAACGGACCCGTTTGTTTGTGGATGGAACGCAGTGGACTTGTATTGCTTAATACGGAATTTGATTGCTATGGCTTTAATCAAGCTATTTATAAAGTTCGAACCTTGGTCCGTGAGTATGCCTTTCGGGCATCCGAACTTACAAATGAATTCTTTTATTAAAGCTTCGGCAATGTCTACTGCGGTGGTGGTTTTGAGAGGAACTGCGACTGAGTATTTAGTGAGGAGATCTTGGATCGTGAGGATACTTGTATAACCGTCGGAAGTTTCGGGAAGAGGACCCATTACGTCCATTGAAATCTTATCGAATGCCCTGCCAGGGGTGTCGGTTAAAGTGAGAGGCTGTCTGGTCTTTACCCGGACCAGTTTCTCTGTCTGCCAACTTTTACATTTGCCAATATATTCTTGTATTTGTGTTTTCATGTTTGGCCAAAAGTATTGTTGTCTGATGCGAGAATAAGTTTTATTAACCCCTTTGTGACCTCCCACAGGGGAGTCGTGGTTTTCCCTTATTATTTTCAGTCGCTCTTCGACCGAAGGGGTTTTAATGAGGCCCTGGCAGACCGTAATCTGGACAGTTGTTTCGTAGAACAGGTCCTGAAGGATTTTCTGGATTCGGGACCAGGATACGGAGTCTAGATAGGTTTGTGCGATACTAAATGTTTGTAATTGTAATTCGTTTACAACGTCGCACAAGGATCTAAATGTTTCTATTACGGTCTGGAAATTGATTGATCTGCTGGAATGTTCGACGATTGGAAGCTGGATTTGGAATTCGTTTCCGATTTTTATGACTTTGGCTTTGGTAAGGACGTGATCTTTGTTTGGAAGGAATTTTTCAGCGTTCGCTAGATCTTTGGCGCCCGTGTCATAGGGGTGCCCAGATTGCGTGACGAAGACAACTACATTGTCTCGTCGCGTTGATAATGCGTCACGGCTGAAATTAAATAGAGGTTCGCGTCGGATAAATTCATTTGGAGCAGGAGTATAGAAGTCGGTGCTGTCGCTGGCGACTTGCGGAGGTGGTGCTGTGTTGGTACGGAAGGATGTGCCTGGAGTCGGTAATTCAGGTTCTGATGTTACCGGAGTAGGAGGAGGCGCTAGTGTGGTATACTTTTTACGGGTTTCCGGAGGCACATCGAAGATGTCGTCCTCCGAGTTTTCTGAATACGAGAGCGGAAAAATTTGAGCGGGATTCCGCGACAATGCGTCCGCATTAAGGTTCGTTTTTCCACTTTTATAGACCATCTCGTAGTCAAATTCCGCTAACTTAAGCCTCCACCGTACGAGTCTACTTGACGGGTCCTTGACCGAATTCATCCACACTAACGGTCGATGGTCGGTAACGAGTTTGAATTGATTACCGTATATGTATGGACGAAAGTAATGGACGGCGTAGACAATCGCCAGACACTCCTTCTCGATCGTGGAGTAGTTTTTCTCCGCAGCGTTTAACAGTCGCGACGTGTACGCGATTGGCAAGTCGCGGCCTATTGGTCCTTGACTCAAGATAGCACCAATAGCTTCGGCGGACGCGTCGGTCGTTATCACGAATGGTTGTTTAAAGTTGGGGTACTGCAAGATAGGCGCTTCGCATAGGCAATCTCGGAGTTTGACGAATGAATTCTCATGCTCGTTACGCCATACAAAGGGCGCGTCCTTTTTTAACAAATTCGTTAGAGGCTTAGCAATATTGGAAAAATTTGCGATGAACCGCCTGTAGTATCCCGCGAGCCCGAGGAATTGTTTGATCTGTTTCGCGTTGCGCGGGCGCGGAAAATTTTTGACGGCGCTAATTTTCGCAGGGTCAGGTTTTACACCGTGCTCACTGATAATATGACCCAAATAGCTTACTTCTCTCCTCAAGAATTCGCACTTATCCGGCTGCAATACTAAATTAGCTTCTTTGAGCCGTTGAGTTAATTTATCGAATTTAAGTCGATGTTCTTGAAGAGAGCTAGCGTAGATAACAATGTCGTCCAAATAGACGAAAATTTCGTTCCCCTGGAGACCGGACAGGACATTGTCCATAAGTCGTTGGAACGTTGCTGGCGCATTTTTTAATCCGAATGGCATTCTTTTAAATTCATAATGCCCGTGAGGCGTCGAAAAAGCAGTTTTAGGAGCATCGGCGGGCTCCATTGGGATCTGGTGAAATCCGCTCGCGAGATCGAATGTACTAAAATACTTCGCACTCCCGAGCTGATCAAGTATCTCGGTAATGCAAGGGAGGGGATAGGCATCGGCGACAGATTTCTCATTGAGTGCGCGGTAGTCGATGACGACGCGCCATTGCTTGTTGCCCAAGGAGTCCGGTTTCTTTGGGACAACCCACAATGGCGAATTATATGGTGATTTTGACGGAGAGATGACACCATTTTGTAAAAATTTGTCGACTTGTCGTCGAATCTCCTCCTTATGAGCTGGTGGGAAACGGTATTGTTTCACATTGACGGGGCGGTCGTCGACGGTTGGAATCTTGTGCGTGGTTGCTGACGTATGTCCTAATTTATCCCCCTCAATGTGAAAAAGCTCCTGCGTGCTTTGAACGAGACGGACGACGTGCTCTCTTTCCTCTGCGTTGAGGTGGTCGAGACGGAGGAGACTAAGAATTCGGTCTAGGCGAGATTTCGAAGGATTGGCGGATTTCGATGTTTGTTTTAACGGCGCCTGTTGTATATTATTTTTAACCGCCTGAGCATAAGAGATCTGTTGAACATTCGCGATTTTGCAACGCGAAGGAGGAGTTTCGATTGTCGAGTATGGTGTCTGACTCGAGAAAGAAATAGAAGTTTTCCCTTTTTGGGATGAGCCGATCGGTACGGCGGATACGTTAGATTTAGTAGATTTAGAAAAAACCGGATACAGCGACGGACTATCCTCCTCGTGGAGGGGAGTCATGATTTGCGCGGGCTCAAGTACGATTTCTGGTAACGCGATTTCGACGGCGCGGTCGGATGAATTAATTATTCGAGTTACCGCTTTGCCCCGAATTACTCTGACGAGAGCGTTTCCGAAAAATATACCCGGCGCAAGATCGATACGGGGAATTATACCTTCCGCGAGGTTCGAATTAACTACGCGGACCTTGATACCGATATTTGATCTCGGCGGAATGGAGATACGGTCTCCTGACTTCGGAGAAGCTGCTTTGTCTTGCGTTCGAAGCTTCGATTTCGTTGCTGCATCGCGTTTCAGCGGAGGCGATGATTTACGCGGCGGGCGCGGCGGCGGAGGGGGAATAGATTCCGTGCGCGGCGCTTGTTTACGTTTCGGCGATAGGAGAGGCTTTATTTTCGAGTCCGGTGACGGTTCCTCGAGTGTTTCGATATCGTCTTCGAAAGGAATTCTCTTACCATTCCATTTGATTATTTTATTTGGAAAAGAGATTTCTGCGTCCATACAGAACCCGGAGCCGAGGATCCCGCTTGGTTTAAGGGGAAAATCATCCTCGACCACATTAAAAGGGACGACGCGACCGAAAATGACAAGATTCACCGTCCCTAAGGTTGCGGTTTTGCCATCGGTTACCCCTGTTATTATTACGATCTCGGACTTATCGATTCGCGCGGATGCTTTTAGAGCCGAACGTTTTATAATATTTATTTCCGCCCCAGTGTCCACCATGAAGCGAGTTGGTGAAATTAGAAGATCGGATTTTAGAATTACGTTTGGCGTGCTAGTTTTTCCGGTTATGTTTATCGCGGCGTTTCGTCGATTTCCGCGTTGGAGTTGTTCGCGGCGAGAGGACGGACTTGGTGCGCGGCCTCGCCACCTGTCTCGCGGCGGGTGCGGAGGCCATTGTCGTTTCCCGAATTTTTATTTACCGCGTTGTTGTACTGCCTTTTTCGGCACTCGCCTATTTCGTGCCCCGGGGTCTTGCAATAGCGACAAAATTTGGGCGCGTCCCTGGCTACGATTTGTCTCGGTTGTTCGTACGCGGGGCCTCGAGTAGGAGGCGGTACGTCCCTGGATCGCAAGTATTCCTGCGGTCGGTACGGCGATGGCGGTCTGAGCCGACACTCGGTCGCGTAATGTCCGATATTATTGCATTTTCGGCAAATAATTTCGGCTGGTTTTTCGCGCGATTCTGGTCGCGCGACACGCGATCTACCTAGCCGGTTGCAATCACGTTCGTGCATTTGATAGAGCTCCCGCGCTCGAGCGAACGTTTCTCGCAATGTACCGAATGAATTTACCGTCATTTGCATCCGAATTTCTGGAATGAGACCGTCTTTAAAACATTGTAATGTGAGCGCGTCTACGTCATCGAGCGATTCCGGTGTGTCTCGTCGAGCAAGCCTTTCGCAATCAATTATAGCGGTTCTAAGATCTTTTACTCGACCGATGTAATCTAGAATGTGCTCGTTCGCGCGCATAAATATATTAGCAAGTTCACCCCGATAATGATGAGCTGATTTTACGGAGCAAAAAGTGCTGCGAAGAACGTCCGTTAATTCGAGTATTGTGTAACACGGCTCGTCTTCTAGCGCGGCGTAGGCACGACCCTTGAGTTTTCCCTTAAGCAGGCGTGTGAAAGTTCGCTCGCACCCATTAGGGATAAGCTCATAAGCGCGTTTACACGCTCGGGTAAACTGAAGAATAGGAATGTTCTGACCATCGAATGTCGGCACGGCTTCGAGGGCCTGCTTAAGCGATAGCTCGTCGTGTTGCGAACTATTTGTATTGAAATCAGAGCTCGAATTATGTGCGGAAAGCGGATTTCCCCGAGGAATATCCAGCGAAACGGTATCGTCGCGCGTTAAATCAGGCGTTCTGCGAATAGATTCTAATTCACGGCGTAAAATTTCTATTTGCTGGAGCAACGCGGCATTACTCGGATCGGTCGCTTTCGTATTTTTCGCGGAAGTATTTTGTTGCGCGGTACTAGGAAGAGGCTCGGCGATAGCGTCTTGGAAATCAAGCGTTCTGCTAGTGCGTTTTTCGCGTTCAGAATCGGCCATCGCGGCGGCTCGCTGTGTCTGCTGGCGCGTTTTTGTCGGAGTCCGGGTTGCCATATCTAGTTTCGCGGTTCCTTTCGGCGGAATTTCCGGAGGAAACGCGTGGCTATCCCACCGCTGTCACCAAAAATAACTTTCGTGTCACGTCCCGAGGTGCGGTTGCGCTCGCAACGGTGGCACAAAGTCGTAACCGTTCCCGAAAATAACGCGAATTGCGTCCGGACCGGGTTCGTTGGCGTTTCGGACTCGATAAAACGGTAACTAACACTAAACTTACCTTGCGAGGGCTTGATTCCGCTGTCTGATTTCTCTTTCCAGGTACCTGGAGCGCCTTGGATCCGCAACCGGGATGGCGGCGGCGTACGGCTGGAACGGAGGTACGTCTACGGGAATAAGCGTCCAGGCGGGTTGACTCCGGCTGGCAGGTATCGGCGTTTGGCCCTGACGATTGGCGACTCGTACGGGTCGTGCGGCGAAGGAAACCTCCTTCACAGGAACCAGGACTCGAACGTAGGAAATTGAATATTCTGGTGCATCACCCACGTATTCCCGAGCGAGACGACGAATGAACTCTCTCCTCCCCGCGCGTCGTGTACGCTTTGTCGGAGGTGCAAGGCTCATCGAGAATACTTGAACCTCGGTTGAATACGGCACGGCTAAGCGTTGGTTCGCTCTAGCTTACCGGGATCGACCTGGGCGCAAGATATTCTGTACACGGTAGAAGTGAGGATGGAGCAACTAAGCGCTGGTTCGCTCTAGTCGTCGAGCCTCAAGACTATCGTAGATGAGATATAGAATTAGAATAATCGCGAGCGTACCCGTGGAGTAGAATTAAGGAATTGTATTTGGACTCGAATAAAGATACTTTGAATCTGGTAAAAATAAACTATATTCTATGATTTCACTATACTAGATACACTTGACTAAATTCTAAGTTACTGACTAGCGATTACAATGAGAATTAGAAATAGTATAAGGTATCGAATGGACTCCGCTATGGGAGTATGGATAGAGACGAATGCATTAGAGCTAATTGCTCGTTGCGAATGAGCCTATTGCTCGGATCGGAGGTGCATCGTTCGGATGCTGGATTAGAACTCCTCGGTTCGGAGATGAGATGCGAACTCTCCAGTTCGGAGATGAGATACCAACTCTCCCGTTCGGAGGTGAGATTGGAACTGACTCTGGGATCTCGCGTCCGCGACCTCCTCGGGTCGCGCGGCGCGCGAGTCGCTGGGCCCTCGCGGTGGGGCGGACGGTCGGAGTAGGGCGGCCGCTCGGCCCTCGTGGTGGGGCGGCCGTTCGGAGTGGGGCGCGGCCCGCGTTAAGCGTGAGCCGCGAGCGTCGAGTGTGCGCGCGAGTGCACGGAACATAACCGTGCATGAGTAAAATATATACATATATTTACTTAAATCTAGGTGTGTGTTGGTGTGTATGTACATATATGAGTAGTGTGCTTATTCTAATCCCACATGTACGAGAAGTACGTATAGGGCTTCGTGATCGCTGGGGATTCGACCCAGTATGTGTCGGAGAGCTCCTCGCCCTCGTAATACGGGGTGAAGTCCTCCCCCTCGTGTGTGGAGATCGCGCGTGGGCGCGGCATGCTGCATCCCTCTTCCCTCTCGTACCTTTGTCTCCTTCTGTAGGGACGGCGAGTCGGCGGGTGGCCCGTGTGCAGGGGCTCCGGATACGGATGCTGGGGATGATGAGGTGGACGCCGGAGGGTGGCAGGCGGTACGCCTGACGTTACACAAGGAAATAGCGTTTGCAGATGCCTACGTATCGAAGCAATAGAGTTCAAATGCTTCTTAAAACGAGATATTGCATCTCATATCTATGTTTCATGGTAAGGTATGATATGATTTGCGAAGTGTCATGTATTCCTCGTCTGCACTTCAAATGAATGTAAGTGCGACACTTGCTTGCAAGGAAATAGCGTTTGCAGATGTCTCCGTATCGTAGCAATAGAGTTCTTATGATTCTTAAAACGCGATATCGCATCTCATTTCTATGTTTCATGGTAAGATATAATATGATATGCGAATTGTCATGTATTCCTCGTCTACACTTCAAATGAATGTAAATGCGACACTTCCTTGCTAGGAAATAGCGTCTGAAGATGTCTAGGTATCGTAGCAATAGAGTTCTAATGCTTCTTAAAACGCGATATCGCATCTCATTTCTATGTTTCATGGTAAGATATAATATGATTTGCGAAGTGTTATGTATTCCTCGTCTACACTTCAAATGAATGTAAATGCGACACTTCCTTGCTAGGAAATAGCGTTTGCAGATGTCTACGTATCGTAGCAATAGATTTCTAATGCTTCTTAAAACGCGATATCGCATCTCATTTCTATGTTTCATGGTAAGATATAATATTCATTTGCGAAGTGTTATGCATTCCTCGTCTACGCTTCAAATCAACGTAAATGCGACACTTCCTTGCAAGGAAATAGTGTTTGCAGATGCCTACGTATCGAAGCAATAGAGTTCAAATGCTTCTTAAAACGAGATATTGCATTTCATATCTATGTTTCATGGTAAGGTATAATATGATTTGCGAAGTGCCATGTATTCCTCGTCTGCACTTCAAATGAATGTGAATGCGACACTTCCTCGCTAGGAAATGGCGTTTGCAGATGTCTACGTATCGTAGCAATAGATTTCTAATGCTTCTTAAAACGCGATATCGCACCTCATTTCTATGTTTCATGGTAAGATATAATATTCATTGCGAAGTGTTATGCATTCCTCGTCTACGCTTCAAATGAACGTGTCACGTCCCGAGGTGCGGTTGCGCTCGCAACGGTGGCACAAAGTCGTAACCGTTCCCGAAAATAACGCGAATTGCGTCCGGACCGGGTTCGTTGGCGTTTCGGACTCGATAAAACGGTAACTAACACTAAACTTACCTTGCGAAGGCTTGATTCCGCTGTCTGATTTCTCTTTCCAGGTACCTGGAGCGCCTTGGATCCGCAACCGGGATGGCGGCGGCGTACGGCTGGAACGGAGGTACGTCTACGGGAATAAGCGTCCAGGCGGGTTGACTCCGGCTGGCAGGTATCGGCGTTTGGCCCTGACGATTGGCGACTCGTACGGGTCGTGCGGCGAAGGAAACCTCCTTCACAGGAACCAGGACTCGAACGTAGGAAATTGAATATTCTGGTGCATCACCCACGTATTCCCGAGCGAGACGACGAATGAACTCTCTCCTCCCCGCGCGTCGTGTACGCTTTGTCGGAGGTGCAAGGCTCATCGAGAATACTTGAACCTCGGTTGAATACGGCACGGCTAAGCGTTGGTTCGCTCTAGCTTACCGGGATCGACCTGGGCGCAAGATATTCTGTACACGGTAGAAGTGAGGATGGAGCAACTAAGCGCTGGTTCGCTCTAGTCGTCGAGCCTCAAGACTATCGCAGATGAGATATAGAAATAGAATAATCGCGAGCGTACCCGTGGAGTAGAATTAAGGAATTGTATTTGAACTCGAATAAAGATACTTTGAATCTGGTAAAAATAAATTATATTCTATGATTTCACTATACTAGATACACTTGACTAAATTCTAAGTTACTGACTAGCGATTACAATGAGAATTAGAAATAGTATAAAGTATCGAACGGACTCCGCTATGGGAGTATGGATAGAGACGAATGCATTAGAGCTAATTGCTCGTTGCGAATGAGCCTATTGCTCGGATCGGAAGTGCATCGTTCGGATGCTGGATTAGAACTCCTCGGTTCGGAGATGAGATACGAACTCTCCAGTTCGGAGATGAGATACCAACTCTCCCGTTCGGAGGTGAGATTGGAACTGACTCTCGGATCTCGCGTCCGCGACCTCCTCGGGTCGCGCGGCGCGCGAGTCGCTGGGCCCTCGCAGTGGGGCGGACGGTCGGAGTAGGGCGGCCGCTCGGCCCTCGTGGTGGGGCGGCCGTTCGGAGTGGGGCGCGGCCCGCGTTAAGCGTGAGCCGCGAGCGTCGAGTGTGCGCGCGAGTGCAACGGAACATAACCGTGCATGAATAAAATATATACATATATTCACTTAAATCTAGGTGTGTGTTGGTGTGTATGTACATAGGTGAGTAGTGTGCTTATTCTAATCCCACATGTACGAGAAGTACGTATAGGGCTTCGTGATTGCTGGGGATTCGACCCAGTACGTGTCGGAGAGCTCCTCGCCCTCGTAATACGGGGTGAAGTCCTCCCCCTCGTGTGTGGAGATCGCGCGTGGGCGCGGCATGCTGCATCCCTCTTCCCTCTCGTATCTTTGTCTCCTTCTGTAGGGACGGCGAGTCGGCGGGTGGCCCGTGTGCAGGGGCTCCGGATGCGGATGCTGGGGATGATGAGGTGGGCGTCGGAGGGTGGCAGGCGGTACGCCTGACGTTACACCACCCCCCTTGGAAAAAGAATCTCGGCCATGCCGAGATCTCTTGTCTGTTGGGTAGATTTCGGGATGCTGGATCCTTCTCTTGGTCCTGTCGGCTGGATGCTGCGGAATCTGAGGTTTTTCGCCTGGTTGATCCTGGCGATAACGTTTGGAGTTTGGACCGTGGCTGCGGGCTTCCTTCGGATTGCAGGCACTTTCGTCGCTTTCACTTTCAGCGTTCGTTTGAATGTCACTGCTCTCACTGACTTCATTTTCAGTTTTTCGCACTTTTCTTTCACTAGCATCCACACTCTGCATACTATGCATTCGTTTACAAATTTTGATTTTGTTCGTATGAACAATTTTATGGCGCCCTTTTACATTTAGCTTAACATTACAGTTGCCCAAAATTTCGAGGATACGGTACGGTCCAGAATACTGTGCCTGGAACTTATGTTTGTTCGGCTCTTTTAAAAGATAGACCCATTGGCCTACCTCGAAGTTTTGGACATTGAGATTTCGGTCATAATAATATTTAGAACGGCGTTTCGCATTGTCTAGATTGGCTTTAGCCAAATCCTGAGATTTCGAGATTTTCTCCTGAAGTTGTATAAGATAGTCGCTATAAGTTTCGTTATCAGAGCTGTCCTGAAAAGGAGTGGCTGACGGCGTCCTAGCTATCCTGCCGAACACTAGTTCGTGTGGGGTGTATAATGTACCCTCGTGCACACTGGTGTTGTATGAAAACATTGCATACGGTAACCAATTCACCCAATCGTTACTCGACTCTATGTAATGCTTCAGATATTCGGCCAGGACGTGGTGAGATCGTTCAACGGACCCGTTTGTCTGTGGATGGAACGCAGTGGACTTGTATTGCTTAATACGGAATTTGATTGCTATGGCTTTAATCAAGCTATTTATAAAGTTCGAACCTTGGTCCGTGAGTATGCCTTTCGGGCATCCGAACTTACAAATGAATTCTTTTATTAAAGCTTCGGCAATGTCTACTGCGGTGGTGGTTTTGAGAGGAACTGCGACTGAGTATTTAGTGAGGAGATCTTGGATCGTGAGGATACTTGTATAACCGTCGGAAGTTTCGGGAAGAGGACCCATTACGTCCATTGAAATCTTATCGAATGCCCTGCCAGGGGTGTCGGTTAAAGTGAGAGGCTGTCTGGTCTTTACCCGGACCAGTTTCTCTGTCTGACAACTTTTACATTTGCCAATGTATTCTTGTATTTGTGTTTTCATGTTTGGCCAAAAGTATTGTTGTCTGATGCGAGAATAAGTTTTATTAACCCCTTTGTGACCTCCCACAGGGGAGTCGTGGTTTTCTCTTATTATTTTCAGTCGCTCTTCGACCGAAGGGGTTTTAATGAGGCCCTGGCAGACCGTAATCTGGACAGTTGTTTCATAAAACAGGTCCTGAAGGATTTTCTGGAATCGGGACCAGGATACGGAGTCTAGATAGGTTTGTGCGATACTAAATGTTTGTAATTGTAATTCGTTTACAACGTCGCACAAGGATCTGAATGTTTCTATTACGGTCTGGAAATTGATTGATCTGGTGGAATGTTCGATGATTGGAAGCTGGATTTGGAATTCGTTTCCGATTTGTATGACTTTGGCTTTGGTAAGAACGTGATTTTTGTTTGGAAGGATTTTTTCTGCGTTCGCTAGATCTTTGGCGCCCGTGTCATAGGGGTGCCCAGATTGCGTGACGAAGACAACTACATTGTCTCGTCGCGTTGATAATGCGTCACGGCTGAAATTAAATAGAGGTTCGCGTCGGAAAAATTCATTTGGAGCAGGAGTATAAAAGTCGGTGCTGTCGCTGGCGACTTGCGGAGGTGGTGCTGTGTTGGTACGGAAGGACGTGCCTGGAGTCGGTAATTCAGGTTCTGATGTTACCGGAGTAGGAGGAGGCGCTAGTGTGGTATACTTTTTACGGGTTTCCGGAGGCACATCGAAGATGTCGTCCTCCGAGTTTTCTGAATACGAGAGCGGAAAAATTTGAGCGGGATTCCGCGACAATGCGTCCGCATTAAGGTTCGTTTTTCCACTTTTATAGACCATCTCGTAGTCAAATTCCGCTAACTTAAGCCTCCACCGTACGAGTCTACTTGACGGGTCCTTGACCGAATTCATCCACACTAACGGTCGATGGTCGGTAACGAGTTTGAATTGATTACCGTATATGTATGGACGAAAGTAATGGACGGCGTAGACAATCGCCAGACACTCCTTCTCGATCGTGGAGTAGTTTTTCTCCGCAGCGTTTAACAGTCGCGACGTGTACGCGATTGGCAAGTCGCGGCCTATTGGTCCTTGACTCAAGATAGCACCAATAGCTTCGGCGGACGCGTCGGTCGTTATCACGAATGGTTGTTTGAAGTTGGGGTACTGCAAGATAGGCGCTTCGCATAGGCAATCTCGGAGTTTGACGAATGAATTCTCTTGCTCGTTACGCCATACAAAGGGCGCGTCTTTTTTTAACAAATTTGTAAGTGGCTTAGCAATATTAGAAAAATTTGCGATGAACCGCCTGTAGTATCCCGCGAGCCCGAGGAATTGTTTGATCTGTTTCGCGTTGCGCGGGCGCGGAAAATTTTTGACGGCGCTAATTTTCGCAGGGTCAGGTTTTACACCGTGCTCACTGATAATATGACCCAAATAGCTTACTTCTCTCCTCAAGAATTCGCACTTATCCGGCTGCAATACTAAATTAGCTTCTTTGAGCCGTTGAGTTAATTTATCGAATTTAAGTCGATGTTCTTGAAGAGAGCTAGCGTAGATAACAATGTCGTCCAAATAGACGAAAATTTCGT
This sequence comes from Xylocopa sonorina, assembly GCF_050948175.1. NCBI lineage: Eukaryota > Metazoa > Arthropoda > Insecta > Hymenoptera > Apidae > Xylocopa > Xylocopa sonorina. The sequence continues at coordinate 760,357 of NC_135197.1, forward strand.
TCCCCTGGAGACCGGACAGGACATTGTCCATAAGTCGTTGGAACGTCGCTGGCGCATTTTTTAATCCGAATGGCATTCTTTTAAATTCATAATGCCCGTGAGGCGTCGAAAAAGCGGTTTTGGGAGCATCGGCGGGCTCCATTGGGATCTGGTGAAATCCGCTCGCGAGATCGAATGTACTAAAATACTTCGCGCTCCCGAGCTGATCAAGTATCTCGGTAATGCAAGGGAGGGGATAGGCATCGGCGACAGATTTCTCATTGAGTGCGCGGTAGTCGATGACGACGCGCCATTGCTTGTTGCCCAAGGAGTCCGGTTTCTTTGGGACAACCCACAATGGCGAATTATATGGTGATTTTGACGGAGAGATGACACCATTTTGTAAAAATTTGTCGACTTGTCGTCGAATCTCCTCCTTATGAGCTGGTGGGAAACGGTATTGTTTCACATTGACGGGGCGGTCGTCGACGGTTGGAATCTTGTGCGTGGTTGCTGACGTATGCCCTAATTTATCCCCCTCAATGTGAAAAAGCTCCTGCGTGCTTTGAACGAGACGGACGACGTGCTCTCTTTCCTCTGCGTTGAGGTGGTCGAGACGGAGGAGACTAAGAATTCGATCTAAGCGAGATTTCGAAAGGTTGGCGGATTTCGATGTTTGTTTTAACGGCGCCTGTTGTACATTATTTTTAACCGCCTGAGCATAGGAGATTTGCTGAGTATTCGCGATTTTGCAACGCGAAGGAGGAGTTTCGATTGTCGAGTATGGTGTCTGACTCGAGAAAGAAATAGAAGTTTTCCCTTTTTGGGATGAGCCGATCGGTACGGCGGATACGTTGGATTTAGAAAAAATCGGATAGAGCGATGGACTTTCCTCCTTATGGAGGGGAGTCATGATTTGCGCGGGCTCAAGTACGATTTCTGGTAACGCGATTTCGACGGCGCGGTCGGATGAATTAATTATTCGAGTTACCGCTTTGCCCCGAATTACTCTGACGAGAGCGTTTCCGAAAAATATACCCGGCGCAAGATCGATACGAGGAATTATACCTTCCGCGAGGTTCGAATTAACTACGCGGACCTTGATACCGATATTTGATCTCGGCGGAATGGAGATACGGTCTCCTGACTTCGGAGAAGCTGCTTTGTCTTGCGTTCGAAGCTTCGATTTCGTTGCTGCATCGCGTTTCAGCGGAGGCGATGATTTACGCGGCGGGCGCGGCGGCGGAGGGGGAATAGATTCCGTGCGCGGCGCTTGTTTACGTTTCGGCGATAGGAGAGGCTTTATTTTCGAGTCCGGTGACGGTTCCTCGAGTGCTTCGATATCGTCTTCGAAAGGAATTCTCTTACCATTCCATTTGATTATTTTATTTGGAAAAGAGATTTCTGCGTCCATACAGAACCCGGAGCCGAGAATCCCGCTTGGTTTAAGGGGAAAATCATCCTCGACCACATTAAAAGGGACGACGCGACCGAAAATGACAAGATTCACCGTCCCTAAGGTTGCGGTTTTGCCATCGGTTACCCCTGTTATTATTACGATCTCGGACTTATCGATTCGCGCGGATGCTTTTAGAGCCGTACGTTTTATAATATTTATTTCCGCCCCAGTGTCCACCATGAAGCGAGTTGGTGAAATTAGAAGATCGGATTTTAGAATTACGTTTGGCGTGCTAGTTTTTCCGGTTATGTTTATCGCGGCGTTTCGTCGATTTCCGCGTTGGAGTTGTTCGCGGCGAGAGGACGGACTTGGTGCGCGGCCTCGCCACCTGTCTCGCGGCGGGTGCGGAGGCCATTGTCGTTTCCCGAATTTTTATTTACCGCGTTGTTGTACTGCCTTTTTCGGCACTCGCCTATTTCGTGCCCCGGGGTCTTGCAATAGCGACAAAATTTGGGCGCGTCCCTGGCTACGATTTGTCTCGGTTGTTCGTACGCGGGGCCTCGAGTAGGAGGCGGTACGTCCCTGGATCGCAAGTATTCCTGCGGTCGGTACGGCGATGGCGGTCTGAGCCGACACTCGGTCGCGTAATGTCCGATATTATTGCATTTTCGGCAAATAATTTCGGCTGGTTTTTCGCGCGATTCTGGTCGCGCGACACGCGATCTACCTAGCCGGTTGCAATCACGTTCGTGCATTTGATAGAGCTCCCGCGCTCGAGCGAACGTTTCTCGCAATGTACCGAATGAATTTACCGTCATTTGCATCCGAATTTCTGGAATGAGACCGTCTTTAAAACATTGTAATGTGAGCGCGTCTACGTCATCGAGCGATTCCGGTGTGTCTCGTCGAGCAAGCCTTTCGCAATCAATTATAGCGGTTCTAAGATCTTTTACTCGACCGATGTAATCTAGAATGTGCTCGTTCGCGCGCATAAATATATTAGCAAGTTCACCCCGATAATGATGAGCTGATTTTACGGAGCAAAATGTGCTGCGAAGAACGTCCGTTAATTCGAGTATTGTGTAACACGGCTCGTCTTCTAGCGCGGCGTAGGCACGACCCTTGAGTTTTCCCTTAAGCAGGCGTGTGAAAGTTCGCTCGCACCCATTAGGGATAAGCTCATAAGCGCGTTTACACGCTCGGGTAAACTGAAGAATGGGAATGTTCTGACCATCGAATGTCGGCACGGCTTCGAGGGCCTGCTTAAGCGATAGCTCGTCGTGTTGCGAACTATTTGTATTGAAATCGGAGCTCTGATTATGTCCGGAAAGCGGATTTCCCCGAGGAATATCCAGCGAAACGGTATCGTCGCGCGTTAAATCAGGCGTTCTGCGAATAGATTCTATTTCACGACGTAGAATTTCTATTTGCTGGAGCAACGCGGCATTACTCGGATCGGTCGCTTTCGTATTTTTCGCTGAAGTATTTTGTTGCGCGGTACTAGGAAGAGGCTCGGCGATAGCGTCTTGGAAATCAAGCGTTCTGCTAGTGCGTTTTTCGCGTTCGGAATCGGCCATCGCGGCGGCTCGCTGTGTCTGCTGGCGCGTTTTTGTCGGAGTCCGTGTTGCCATATCTAGTTTCGCGGTTCCTTTCGGCAGAATTTCCGGAGGAAACGCGGGGCTATCCCACCGCTGTCACCAAAAATAACTTTCGTGTCACGTCCCGAGGTGCGGTTGCGCTCGCAACGGTGGCACAAAGTCGTAACCGTTCCCGAAAATAACGCGAATTGCGTCCGGACCGGGTTCGTTGGCGTTTCGGACTCGATAAAACGGTAACTAACACTAAACTTACCTTGCGAAGGCTTGATTCCGCTGTCTGATTTCTCTTTCCAGGTACCTGGAGCGCCTTGGATCCGCAACCGGGATGGCGGCGGCGTACGGCTGGAACGGAGGTACGTCTACGGGAATAAGCGTCCAGGCGGGTTGACTCCGGCTGGCAGGTATCGGCGTTTGGCCCTGACGATTGGCGACTCGTACGGGTCGTGCGGCGAAGGAAACCTCCTTCACAGGAACCAGGACTCGAACGTAGGAAATTGAATATTCTGGTGCATCACCCACGTATTCCCGAGCGAGACGACGAATGAACTCTCTCCTCCCCGCGCGTAGTGTACGCTTTGTCGGAGGTGCAAGGCTCATCGAGAATACTTGAACCTCGGTTGAATACGGCACGGCTAAGCGTTGGTTCGCTCTAGCTTACCGGGATCGACCTGGGCGCAAGATATTCTGTACACGGTAGAAGTGAGGATGGAGCAACTAAGCGCTGGTTCGCTCTAGTCGTCGAGCCTCAAGACTATCGCAGATGAGATATAGAAATAGAATAATCGCGAGCGTACCCGTGGAGTAGAATTAAGGAATTGTATTTGAACTCGAATAAAGATACTTTGAATCTGGTAAAAATAAACTATATTCTATGATTTCACTATACTAGATACACTTGACTAAATTCTAAGTTACTGACTAGCGATTACAATGAGAATTAGAAATAGTATAAAGTATCGAACGGACTCCGCTATGGGAGTATGGATAGAGACGAATGCATTAGAGCTAATTGCTCGTTGCGAATGAGCCTATTGCTCGGATCGGAAGTGCATCGTTCGGATGCTGGATTAGAACTCCTCGGTTCGGAGATGAGATACGAACTCTCCAGTTCGGAGATGAGATACCAACTCTCCCGTTCGGAGGTGAGATTGGAACTGACTCTCGGATCTCGCGTCCGCGACCTCCTCGGGTCGCGCGGCGCGCGAGTCGCTGGGCCCTCGCAGTGGGGCGGACGGTCGGAGTAGGGCGGCCGCTCGGCCCTCGTGGTGGGGCGGCCGTTCGGAGTGGGGCGCGGCCCGCGTTAAGCGTGAGCCGCGAGCGTCGAGTGTGCGCGCGAGTGCAACGGAACATAACCGTGCATGAATAAAATATATACATATATTCACTTAAATCTAGGTGTGTGTTGGTGTGTATGTACATAGGTGAGTAGTGTGCTTATTCTAATCCCACATGTACGAGAAGTACGTATAGGGCTTCGTGATTGCTGGGGATTCGACCCAGTACGTGTCGGAGAGCTCCTCGCCCTCGTAATACGGGGTGAAGTCCTCCCCCTCGTGTGTGGAGATCGCGCGTGGGCGCGGCATGCTGCATCCCTCTTCCCTCTCGTATCTTTGTCTCCTTCTGTAGGGACGGCGAGTCGGCGGGTGGCCCGTGTGCAGGGGCTCCGGATGCGGATGCTGGGGATGATGAGGTGGGCGTCGGAGGGTGGCAGGCGGTACGCCTGACGTTACAAACGTAAATGCGACACTTCCTTGCAAGGAAATAGCGTTTGCAGATGCCTACGTATCGAAGCAATAGAGTTCAAATGCTTCTTAAAACGAGATATTGCATTTCATATCTATGTTTCATGATAAGATATAATATTCATTACGAAGTGTTATGCATTCCTGGTCTACGATTCAAATGAATGTAAATGCGACACTTCCTTGCAAGGAAATAGCGTTTGCAGATGTCTACGTATCGAAGCAATAGAGTTCAAATGCTTCTTAAAACGAGATATTGCATCTCATATCTATGATTCATGATAAGATATAATATTCATTACGAAGTGTTATGCATTCCTGGTCTACGATTCAAGTGAATGTAAATGCGACACTTCCTTGCAAGGAAATAGCGTTTGCAGATGTCTACGTATCGAAGCAATAGAGTTCAAATGCTTCTTAAAACGAGATATTGCATCTCATATCTATGTTTCATGATAAGATATAATATTCATTGCGAAGTGTTATGCATTTCTCGTCTACGATTCAAGTGAAAGTAAATGCGACACTTCCTTGCAGGGAAATAGAGTTTGCAGATGTCTACGTATCGTAGCAATAGAGTTCATATGATTCTTAAAACGCGATATCGCATCCCATTTCTATGTTTCATGGTAAGATATAACATGATTTGCGAAGTGTTATGTATTCCTCGTCTACACTTCAAATGAATGTGAATGCGACACTTCCTCGCTAGGAAATGGCGTTTGCAGATGTCTACGTATCGTAGCAATAGTTTTCTAATGCTTCCTAAAGCGCGATATCGCATCTCATTTCTATGTTTCATGGTAAGATATAATATGATTTGCGAAGTGTTATGTATTCCTCGTCTACACTTCAAATGAATGTAAATGCGACACTTCCTTGCTAGGAAATAGCGTCTGAAGATGTCTAGGTATCGTAGCAATAGAGCTCAAATGCTTCTTAAAACGAGATATTGCATTTCATATCTATGTTTCATGGTAAGGTATAATATGATTTGCGAAGTGTCATGTATTCCTCGTCTGCACTTCAAATGAATGTAAATGCGACACTTCCTTGCATGGAAATAGCGTTTGCAGATGTCTACGTATCGTAGCAATAGAGTTCTTATGATTCTTAAAGCGCGATATCGCATCTCATTTCTATGTTTCATGGTAAGATATAATATGATATGCGAAGTGTCATGTATTCCTCGTCTACACTCCAAATGAATGTAAATGCGACACTTCCTTGCTAGGAAATAGCGTCTGAAGATGTCTAGGTATCGTAGCAATAGATTTCTAATGCTTCTTAAAACGCGATATCGCATCTCATTTCTATGTTTCATGGTAAGATATAATATTCATTGCGAAGTGTTATGAATTCCTCGTCTACGCTTCAAATGAACGTAAATGCGACAATTCCTTGCAAGGAAATAGCGTTTGCAGATGCCTACGTATCGTAGCAATAGATTTCTAATGCTTCTTAAAACGCGATATCGCATCTCATTTCTATGTTTCATGGTAAGATATAATATTCATTGCGAAGTGTTATGCATTCCTCGTCTACGCTTCAAATGAATGTAAATGCGACACTTCCTTGCAAGGAAATAGCGTTTGCAGATGCCTACGTATCGAAGCAATAGAGTTCAAATGCTTCTTAAAACGAGATATTGCATCTCATATCTATGTTTCATGGTAAGGTATGATATGATTTGCGAAGTGTCATGTATTCCTCGTCTGCACTTCAAATGAATGTAAGTGCGACACTTGCTTGCAAGGAAATAGCGTTTGCAGATGTCTACGTATCGTAGCAATAGATTTCTAATGCTTCTTAAAACGCGATATCGCATCTCATTTCTATGTTTCATGGTAAGATATAATATTCATTGCGAAGTGTTATGAATTCCTCGTCTACGCTTCAAATGAACGTAAATGCGACAATTCCTTGCAAGGAAATAGCGTTTGCAGATGCCTACGTATCGAAGCAATAGAGTTCAAATGCTTCTTAAAACGAGATATTGCATCTCATATCTATGTTTCATAATAAGATATAATATTCATTGCGAAGTGTTATGCATTCCTCGTCTACGCTTCAAATGAACGTAAATGCGACACTTCCTTGCAAGGAAATAGCGTTTGCAGATGCCTACGTATCGAAGCAATAGAGTTCAAATGCTTCTTAAAACGAGATATTGCATCTCATATCTATGCTTCATAATAAGATTTAATATTCATTGCGAAGTGTTATGCATTCCTCGTCTACGATTCAAATGAATGTAAATGCGACACTTCCTTGCAAGGAAATAGCGTTTGCAGATGTCTACGTATCGTAGCAATAGAGTTCTTATGATTCTTAAAACGCGATATCGCATCTCATTTCTATGTTTCATGGTAAGATATAATATGATTTGCGAAGTGTTATGTATTCCTCGTCTACACTTCAAATGGATGTAAATGCGACACTTCCTTGCAAGGAAATAGCGTTTGCAGATATCTACGTATCGAAGCAATAGAGTTCAAATGCTTCTTAAAACGAGATATTGCATCTCATACCTATGTTTCATGATAAGATATAATATTCAACACGACGTGTTATGCATTCCTGGTCTACGATTCAAATGAATGTAAATGCGACACTTCCTTCCAAGGAAATAGCGTTTGCAGATGTCTACGTATCGACGCAATAGAGTTCAAACGCTTCTTAAAACGAGATATTGCATCTCATATCTATGTTTCATGATAAGATATAATATTCATTGCGCAGTGTTATGTATTCCTCGTCTACACTTCAAATGAATGTGAATGCGACACTTCCTTGCATGGAAATAGCGCTTGCAGATGTCTACGTATCGTAGCAATAGAGTTCTTATGATTCTTAAAACGCGATATTGCATCTCATTTCTATGTTTCATGGTAAGGTATAATATGATTTGCGAAGTGTCATGTATTCCTCGTCTGCACTTCAAATGAATGTAAATGCGACACTTGCTTGCAAGGAAATAGCGTTTGCAGATGTCTCCGTATCGTAGCAATAGAGTTCTTATGATTCTTAAAACGCGATATCGCATATCATTTCTATGTTTCATGGTAAGATATAACATGATTTGCGAAGTGTTATGTATTCCTCGTCTACACTTCAAATGAATGTGAATGCGACACTTCCTCGCTAGGAAATGGCGTTTGCAGATGTCTACGTATCGTAGCAATAGTTTTCTAATGCTTCCTAAAGCGCGATATCGCATCTCATTTCTATGTTTCATGGTAAGATATAATATGATTTGCGAAGTGTTATGTATTCCTCGTCTACACTTCAAATGAATGTAAATGCGACACTTCCTTGCTAGGAAATAGCGTCTGAAGATGTCTAGGTATCGTAGCAATAGAGTTCTAATGCTTCTTAAAACGCGATATCGCATCTCATTTCTATGTTTCATGGTAAGATATAATATGATTTGCGAAGTGTTATGTATTCCTCGCCTACACTTCAAATGAATGTAAATGCGACACTTCCTTGCAAGGAAATAGCGTTTGCACATATCTACGTATCGAAGCAATAGAGTTCAAATGCTTCTTAAAACGAGATATTGCATCTCATATCTATGTTTCATGATAAGATATAATATTCATTACGAAGTGTTATGCATTCCTGGTCTACGATTCAAATGAATGTAAATGCGACACTTCCTTGCAAGGAAATAGCGTTTGCAGATGTCTACGTATCGTAGCAATAGAGTTCTTATGATTCTTAAAACGCGATATCGCATATCATTTCTATGTTTCATGGTAAGATATAATATGATATGCGAAGTGTCATGTATTCCTCGTCTACACTTCAAATGAATGTAAATGCGACACTTCCTTGCTAGGAAATAGCGTCTGAAGATGTCTAGGTATCGTAGCAATAGAGTTCTAATGCTTCTTAAAACGCGATATCGCATCTCATTTCTATGTTTCATGGTAAGATATAATATGATTTGCGAAGTGTTATGTATTCCTCGTCTACACTTCAAATGAATGTAAATGCGACACTTCCTTGCAAGGAAATAGCGTTTGCACATATCTACGTATCGAAGCAATAGAGTTCAAATGCTTCTTAAAACGAGATATTGCATCTCATATCTATGTTTCATGATAAGATATAATATTCATTACGAAGTGTTATGCATTCCTGGTCTACGATTCAAATGAATGTAAATGCGACACTTCCTTGCAAGGAAATAGCGTTTGCAGATGTCTACGTATCGAAGCAATAGAGTTCATATGATTCTTAAAACGCGATATCGCATCTCAATTCTATGTTTCATGGTAAGATATAACATGATTTGCGAAGTGTTATGTATTCCTCGCCTACACTTCAAATGAATGTGAATGCGACACTTCCTCGCTAGGAAATGGCGTTTGCAGATGTCTACGTATCGTAGCAATAGAGTTCTTATGATTCTTAAAACGCGATATCGCATCTCATTTCTATGTTTCATGGTAAGATATAACATGATTTGCGAAGTGTTATGTATTCCTCGTCTACACTTCAAATGAATGTGAATGCGACACTTCCTTGCTAGGAAATAGCGTTTGCAGATGTCTACGTATCGTAGCAATAGATTTCTAATGCTTCATAAAACGCGATATCGCATCTCATTTCTATGTTTCATGGTAAGATATAATATTCATTGCGAAGTGTTATGCATTCCTCGTCTACGCTTCAAATGAATGTAAATGCGACACTTCCTTGCAAGGAAATAGCGTTTGCAGATGCCTACGTATCGAAGCAATAGAGTACAAATGCTTCTTAAAACGAGATATTGCATCTCATATCTATGTTTCATAATAAGATATAATATTCATTGCGAAGTGTTATGCATTCCTCGTCTACGATACAAATGAATGTAAATGCGACACTTCCTTGCAAGGAAATAGCGTTTGCAGATGTCTACGTATCGTAGCAATAGAGTTCTTATGATTCTTAAAACGCGATATTGCATCTCATTTCTATGTTTCATGGTAAGGTATAATATGATTTGCGAAGTGTCATGTATTCCTCGTCTGCACTTCAAATGAATGTAAATGCGACACTTGCTTGCAAGGAAATAGCGTTTGCAGATGTCTCCGTATCGTAGCAATAGAGTTCTTATGATTCTTAAAACGCGATATCGCATCTCATTTCTATGTTTCATGGTAAGATATAATATGATATGCGAAGTGTCATGTATTCCTCGTCTACACTTCAAATGAATGTAAATGCGACACTTCCTTGCTAGGAAATAGCGTTTGCACATATCTACGTATCGAAGCAGTAGAGTTCAAATGCTTCTTAAAACGAGATATTGCATCTCATATCTATGTTTCATAATAAGATATAGTATTCATTGCGAAGTGTTATGCATTCCTCGTCTACGATTCAAATGAATGTAAATGCGACACTTCCTTGCAAGGAAATAGCGTTTGCAGATGTCTACGTATCGTAGCAATAGAGTTCTTATGATTCTTAAAACGCGATATCGCATCTCATTTCTATGTTTCATGGTAAGATATAACATGATTTGCGAAGTGTTATGTATTCCTCGTCTACACTTCAAATGAATGTAAATGCGACACTTCCTTGCAAGGAAATAGCGTTTGCAGATGTCTACGTATCGTAGCAATAGAGTTCTTATGATTCTTAAAACGCGATATCGCATCTCATTTCTATGTTTCATGGTAAGATATAACATGATTTGCGAAGTGTTATGTATTCCTCGTCTACACTTCAAATGAATGTGAATGCGACACTTCCTTGCTAGGAAATAGCGTTTGCAGATGTCTACGTATCGTAGCAATAGATTTCTAATGCTTCTTAAAACGCGATATCGCATCTCATTTCTATGTTTCATGGTAAGATATAATATTCATTGCGAAGTGTTATGCATTCCTCGTCTACGCTTCAAATGAATGTAAATGCGACACTTCCTTGCAAGGAAATAGCGTTTGCAGATGCCTACGTATCGAAGCAATAGAGTTCAAATGCTTCTTAAAACGAGATATTGCATCTCATATCTATGTTTCATGGTAAGGTATGATATGATTTGCGAAGTGTCATGTATTCCTCGTCTGCACTTCAAATGAATGTAAGTGCGACACTTGCTTGCAAGGAAATAGCGTTTGCAGATGTCTCCGTATCGTAGCAATAGAGTTCTTATGATTCTTAAAACGCGATATCGCATCTCATTTCTATGTTTCATGGTAAGATATAATATGATATGCGAAGTGTCATGTATTCCTCGTCTACACTTCAAATGAATGTAAATACGACACTTCCTTGCTAGGAAATAGCGTTTGCAGATGTCTACGTATCGAAGCAGTAGAGTTCAAATGCTTCTTAAAACGAGATATTGCATCTCATATCTATGTTTCATGATAAGATATAATATTCATTACGAAGTGTTATGCATTCCTGGTCTACGATTCAAATGAATGTAAATGCGACACTTCCTTGCAAGGAAATAGCGTTTGCAGATGTCTACGTATCGAAGCAATAGAGTTCAAATGCTTCTTAAAACGAGATATTGCATCTCATATCTATGTTTCATAATAAGATATAATATTCATTGCGAAGTGTTATGCATTCCTCGTCTACGATTCAAATGAATGTAAATGCGACACTTCCTTGCAAGGAAATAGCGTTTGCAGATGTCTACGTATCGTAGCAATAGAGTTCTTATGATTCTTAAAACGCGATATCGCATCTCATTTCTATGTTTCATGGTAAGATATAACATGATTTGCGAAGTGTTATGTATTCCTCGTCTACACTTCAAATGAATGTGAATGCGACACTTCCTTGCTAGGAAATAGCGTTTGCAGATGTCTACGTATCGTAGCAATAGATTTCTAATGCTTCTTAAAACGCGATATCGCATCTCATTTCTATGTTTCATGGTAAGATATAATATTCATTGCGAAGTGTTATGCATTCCTCGTCTACGCTTCAAATGAATGTAAATGCGACACTTCCTTGCAAGGAAATAGCGTTTGCAGATGCCTACGTATCGAAGCAATAGAGTTCAAATGCTTCTTAAAACGAGATATTGCATCTCATATCTATGTTTCATGGTAAGGTATGATATGATTTGCGAAGTGTCATGTATTCCTCGTCTGCACTTCAAATGAATGTAAGTGCGACACTTGCTTGCAAGGAAATAGCGTTTGCAGATGTCTCCGTATCGTAGCAATAGAGTTCTTATGATTCTTAAAACGCGATATCGCATCTCATTTCTATGTTTCATGGTAAGATATAATATGATATGCGAAGTGTCATGTATTCCTCGTCTACACTTCAAATGAATGTAAATACGACACTTCCTTGCTAGGAAATAGCGTTTGCAGATGTCTACGTATCGAAGCAGTAGAGTTCAAATGCTTCTTAAAACGAGATATTGCATCTCATATCTATGTTTCATGATAAGATATAATATTCATTACGAAGTGTTATGCATTCCTGGTCTACGATTCAAATGAATGTAAATGCGACACTGCCTTGCAAGGAAATAGCGTTTGCAGATGTCTACGTATCGTAGCAATAGAGTTCTTATGATTCTTAAAACGCGATATCGCATCTCATTTCTATGTTTCATGGTAAGATATAACATGATTTGCGAAGTGTTATGTATTCCTCGTCTACACTTCAAATGAATGTGAATGCGACACTTCCTTGCTAGGAAATAGCGTTTGCAGATGTCTACGTATCGTAGCAATAGATTTCTAATGCTTCTTAAAACGCGATATCGCATCTCATTTCTATGTTTCATGGTAAGATATAATATTCATTGCGAAGTGTTATGCATTCCTCGTCTACGCTTCAAATGAATGTAAATGCGACACTTCCTTGCAAGGAAATAGCGTTTGCAGATGCCTACGTATCGAAGCAATAGAGTTCAAATGCTTCTTAAAACGAGATATTGCATCTCATATATATGTTTCATGGTAAGGTATGATATGATTTGCGAAGTGTCATGTATTCCTCGTCTGCACTTCAAATGAATGTAAGTGCGACACTTGCTTGCAAGGAAATAGCGTTTGCAGATGTCTCCGTATCGTAGCAATAGAGTTCTTATGATTCTTAAAACGCGATATCGCATCTCATTTCTATGTTTCATGGTAAGATATAATATGATATGCGAAGTGTCATGTATTCCTCGTCTACACTTCAAATGAATGTAAATACGACACTTCCTTGCTAGGAAATAGCGTCTGAAGATGTCTAGGTATCGTAGCAATAGAGTTCTAATGCTTCTTAAAACGCGATATCGCATCTCATTTCTATGTTTCATGGTAAGATATAATATGATTTGCGAAGTGTTATGTATTCCTCGTCTACACTTCAAATGAATGTAAATGCGACACTTCCTTGCAAGGAAATAGCGTTTGCACATATCTACGTATCGAAGCAATAGAGTTCAAATGCTTCTTAAAACGAGATATTGCATCTCATATCTATGTTTCATAATAAGATATAATATTCATTGCGAAGTGTTATGCATTCCTCGTCTACGATTCAAATGAATGTAAATGCGACACTTCCTTGCAAGGAAATAGCGTTTGCAGATGTCTACGTATCGTAGCAATAGAGTTCTTATGATTCTTAAAACGCGATATCGCATCTCATTTCTATGTTTCATGGTAAGATATAACATGATTTGCGAAGTGTTATGTATTCCTCGTCTACACTTCAAATGAATGTGAATGCGACACTTCCTTGCTAGGAAATAGCGTTTGCAGATGTCTACGTATCGTAGCAATAGATTTCTAATGCTTCTTAAAACGCGATATCGCATCTCATTTCTATGTTTCATGGTAAGATATAATATTCATTGCGAAGTGTTATGCATTCCTCGTCTACGCTTCAAATGAATGTAAATGCGACACTTCCTTGCAAGGAAATAGCGTTTGCAGATGCCTACGTATCGAAGCAATAGAGTTCAAATGCTTCTTAAAACGAGATATTGCATCTCATATATATGTTTCATGGTAAGGTATGATATGATTTGCGAAGTGTCATGTATTCCTCGTCTGCACTTCAAATGAATGTAAGTGCGACACTTGCTTGCAAGGAAATAGCGTTTGCAGATGTCTCCGTATCGTAGCAATAGAGTTCTTATGATTCTTAAAACGCGATATCGCATCTCATTTCTATGTTTCATGGTAAGATATAATATGATATGCGAAGTGTCATGTATTCCTCGTCTACACTTCAAATGAATGTAAATACGACACTTCCTTGCTAGGAAATAGCGTCTGAAGATGTCTAGGTATCGTAGCAATAGAGTTCTAATGCTTCTTAAAACGCGATATCGCATCTCATTTCTATGTTTCATGATAAGGTATAATATTCATTACGAAGTGTTATGCATTCCTGGTCTACGATTCAAATGAATGTAAATGCGACACTTCCTTGCAAGGAAATAGCGTTTGCAGATGTCTACGTATCGTAGCAATAGAGTTCTTATGATTCTTAAAACGCGATATCGCATCTCATTTCTATGTTTCATGGTAAGATATAATATGATTTGCAAAGTGTTATGTATTCCTCGTCTACACTTCAAATGAATGTGAATGCGACACTTCCTTGCATGGAAATAGCGCTTGCAGATGTCTACGTATCGTAGCAATAGAGTTCTTATGATTCTTAAAACGCGATATTGCATCTCATTTCTATGTTTCATGGTAAGGTATAATATGATTTGCGAAGTGTCATGTATTCCCCGTCTGCACTTCAAATGAATGTAAATGCGACACTTGCTTGCAAGGAAATAGCGTTTGCAGATGTCTCCGTATCGTAGCAATAGAGTTCTTATGATTCTTAAAACGCGATATCGCATATCATTTCTATGTTTCATGGTAAGATATAATATGATATGCGAAGTGTCATGTATTCCTTGTCTACACTTCAAATGAATGTAAATGCGACACTTCCTTGCTAGGAAATAGCGTCTGAAGATGTCTAGGTATCGTAGCAATAGAGTTCTAATGCTTCTTAAAACGCGATATCGCATCTCATTTCTATGTTTCATGGTAAGATATAATATGATATGCGAAGTGTCATGTATTCCTCGTCTACACTTCAAATGAATGTAAATACGACACTTCCTTGCTAGGAAATAGCGTCTGAAGATGTGTAGGTATCGTAGCAATAGAGTTCTAATGCTTCTTAAAACGCGATATCGCATCTCATTTCTATGTTTCATGATAAGATATAATATTCATTACGAAGTGTTATGCATTCCTGGTCTACGATTCAAATGAATGTAAATGCGACACTTCCTTGCAAGGAAATAGCGTTTGCAGATGTCTACGTATCGTAGCAATAGAGTTCTTATGATTCTTAAAACGCGATATCGCATCTCATTTCTATGTTTCATGGTAAGATATAATATGATTTGCGAAGTGTTATGTATTCCTCGTCTACACTTCAAATGAATGTGAATGCGACACTTCCTTGCATGGAAATAGCGCTTGCAGATGTCTACGTATCGTAGCAATAGAGTTCTTATGATTCTTAAAACGCGATATTGCATCTCATTTCTATGTTTCATGGTAAGGTATAATATGATTTGCGAAGTGTCATGTATTCCTCGTCTGCACTTCAAATGAATGTAAGTGCGACACTTGCTTGCAAGGAAATAGCGTTTGCAGATGTCTCCGTATCGTAGCAATAGAGTTCTTATGATTCTTAAAACGCGATATCGCATCTCATATCTATGTTTCATGATAAGATATAATATTCATTACGAAGTGTTATGCATTCCTGGTCTACGATTCAAATGAATGTAAATGCGACACTTCCTTGCAAGGAAATAGCGTTTGCACATATCTACGTATCGAAGCAATAGAGTTCAAATGCTTCTTAAAACGAGATATTGCATCTCATATCTATGTTTCATGATAAGATATAATATTCATTACGAAGTGTTATGCATTCCTGGTCTACGATTCAAATGTATGTAAATGCGACACTTCTTTGCAAGGAAATAGCGTTTGCAGATGTCTACGTATCGTAGCAATAGAGTTCTTATGATTCTTAAAACGCGATATCGCATCTCATTTCTATGTTTCATGGTAAGATATAACTTGATTTGCGAAGTGTTATGTATTCCTCGTCTACACTTCAAATGAATGTGAATGCGACACTTCCTTGCTAGGAAATAGCGTTTGCAGATGTCTACGTATCGTAGCAATAGATTTCTAATGCTTCTTAAAACGCGATATTGCATCTCATATCAATGTTTCATAATAAGATATAATATTCATTGCGAAGTGTTATGCATTCCTCGTCTACGATTCAAATGAATGTAAATGCGACACTTCCTTGCAAGGAAATAGCGTTTGCAGATGTCTACGTATCGTAGCAATAGAGTTCTTATGATTCTTAAAACGCGATATTGCATCTCATTTCTATGTTTCATGGTAAGGTATAATAAGATTTGCGAAGTGTCATGTATTCCTCGTCTGCACTTCAAATGAATGTAAATGCGACACTTGCTTGCAAGGAAATAGCGTTTGCAGATGTCTCCGTATCGTAGCAATAGAGTTCTTATGATTCTTAAAACGCGATATCGCATATCATTTCTATGTTTCATGGTAAGATATAATATGATATGCGAAGTGTCATGTATTCCTCGTCTACACTTCAAATGAATGTAAATGCGACACTTCCTTGCTAGGAAATAGCGTCTGAAGATGTCTAGGTATCGTAGCAATAGAGTTCTAATGCTTCTTAAAACGCGATATCGCATCTCATTTCTATGTTTCATGGTAAGATATAATATGATTTGCTAAGTGTTATGTATTCCTCGTCTACGCTTCAAATGAATGTAAATGCGACACTTCCTTGCAAGGAAATAGCGTTTGCACATATCTACGTATCGAAGCAATAGAGTTCAAATGCTTCTTAAAACGAGATATTGCATCTCATATCTATGTTTCATGATAAGATATAATATTCATTACGAAGTGTTATGCATTCCTGGTCTACGATTCAAATGAATGTAAATGCGACACTTCCTTGCAAGGAAATAGCGTTTGCAGATGTCTACGTATGGTAGCAATAGAGTTCTTATGATTCTTTAAACGCGATATTGCATCTCATTTCTATGTTTCATGGTAAGGTATAATATGATTTGCGAAGTGTCATGTATTCCTCGTCTGCACTTCAAATGAATGTAAATGCGACACTTGCTTGCAAGGAAATAGCGTTTGCAGATGTCTCCGTATCGTAGCAATAGAGTTCTTATGATTCTTAAAACGCGATATCGCATCTCATTTCTATGTTTCATGGTAAGACATAATATGATATGCGAAGTGTCATGTATTCCTCGTCTACACTTCAAATGAATGTAAATGCGACACTTCCTTGCTAGGAAATAGCGTTTGCACATATCTACGTATCGAAGCAGTAGAGTTCAAATGCTTCTTAAAACGAGATATTGCATCTCATATCTATGTTTCATGATAAGATATAATATTCATTACGAAGTGTTATGCATTCCTGGTCTACGATTCAAATGAATGTAAATGCGACACTTCCTTGCAAGGAAATAGCGTTTGCAGATGTCTACGTATCGTAGCAATAGATTTCTAATGCTTCTTAAAACGCGATATCGCATCTCATTTCTATGTTTCATGGTAAGATATAATATTCATTGCGAAGTGTTATGCATTCCTCGTCTACGCTTCAAATGAATGTAAATGCGACACTTCCTTGCACGGAAATAGCGTTTGCATATATCTACGTATCGAAGCAATAGAGTTCAAATGCTTCTTAAAACGAGATATTGCATCTCATATCTATGTTTCATGATAAGATATAATATTCATTACGAAGTGTTATGCATTCCTGGTCTACGATTCAAATGAATGTAAATGCGACACTTCCTTGCAAGGAAATAGCGTTTGCAGATGTCTACGTATCGAAGCAATAGAGTTCATATGATTCTTAAAACGCGATATCGCATCTCAATTCTATGTTTCATGGTAAGATATAACATGATTTGCGAAGTGTTATGTATTCCTCGTCTACACTTTAAATGAATGTGAATGCGACACTTCCTCGCTGGGAAATGGCGTTTGCAGATGTCTACGTATCGTAGCAATAGAGTTCTTATGATTCTTAAAACGCGATATCGCATCTCATTTCTATGTTTCATGGTAAGATATAACATGATTTGTGAAGTGTTATGTATTCCTCGTCTACACTTCAAATGAATGTGAATGCGACACTTCCTTGCTAGGAAATAGCGTTTGCAGATGTCTACGTATCGTAGCAATAGATTTCTAATGCTTCTTAAAACGCGATATCGCATCTCATTTCTATGTTTCATGGTAAGATATAATATTCATTGCGAAGTGTTATGCATTCCTCGTCTACGCTTCAAATGAATGTAAATGCGACACTTCCTTGCAAGGAAATAGCGTTTGCAGATGCCTACGTATCGAAGCAATAGAGTTCAAATGCTTCTTAAAACGAGATATTGCATCTCATATCTATGTTTCATGGTAAGGTATGATATGATTTGCGAAGTGTCATGTATTCCTCGTCTGCACTTCAAATGAATGTAAGTGCGACACTTGCTTGCAAGGAAATAGCGTTTGCAGATGTCTCCGTATCGTAGCAATAGAGTTCTTATGATTCTTAAAACGCGATATCGCATCTCATTTCTATGTTTCATGGTAAGATATAATATGATATGCGAAGTGTCATGTATTCCTCGTCTACACTTCAAATGAATGTAAATGCGACACTTCCTTGCTAGGAAATAGCGTCTGAAGATGTCTAGGTATCGTAGCAATAGAGTTCTAATGCTTCTTAAAACGCGATATCGCATCTCATTTCTATGTTTCATGGTAAGATATAATATGATTTGCGAAGTGTTATGTATTCCTCGTCTACACTTCAAATGAATGTAAATGCGACACTTCCTTGCTAGGAAATAGCGTTTGCAGATGTCTACGTATCGTAGCAATCGATTTCTAATGCTTCTTTAAACGCGATATCGCATCTCATTTCTATGTTTCATGGTAAGATATAATATTCATTGCGAAGTGTTATGCATTCCTCGTCTACGCTTCAAATCAACGTAAATGCGACACTTCCTTGCAAGGAAATAGCGTTTGCAGATGCCTACGTATCGAAGCAATAGAGTTCAAATGCTTCTTAAAACGAGATATTGCATCTCATATCTATGTTTCATGATAAGATATAATATTCATTACGAAGTGTTATGCATTCCTGGTCTACGTTTCAAATGAATGTAAATGCGACACTTCCTTGCAAGGAAATAGCGTTTGCAGATGTCTACGTATCGAAGCAATAGAGTTCAAATGCTTCTTAAAACGAGATATTGCATCTCATATCTATGTTTCATAATAAGATATAATATTCATTGCGAAGTGTTATGCATTCCTTGTCTACGATTCAAATGAATGTAAATGCGACACTTCCTTGCAAGGAAATAGCGTTTGCAGATGTCTACGTATCGTAGCAATAGAGTTCTTATGATTCTTAAAACGCGATATCGCATCTCATTTCTATGTTTCATGGTAAGATATAACATGATTTGCGAAGTGTTATGTATTCCTCGTCTACACTTCAAATGAATGTGAATGCGACACTTCCTTGCTAGGAAATAGCGTTTGCAGATGTCTACGTATCGTAGCAATAGATTTCTAATGCTTCTTAAAACGCGATATTGCATCTCATATCTATGTTTCATAATAAGATATAATATTCATTGCGAAGTGTTATGCATTCCTCGTCTACGATTCAAATGAATGTAAATGCGACACTTCCTTGCAAGGAAATAGCGTTTGCAGATGTCTACGTATCGTAGCAATAGAGTTCTTATGATTCTTAAAACGCGATATTGCATCTCATTTCTATGTTTCATGGTAAGGTATAATAAGATTTGCGAAGTGTCATGTATTCCTCGTCTGCACTTCAAATGAATGTAAATGCGACACTTGCTTGCAAGGAAATAGCGTTTGCAGATGTCTCCGTATCGTAGCAATAGAGTTCTTATGATTCTTAAAACGCGATATCGCATATCATTTCTATGTTTCATGGTAAGATATAATATGATATGCGAAGTGTCATGTATTCCTCGTCTACACTTCAAATGAATGTAAATGCGACACTTCCTTGCTAGGAAATAGCGTCTGAAGATGTCTAGGTATCGTAGCAATAGAGTTCTAATGCTTCTTAAAACGCGATATCGCATCTCATTTCTATGTTTCATGGTAAGATATAATATGATTTGCTAAGTGTTATGTATTCCTCGTCTACGCTTCAAATGAATGTAAATGCGACACTTCCTTGCAAGGAAATAGCGTTTGCACATATCTACGTATCGAAGCAATAGAGTTCAAATGCTTCTTAAAACGAGATATTGCATCTCATATCTATGTTTCATAATAAGATATAATATTCATTGCGAAGTGTTATGCATTCCTTGTCTACGATTCAAATGAATGTAAATGCGACACTTCCTTGCAAGGAAATAGCGTTTGCAGATGTCTACGTATCGTAGCAATAGAGTTCTTATGATTCTTAAAACGCGATATCGCATCTCATTTCTATGTTTCATGGTAAGATATAACATGATTTGCGAAGTGTTATGTATTCCTCGTCTACACTTCAAATGAATGTGAATGCGACACTTCCTTGCAAGGAAATAGCGTTTGCAGATGTCTACGTATCGTAGCAATAGAGTTCAAATGCTTCTTAAAACGCGATATTGCATCTCATATCTATGTTTCATAATAAGATATAATATTCATTGCGAAGTGTTATGCATTCCTGGTCTACGATTCAAATGAATGTAAATGCGACACTTCCTTACAAGGAAATAGCGTTTGCAGATGTCTACGTATCGTAGCAATAGAGTTCTTATGATTCTTTAAACGCGATATTGCATCTCATTTCTATGTTTCATGGTAAGGTATAATATGATTTGCGAAGTGTCATGTATTCCTCGTCTGCACTTCAAATGAATGTAAATGCGACACTTCCTTGCAAGGAAATAGCGTTTGCAGATGTTTACGTATCGAAGCAATAGAGTTCATATGATTCTTAAAACGCGATATCGCATCTCAATTCTATGTTTCATGGTAAGATATAACATGATTTGCGAAGTGTTATGTATTCCTCGTTTACACTTTAAATGAATGTGAATGCGACACTTCCTCGCTAGGAAATGGCGCTTGCAGATGTCTACGTATCGTAGCAATAGAGTTCTTATGATTCTTAAAACGCGATATCGCATCTCATTTCTATGTTTCATGGTAAGATATAATATGATATGCGAAGTGTCATGTATTCCTCGTCTACACTTCAAATGAATGTAAATGCGACACTTCCTTGCTAGGAAATAGCGTTTGCACATATCTACGTATCGAAGCAGTAGAGATCAAATGCTTCTTAAAACGAGATATTGCATCTCATATCTATGTTTCATGATAAGATATAATATTCATTACGAAGTGTTATGCATTCCTGGTCTACGATTCAAATGAATGTAAATGCGACACTTCCTTGCAAGGAAATAGCGTTTGCAGATGTCTACGTATCGTAGCAATAGAGTTCTTATGATTCTTAAAACGCGATATCGCATCTCATTTCTATGTTTCATGGTAAGATATAACATGATTTGCGAAGTGTTATGTATTCCTCGTCTACACTTCAAATGAATGTGAATGCGACACTTCCTTGCTAGGAAATAGCGTTTGCAGATGTCTCCGTATCGTAGCAATAGAGTTCTTATGATTCTTAAAACGCGATATCGCATATCATTTCTATGTTTCATGATAAGATATAATATGCATTACGAAGTGTTATGCATTCCTGGTCTACGATTCAAATGAATGTAAATGCGACACTTCCTTGCAAGGAAATAGCGTTTGCAGATGTCTAGGTATCGTAGCAATAGAGTTCTAATGCTTCTTAAAACGCGATATCGCATCTCATTTCTATGTTTCATGGTAAGGTATAATAAGATTTGCGAAGTGTCATGTATTCCTCGTCTGCACTTCAAATGAATGTAAATGCGACACTTGCTTGCAAGGAAATAGCGTTTGCAGATGTCTCCGTATCGTAGCAATAGAGTTCTTATGATTCTTAAAACGCGATATCGCATCTCATTTCTATGTTTCATGGTAAGACATAATATGATATGCGAAGTGTCATGTATTCCTCGTCTACACTTCAAATGAATGTAAATGCGACACTTCCTTGCTAGGAAATAGCGTTTGCACATATCTACGTATCGATGCAGTAGAGTTCAAATGCTTCTTAAAACGAGATATTGCATCTCATATCTATGTTTCATGATAAGATATAATATTCATTACGAAGTGTTATGCATTCCTGGTCTACGATTCAAATGAATGTAAATGCGACACTTCCTTGCAAGGAAATAGCGTTTGCAGATGTCTACGCATCGAAGCAATAGAGTTCAAATGCTTCTTAAAACGAGATATTGCATCTCATATCTATGTTTCATAATAAGATATAATATTCATTGCGAAGTGTTATGCATTCCTCGTCTACGATTCAAATGAATGTAAATGCGACACTTCCTTGCAAGGAAATAGCGTTTGCAGATGTCTACGCATCGTAGCAATAGATTTCTAATGCTTCTTAAAACGCGATATCGCATCTCATTTCTATGTTTCATGGTAAGATATAATATTCATTGCGAAGTGTTATGCATTCCTCGTCTACGCTTCAAATGAATGTAAATGCGACACTTCCTTGCACGGAAATAGCGTTTGCACATATCTACGTATCGAAGCAATAGAGTTCAAATGCTTCTTAAAACGAGATATTGCATCTCATATCTATGTTTCATGATAAGATATAATATTCATTACGAAGTGTTATGCATTCCTGGTCTACGATTCAAATGAATGTAAATGCGACACTTCCTTGCAAGGAAATAGCGTTTGCAGATGTCTACGTATCGAAGCAATAGAGTTCATATGATTCTTAAAACGCGATATCGCATCTCAATTCTATGTTTCATGGTAAGATATAACATGATTTGCGAAGTGTTATGTATTCCTCGTCTACACTTTAAATGAATGTGAATGCGACACTTCCTCGCTAGGAAATGGCGTTTGCAGATGTCTACGTATCGTAGCAATAGAGTTCTTATGATTCTTAAAACGCGATATCGCATCTCATTTCTATGTTTCATGGTAAGATATAACATGATTTGTGAAGTGTTATGTATTCCTCGTCTACACTTCAAATGAATGTGAATGCGACACTTCCTTGCTAGGAAATAGCGTTTGCAGATGTCTACGTATCGTAGCAATAGATTTCTAATGCTTCTTAAAACGCGATATCGCATCTCATTTCTATGTTTCATGGTAAGATATAATATTCATTGCGAAGTGTTATGCATTCCTCGTCTACGCTTCAAATGAATGTAAATGCGACACTTCCTTGCAAGGAAATAGCGTTTGCAGATGCCTACGTATCGAAGCAATAGAGTTCAAATGCTTCTTAAAACGAGATATTGCATCTCATATCTATGTTTCATGATAAGATATAATATGCATTACGAAGTGTTATGCATTCCTGGTCTACGATTCAAATGAATGTAAATGCGACACTTCCTTGCAAGGAAATAGCGTTTGCAGATGTCTAGGTATCGTAGCAATAGAGTTCTAATGCTTCTTAAAACGCGATATCGCATCTCATTTCTATGTTTCATGGTAAGGTATAATAAGATTTGCGAAGTGTCATGTATTCCTCGTCTGCACTTCAAATGAATGTAAATGCGACACTTGCTTGCAAGGAAATAGCGTTTGCAGATGTCTCCGTATCGTAGCAATAGAGTTCTTATGATTCTTAAAACGCGATATCGCATATCATTTCTATGTTTCATGGTAAGATATAATATGATATGCGAAGTGTCATGTATTCCTCGTCTACACTTCAAATGAATGTAAATGCGACACTTCCTTGCTAGGAAATAGCGTCTGAAGATGTCTAGGTATCGTAGCAATAGAGTTCTAATGCTCCTTAAAACGCGATATCGCATCTCATTTCTATATTTCATGGTAAGATATAATATGATTTGCTAAGTGTTATGTATTCCTCGTCTACGCTTCAAATGAATGTAAATGCGACACTTCCTTGCAAGGAAATAGCGTTTGCACATATCTACGTATCGAAGCAATAGAGTTCAAATGCTTCTTAAAACGAGATATTGCATCTCATATCTATGTTTCATAATAAGATATAATATTCATTGCGAAGTGTTATGCATTCCTTGTCTACGATTCAAATGAATGTAAATGCGACACTTCCTTGCAAGGAAATAGCGTTTGCAGATGTCTACGTATCGTAGCAATAGAGTTCTTATGATTCTTAAAACGCGATATCGCATCTCATTTCTATGTTTCATGGTAAGATATAACATGATTTGCGAAGTGTTATGTATTCCTCGTCTACACTTCAAATGAATGTGAATGCGACACTTCCTTGCAAGGAAATAGCGTTTGCAGATGTCTACGTATCGTAGCAATAGAGTTCAAATGCTTCTTAAAACGCGATATTGCATCTCATATCTATGTTTCATAATAAGATATAATATTCATTGCGAAGTGTTATGCATTCCTGGTCTACGATTCAAATGAATGTAAATGCGACACTTCCTTACAAGGAAATAGCGTTTGCAGATGTCTACGTATCGTAGCAATAGAGTTCTTATGATTCTTTAAACGCGATATTGCATCTCATTTCTATGTTTCATGGTAAGGTATAATATGATTTGCGAAGTGTCATGTATTCCTCGTCTGCACTTCAAATGAATGTAAATGCGACACTTCCTTGCAAGGAAATAGCGTTTGCAGATGTCTACGCATCGTAGCAATAGATTTCTAATGCTTCTTAAAACGCGATATCGCATCTCATTTCTATGTTTCATGGTAAGATATAATATTCATTGCGAAGTGTTATGCATTCCTCGTCTACGCTTCAAATGAATGTAAATGCGACACTTCCTTGCACGGAAATAGCGTTTGCACATATCTACGTATCGAAGCAATAGAGTTCAAATGCTTCTTAAAACGAGATATTGCATCTCATATCTATGTTTCATGATAAGATATAATATTCATTACGAAGTGTTATGCATTCCTGGTCTACGATTCAAATGAATGTAAATGCGACACTTCCTTGCAAGGAAATAGCGTTTGCAGATGTCTACGTATCGAAGCAATAGAGTTCATATGATTCTTAAAACGCGATATCGCATCTCAATTCTATGTTTCATGGTAAGATATAACATGATTTGCGAAGTGTTATGTATTCCTCGTCTACACTTTAAATGAATGTGAATGCGACACTTCCTCGCTAGGAAATGGCGTTTGCAGATGTCTACGTATCGTAGCAATAGAGTTCTTATGATTCTTAAAACGCGATATCGCATCTCATTTCTATGTTTCATGGTAAGATATAACATGATTTGTGAAGTGTTATGTATTCCTCGTCTACACTTCAAATGAATGTGAATGCGACACTTCCTTGCTAGGAAATAGCGTTTGCAGATGTCTACGTATCGTAGCAATAGATTTCTAATGCTTCTTAAAACGCGATATCGCATCTCATTTCTATGTTTCATGGTAAGATATAATATTCATTGCGAAGTGTTATGCATTCCTCGTCTACGCTTCAAATGAATGTAAATGCGACACTTCCTTGCAAGGAAATAGCGTTTGCAGATGCCTACGTATCGAAGCAATAGAGTTCAAATGCTTCTTAAAACGAGATATTGCATCTCATATCTATGTTTCATGATAAGATATAATATGCATTACGAAGTGTTATGCATTCCTGGTCTACGATTCAAATGAATGTAAATGCGACACTTCCTTGCAAGGAAATAGCGTTTGCAGATGTCTAGGTATCGTAGCAATAGAGTTCTAATGCTTCTTAAAACGCGATATCGCATCTCATTTCTATGTTTCATGGTAAGGTATAATAAGATTTGCGAAGTGTCATGTATTCCTCGTCTGCACTTCAAATGAATGTAAATGCGACACTTGCTTGCAAGGAAATAGCGTTTGCAGATGTCTCCGTATCGTAGCAATAGAGTTCTTATGATTCTTAAAACGCGATATCGCATATCATTTCTATGTTTCATGGTAAGATATAATATGATATGCGAAGTGTCATGTATTCCTCGTCTACACTTCAAATGAATGTAAATGCGACACTTCCTTGCTAGGAAATAGCGTCTGAAGATGTCTAGGTATCGTAGCAATAGAGTTCTTATGATTCTTAAAACGCGATATCGCATCTCATTTCTATGTTTCATGGTAAGATATAATATGATATGCGAAGTGTCATGTATTCCTCGTCTACACTTCAAATGAATGTAAATGCGACACTTCCTTGCTAGGAAATAGCGTTTGCACATATCTACGTATCGAAGCAGTAGAGTTCAAATGCTTCTTAAAACGAGATATTGCATCTCATATCTATGTTTCATGATAAGATATAATATTCATTACGAAGTGTTATGCATTCCTGGTCTACGATTCAAATGAATGTAAATGCGACACTTCCTTGCAAGGAAATAGCGTTTGCAGATGTCTACGTATCGTAGCAATAGAGTTCTTATGATTCTTAAAACGCGATATCGCATCTCATTTCTATGTTTCATGGTAAGATATAACATGATTTGCGAAGTGTTATGTATTCCTCGTCTACACTTCAAATGAATGTGAATGCGACACTTCCTTGCTAGGAAATAGCGTTTGCAGATGTCTCCGTATCGTAGCAATAGAGTTCTTATGATTCTTAAAACGCGATATCGCATATCATTTCTATGTTTCATGATAAGATATAATATGCATTACGAAGTGTTATGCATTCCTGGTCTACGATTCAAATGAATGTAAATGCGACACTTCCTTGCAAGGAAATAGCGTTTGCAGATGTCTAGGTATCGTAGCAATAGAGTTCTAATGCTTCTTAAAACGCGATATCGCATCTCATTTCTATGTTTCATGGTAAGGTATAATAAGATTTGCGAAGTGTCATGTATTCCTCGTCTGCACTTCAAATGAATGTAAATGCGACACTTGCTTGCAAGGAAATAGCGTTTGCAGATGTCTCCGTATCGTAGCAATAGAGTTCTTATGATTCTTAAAACGCGATATCGCATCTCATTTCTATGTTTCATGGTAAGATATAATATTCATTGCGAAGTGTTATGCATTCCTCGTCTACGATTCAAATGAATGTAAATGCGACACTTCCTTGCAAGGAAATAGCGTTTGCAGATGTCTACGCATCGTAGCAATAGATTTCTAATGCTTCTTAAAACGCGATATCGCATCTCATTTCTATGTTTCATGGTAAGATATAATATTCATTGCGAAGTGTTATGCATTCCTCGTCTACGCTTCAAATGAATGTAAATGCGACACTTCCTTGCACGGAAATAGCGTTTGCACATATCTACGTATCGAAGCAATAGAGTTCAAATGCTTCTTAAAACGAGATATTGCATCTCATATCTATGTTTCATGATAAGATATAATATTCATTACGAAGTGTTATGCATTCCTGGTCTACGATTCAAATGAATGTAAATGCGACACTTCCTTGCAAGGAAATAGCGTTTGCAGATGTCTACGTATCGAAGCAATAGAGTTCATATGATTCTTAAAACGCGATATCGCATCTCAATTCTATGTTTCATGGTAAGATATAACATGATTTGCGAAGTGTTATGTATTCCTCGTCTACACTTTAAATGAATGTGAATGCGACACTTCCTCGCTAGGAAATGGCGTTTGCAGATGTCTACGTATCGTAGCAATAGAGTTCTTATGATTCTTAAAACGCGATATCGCATCTCATTTCTATGTTTCATGGTAAGATATAATATGATATGCGAAGTGTCATGTATTCCTCGTCTACACTTCAAATGAATGTAAATGCGACACTTCCTTGCTAGGAAATAGCGTCTGAAGATGTCTAGGTATCGTAGCAATAGAGTTCTAATGCTTCTTAAAACGCGATATCGCATCTCATTTCTATGTTTCATGGGAAGATATAATATGATTTGCTAAGTGTTATGTATTCCTCGTCTACGCTTCAAATGAATGTAAATGCGACACTTCCTTGCAAGGAAATAGCGTTTGCACATATCTACGTATCGAAGCAATAGAGTTCAAATGCTTCTTAAAACGAGATATTGCATCTCATATCTATGTTTCATGACAAGATATAATATTCATTACGAAGTGTTATGCATTCCTGGTCTACGATTCAAATGAATGTAAATGCGACACTTCCTTGCAAGGAAATAGCGTTTGCAGATGTCTACGTATCGAAGCAATAGAGTTCATATGATTCTTAAAACGCGATATCGCATCTCAATTCTATGTTTCATGGTAAGATATAACATGATTTGCGAAGTGTTATGTATTCCTCGTCTACACTTTAAATGAATGTGAATGCGACACTTCCTCGCTAGGAAATGGCGTTTGCAGATGTCTACGTATCGTAGCAATAGAGTTCTTATGATTCTTAAAACGCGATATCGCATCTCATTTCTATGTTTCATGGTAAGATATAACATGATTTGTGAAGTGTTATGTATTCCTCGTCTACACTTCAAATGAATGTGAATGCGACACTTCCTTGCTAGGAAATAGCGTTTGCAGATGTCTACGTATCGTAGCAATAGATTTCTAATGCTTCTTAAAACGGGATATCGCATCTCATTTCTATGTTTCATGGTAAGATATAATATTCATTGCGAAGTGTTATGCATTCCTCGTCTACGCTTCAAATGAATGTAAATGCGACACTTCCTTGCAAGGAAATAGCGTTTGCAGATGCCTACGTATCGAAGCAATAGAGTTCAAATGCTTCTTAAAACGAGATATTGCATCTCATATCTATGTTTCATGATAAGATATAATATGCATTACGAAGTGTTATGCATTCCTGGTCTACGATTCAAATGAATGTAAATGCGACACTTCCTTGCAAGGAAATAGCGTTTGCAGATGTCTAGGTATCGTAGCAATAGAGTTCTAATGCTTCTTAAAACGCGATATCGCATCTCATTTCTATGTTTCATGGTAAGGTATAATAAGATTTGCGAAGTGTCATGTATTCCTCGTCTGCACTTCAAATGAATGTAAATGCGACACTTGCTTGCAAGGAAATAGCGTTTGCAGATGTCTCCGTATCGTAGCAATAGAGTTCTTATGATTCTTAAAACGCGATATCGCATATCATTTCTATATTTCATGGTAAGATATAATATGATATGCGAAGTGTCATGTATTCCTCGTCTACACTTCAAATGAATGTAAATGCGACACTTCCTTGCTAGGAAATAGCGTCTGAAGATGTCTAGGTATCGTAGCAATAGAGTTCTAATGCTTCTTAAAACGCGATATCGCATCTCATTTCTATGTTTCATGGTAAGATATAATATGATTTGCTAAGTGTTATGTATTCCTCGTCTACGCTTCAAATGAATGTAAATGCGACACTTCCTTGCAAGGAAATAGCGTTTGCACATATCTACGTATCGAAGCAATAGAGTTCAAATGCTTCTTAAAACGAGATATTGCATCTCATATCTATGTTTCATGATAAGATATAATATTCATTACGAAGTGTTATGCATTCCTGGTCTACGATTCAAATGAATGTAAATGCGACACTTCCTTGCAAGGAAATAGCGTTTGCAGATGTCTACGTATCGAAGCAATAGAGTTCATATGATTCTTAAAACGCGATATCGCATCTCAATTCTATGTTTCATGGTAAGATATAACATGATTTGCGAAGTGTTATGTATTCCTCGTCTACACTTTAAATGAATGTGAATGCGACACTTCCTCGCTAGGAAATGGCGTTTGCAGATGTCTACGTATCGTAGCAATAGAGTTCTTATGATTCTTAAAACGCGATATCGCATCTCATTTCTATGTTTCATGGTAAGATATAACATGATTTGTGAAGTGTTATGTATTCCTCGTCTACACTTCAAATGAATGTGAATGCGACACTTCCTTGCTAGGAAATAGCGTTTGCAGATGTCTACGTATCGTAGCAATAGATTTCTAATGCTTCTTAAAACGGGATATCGCATCTCATTTCTATGTTTCATGGTAAGATATAATATTCATTGCGAAGTGTTATGCATTCCTCGTCTACGCTTCAAATGAATGTAAATGCGACACTTCCTTGCAAGGAAATAGCGTTTGCAGATGCCTACGTATCGAAGCAATAGAGTTCAAATGCTTCTTAAAACGAGATATTGCATCTCATATCTATGTTTCATGATAAGATATAATATGCATTACGAAGTGTTATGCATTCCTGGTCTACGATTCAAATGAATGTAAATGCGACACTTCCTTGCAAGGAAATAGCGTTTGCAGATGTCTAGGTATCGTAGCAATAGAGTTCTAATGCTTCTTAAAACGCGATATCGCATCTCATTTCTATGTTTCATGGTAAGGTATAATAAGATTTGCGAAGTGTCATGTATTCCTCGTCTGCACTTCAAATGAATGTAAATGCGACACTTGCTTGCAAGGAAATAGCGTTTGCAGATGTCTCCGTATCGTAGCAATAGATTTCTAATGCTTCTTAAAACGGGATATCGCATCTCATTTCTATGTTTCATGGTAAGATATAATATTCATTGCGAAGTGTTATGCATTCCTCGTCTACGCTTCAAATGAATGTAAATGCGACACTTCCTTGCAAGGAAATAGCGTTTGCAGATGCCTACGTATCGAAGCAATAGAGTTCAAATGCTTCTTAAAACGAGATATTGCATCTCATATCTATGTTTCATGATAAGATATAATATGCATTACGAAGTGTTATGCATTCCTGGTCTACGATTCAAATGAATGTAAATGCGACACTTCCTTGCAAGGAAATAGCGTTTGCAGATGTCTAGGTATCGTAGCAATAGAGTTCTAATGCTTCTTAAAACGCGATATCGCATCTCATTTCTATGTTTCATGGTAAGGTATAATAAGATTTGCGAAGTGTCATGTATTCCTCGTCTGCACTTCAAATGAATGTAAATGCGACACTTGCTTGCAAGGAAATAGCGTTTGCAGATGTCTCCGTATCGTAGCAATAGAGTTCTTATGATTCTTAAAACGCGATATCGCATATCATTTCTATATTTCATGGTAAGATATAATATGATATGCGAAGTGTCATGTATTCCTCGTCTACACTTCAAATGAATGTAAATGCGACACTTCCTTGCTAGGAAATAGCGTCTGAAGATGTCTAGGTATCGTAGCAATAGAGTTCTAATGCTTCTTAAAACGCGATATCGCATCTCATTTCTATGTTTCATGGTAAGATATAATATGATTTGCTAAGTGTTATGTATTCCTCGTCTACGCTTCAAATGAATGTAAATGCGACACTTCCTTGCAAGGAAATAGCGTTTGCACATATCTACGTATCGAAGCAATAGAGTTCAAATGCTTCTTAAAACGAGATATTGCATCTCATATCTATGTTTCATGATAAGATATAATATTCATTACGAAGTGTTATGCATTCCTGGTCTACGATTCAAATGAATGTAAATGCGACACTTCCTTGCAAGGAAATAGCGTTTGCAGATGTCTACGTATCGAAGCAATAGAGTTCATATGATTCTTAAAACGCGATATCGCATCTCAATTCTATGTTTCATGGTAAGATATAACATGATTTGCGAAGTGTTATGTATTCCTCGTCTACACTTTAAATGAATGTGAATGCGACACTTCCTTGCTAGGAAATAGCGTCTGAAGATGTCTAGGTATCGTAGCAATAGAGTTCTAATGCTTCTTAAAACGCGATATCGCATCTCATTTCTATGTTTCATGGTAAGATATAATATGATATGCGAAGTGTCATGTATTCCTCGTCTACACTTCAAATGAATGTAAATGCGACACTTCCTTGCTAGGAAATAGCGTCTGAAGATGTCTAGGTATCGTAGCAATAGAGTTCTAATGCTTCTTAAAACGCGATATCGCATCTCATTTCTATGTTTCATGGTAAGATATAATATGATTTGCTAAGTGTTATGTATTCCTCGTCTACGCTTCAAATGAATGTAAATGCGACACTTCCTTGCAAGGAAATAGCGTTTGCACATATCTACGTATCGAAGCAATAGAGTTCAAATGCTTCTCAAAACGAGATATTGCATCTCATATCTATGTTTCATGATAAGATATAATATTCATTACGAAGTGTTATGCATTCCTGGTCTACGATTCAAATGAATGTAAATGCGATACTTCCTTGCAAGGAAATAGCGTTTGCAGATGTCTACGTATCGAAGCAATAGAGTTCATATGATTCTTAAAACGCGATATCGCATCTCAATTCTATGTTTCATGGTAAGATATAACATGATTTGCGAAGTGTTATGTATTCCTCGTCTACACTTTAAATGAATGTGAATGCGACACTTCCTCGCTAGGAAATGGCGTTTGCAGATGTCTACGTATCGTAGCAATAGAGTTCTTATGATTCTTAAAACGCGATATCGCATCTCATTTCTATGTTTCATGGTAAGATATAATATGATATGCGAAGTGTCATGTATTCCTCGTCTACACTTCAAATGAATGTAAATGCGACACTTCCTTGCTAGGAAATAGCGTTTGCACATATCTACGTATCGAAGCAGTAGAGTTCAAATGCTTCTTAAAACGAGATATTGCATCTCATATCTATGTTTCATAATAAGATATAATATTCATTGCGAAGTGTTATGCATTCCTCGTCTACGCTTCAAATGAATGTAAATGCGACACTTCCTTGCAAGGAAATAGCGTTTGCAGATGCCTACGTATCGAACCAATAGAGTTCAAATGCTTCTTAAAACGAGATATTGCATCTCATATCTATGTTTCATAATAAGATATAATATTCATTGCGAAGTGTTATGCATTCCTTGTCTACGATTCAAATGAATGTAAATGCGACACTTCCTTGCAAGGAAATAGCGTTTGCAGATGTCTACGTATCGTAGCAATAGAGTTCTTATGATTCTTAAAACGCGATATCGCATCTCATTTCTATGTTTCATGGTAAGATATAACATGATTTGCGAAGTGTTATGTATTCCTCGTCTACACTTCAAATGAATGTGAATGCGACACTTCCTTGCTAGGAAATAGCGTCTGAAGATGTCTAGGTATCGTAGCAATAGAGTTCTAATGCTTCTTAAAACGCGATATCGCATCTCATTTCTATGTTTCATGGTAAGATATAATATGATTTGCTAAGTGTTATGTATTCCTCGTCTACGCTTCAAATGAATGTAAATGCGACACTTCCTTGCAAGGAAATAGCGTTTGCACATATCTACGTATCGAAGCAATAGAGTTCAAATGCTTCTTAAAACGAGATATTGCATCTCATATCTATGTTTCATGATAAGATATAATATTCATTACGAAGTGTTATGCATTCCTGGTCTACGATTCAAATGAATGTAAATGCGACACTTCCTTGCTAGGAAATAGCGTTTGCACATATCTACGTATCGAAGCAGTAGAGTTCAAATGCTTCTTAAAACGAGATATTGCATCTCATATCTATGTTTCATGATAAGATATAATATTCATTACGAAGTGTTATGCATTCCTGGTCTACGATTCAAATGAATGTAAATGCGACACTTCCTTGCAAGGAAATAGCGTTTGCAGATGTCTACGCATCGAAGCAATAGAGTTCAAATGCTTCATAAAACGAGATATTGCATCTCATATCTATGTTTCATAATAAGATATAATATTCATTGCGAAGTGTTATGCATTCCTCGTCTACGATTCAAATGAATGTAAATGCGACACTTCCTTGCAAGGAAATAGCGTTTGCAGATGTCTACGTATCGTAGCAATAGAGTTCAAATGCTTCTTAAAACGCGATATTGCATCTCATATCTATGTTTCATAATAAGATATAATATTCATTGCGAAGTGTTATGCATTCCTGGTCTACGATTCAAATGAATGTAAATGCGACACTTCCTTACAAGGAAATAGCGTTTGCAGATGTCTACGTATCGTAGCAATAGAGTTCTTATGATTCTTTAAACGCGATATTGCATCTCATTTCTATGTTTCATGGTAAGGTATAATATGATTTGCGAAGTGTCATGTATTCCTCGTCTGCACTTCAAATGAATGTAAATGCGACACTTGCTTGCAAGGAAATAGCGTTTGCAGATGTCTCCGTATCGTAGCAATAGAGTTCTTATGATTCTTAAAACGCGATATCGCATCTCATTTCTATGTTTCATGGTAAGATATAATATGATATGCGAAGTGTCATGTATTCCTCGTCTACACTTCAAATGAATGTAAATGCGACACTTCCTTGCTAGGAAATAGCGTCTGAAGATGTCTAGGTATCGTAGCAATAGAGTTCTAATGCTTCTTAAAACGCGATATCGCATCTCATTTCTATGTTTCATGGTAAGATATAATATGATTTGCTAAGTGTTATGTATTCCTCGTCTACGCTTCAAATGAATGTAAATGCGACACTTCCTTGCAAGGAAATAGCGTTTGCACATATCTACGTATCGAAGCAATAGAGTTCAAATGCTTCTTAAAACGAGATATTGCATCTCATATCTATGTTTCATGATAAGATATAATATTCATTACGAAGTGTTATGCATTCCTGGTCTACGATTCAAATGAATGTAAATGCGACACTTCCTTGCAAGGAAATAGCGTTTGCAGATGTTTACGTATCGAAGCAATAGAGTTCATATGATTCTTAAAACGCGATATCGCATCTCAATTCTATGTTTCATGGTAAGATATAACATGATTTGCGAAGTGTTATGTATTCCTCGTCTACACTTTAAATGAATGTGAATGCGACACTTCCTCGCTAGGAAATGGCGTTTGCAGATGTCTACGTATCGTAGCAATAGAGTTCTTATGATTCTTAAAACGCGATATCGCATCTCATTTCTATGTTTCATGGTAAGATATAATATGATATGCGAAGTGTCATGTATTCCTCGTCTACACTTCAAATGAATGTAAATGCGACACTTCCTTGCTAGGAAATAGCGTTTGCACATATCTACGTATCGAAGCAGTAGAGTTCAAATGCTTCTTAAAACGAGATATTGCATCTCATATCTATGTTTCATGATAAGATATAATATTCATTACGAAGTGTTATGCATTCCTGGTCTACGATTCAAATGAATGTAAATGCGACACTTCCTTGCAAGGAAATAGCGTTTGCAGATGTCTACGTATCGTAGCAATAGAGTTCTTATGATTCTTAAAACGCGATATCGCATCTCATTTCTATGTTTCATGGTAAGATATAACATGATTTGCGAAGTGTTATGTATTCCTCGTCTACACTTCAAATGAATGTGAATGCGACACTTCCTTGCTAGGAAATAGCGTTTGCAGATGTCTCCGTATCGTAGCAATAGAGTTCTTATGATTCTTAAAACGCGATATCGCATATCATTTCTATGTTTCATGATAAGATATAATATGCATTACGAAGTGTTATGCATTCCTGGTCTACGATTCAAATGAATGTAAATGCGACACTTCCTTGCAAGGAAATAGCGTTTGCAGATGTCTAGGTATCGTAGCAATAGAGTTCTAATGCTTCTTAAAACGCGATATCGCATCTCATTTCTATGTTTCATGGTAAGGTATAATAAGATTTGCGAAGTGTCATGTATTCCTCGTCTGCACTTCAAATGAATGTAAATGCGACACTTGCTTGCAAGGAAATAGCGTTTGCAGATGTCTCCGTATCGTAGCAATAGAGTTCTTATGATTCTTAAAACGCGATATCGCATCTCATTTCTATGTTTCATGGTAAGACATAATATGATATGCGAAGTGTCATGTATTCCTCGTCTACACTTCAAATGAATGTAAATGCGACACTTCCTTGCTAGGAAATAGCGTTTGCACATATCTACGTATCGATGCAGTAGAGTTCAAATGCTTCTTAAAACGAGATATTGCATCTCATATCTATGTTTCATGATAAGATATAATATTCATTACGAAGTGTTATGCATTCCTGGTCTACGATTCAAATGAATGTAAATGCGACACTTCCTTGCAAGGAAATAGCGTTTGCAGATGTCTACGCATCGAAGCAATAGAGTTCAAATGCTTCTTAAAACGAGATATTGCATCTCATATCTATGTTTCATAATAAGATATAATATTCATTGCGAAGTGTTATGCATTCCTCGTCTACGATTCAAATGAATGTAAATGCGACACTTCCTTGCAAGGAAATAGCGTTTGCAGATGTCTACGCATCGTAGCAATAGATTTCTAATGCTTCTTAAAACGCGATATCGCATCTCATTTCTATGTTTCATGGTAAGATATAATATTCATTGCGAAGTGTTATGCATTCCTCGTCTACGCTTCAAATGAATGTAAATGCGACACTTCCTTGCACGGAAATAGCGTTTGCACATATCTACGTATCGAAGCAATAGAGTTCAAATGCTTCTTAAAACGAGATATTGCATCTCATATCTATGTTTCATGATAAGATATAATATTCATTACGAAGTGTTATGCATTCCTGGTCTACGATTCAAATGAATGTAAATGCGACACTTCCTTGCAAGGAAATAGCGTTTGCAGATGTCTAGGTATCGTAGCAATAGAGTTCTAATGCTTCTTAAAACGCGATATCGCATCTCATTTCTATGTTTCATGGTAAGGTATAATAAGATTTGCGAAGTGTCATGTATTCCTCGTCTGCACTTCAAATGAATGTAAATGCGACACTTGCTTGCAAGGAAATAGCGTTTGCAGATGTCTCTGTATCGTAGCAATAGAGTTCTTATGATTCTTAAAACGCGATATCGCATATCATTTCTATGTTTCATGGTAAGATATAATATGATATGCGAAGTGTCATGTATTCCTCGTCTACACTTCAAATGAATGTGAATGCGACACTTCCTTGCTAGGAAATAGCGTTTGCAGATGTCTACGTATCGTAGCAATAGATTTCTAATGCTTCTTAAAACGGGATATCGCATCTCATTTCTATGTTTCATGGTAAGATATAATATTCATTGCGAAGTGTTATGCATTCCTCGTCTACGCTTCAAATGAATGTAAATGCGACACTTCCTTGCAAGGAAATAGCGTTTGCAGATGCCTACGTATCGAAGCAATAGAGTTCAAATGCTTCTTAAAACGAGATATTGCATCTCATATCTATGTTTCATGATAAGATATAATATGCATTACGAAGTGTTATGCATTCCTGGTCTACGATTCAAATGAATGTAAATGCGACACTTCCTTGCAAGGAAATAGCGTTTGCAGATGTCTAGGTATCGTAGCAATAGAGTTCTAATGCTTCTTAAAACGCGATATCGCATCTCATTTCTATGTTTCATGGTAAGGTATAATAAGATTTGCGAAGTGTCATGTATTCCTCGTCTGCACTTCAAATGAATGTAAATGCGACACTTGCTTGCAAGGAAATAGCGTTTGCAGATGTCTCCGTATCGTAGCAATAGAGTTCTTATGATTCTTAAAACGCGATATCGCATATCATTTCTATATTTCATGGTAAGATATAATATGATATGCGAAGTGTCATGTATTCCTCGTCTACACTTCAAATGAATGTAAATGCGACACTTCCTTGCTAGGAAATAGCGTCTGAAGATGTCTAGGTATCGTAGCAATAGAGTTCTAATGCTTCTTAAAACGCGATATCGCATCTCATTTCTATGTTTCATGGTAAGATATAATATGATTTGCTAAGTGTTATGTATTCCTCGTCTACGCTTCAAATGAATGTAAATGCGACACTTCCTTGCAAGGAAATAGCGTTTGCACATATCTACGTATCGAAGCAATAGAGTTCAAATGCTTCTTAAAACGAGATATTGCATCTCATATCTATGTTTCATGATAAGATATAATATTCATTACGAAGTGTTATGCATTCCTGGTCTACGATTCAAATGAATGCAAATGCGACACTTCCTTGCAAGGAAATAGCGTTTGCAGATGTCTACGTATCGTAGCAATAGAGTTCTTATGATTCTTTAAACGCGATATTGCATCTCATTTCTATGTTTCATGATAAGGTATAATATGATTTGCGAAGTGTCATGTATTCCTCGTCTGCACTTCAAATGAATGTAAATGCGACACTTGCTTGCAAGGAAATAGCGTTTGCAGATGTCTCCGTATCGTAGCAATAGAGTTCTTATGATTCTTAAAACGCGATATCGCATCTCATTTCTATGTTTCATGGTAAGATATAATATGATATGCGAAGTGTCATGTATTCCTCGTCTACACTTCAAATGAATGTAAATGCGACACTTCCTTGCTAGGAAATAGCGTCTGAAGATGTCTAGGTATCGTAGCAATAGAGTTCTAATGCTTCTTAAAACGCGATATCGCATCTCATTTC
Source organism: Xylocopa sonorina (assembly GCF_050948175.1). NCBI lineage: Eukaryota > Metazoa > Arthropoda > Insecta > Hymenoptera > Apidae > Xylocopa > Xylocopa sonorina. The sequence goes on from NC_135197.1 coordinate 798,579, forward strand.
TATGTTTCATGGTAAGATATAATATGATTTGCTAAGTGTTATGTATTCCTCGTCTACGCTTCAAATGAATGTAAATGCGACACTTCCTTGCAAGGAAATAGCGTTTGCACATATCTACGTATCGAAGCAATAGAGTTCAAATGCTTCTCAAAACGAGATATTGCATCTCATATCTATGTTTCATGATAAGATATAATATTCATTACGAAGTGTTATGCATTCCTGGTCTACGATTCAAATGAATGTAAATGCGATACTTCCTTGCAAGGAAATAGCGTTTGCAGATGTCTACGTATCGAAGCAATAGAGTTCATATGATTCTTAAAACGCGATATCGCATCTCAATTCTATGTTTCATGGTAAGATATAACATGATTTGCGAAGTGTCATGTATTCCTCGTCTACACTTTAAATGAATGTGAATGCGACACTTCCTCGCTAGGAAATGGCGTTTGCAGATGTCTACGTATCGTAGCAATAGAGTTCTTATGATTCTTAAAACGCGATATCGCATCTCATTTCTATGTTTCATGGTAAGATATAATATGATATGCGAAGTGTCATGTATTCCTCGTCTACACTTCAAATGAATGTAAATGCGACACTTCCTTGCTAGGAAATAGCGTTTGCACATATCTACGTATCGAAGCAGTAGAGTTCAAATGCTTCTTAAAACGAGATATTGCATCTCATATCTATGTTTCATGATAAGATATAATACTCATTACGAAGTGTTATGCATTCCTGGTCTACGATTCAAATGAATGTAAATGCGACACTTCCTTGCAAGGAAATAGCGTTTGCAGATGTCTACGTATCGAAGCAATAGAGTTCAAATGCTTCTTAAAACGAGATATTGCATCTCATATCTATGTCTCATAATAAGATATAATATTCATTGCGAAGTGTTATGCATTCCTCGTCTACGCTTCAAATGAATGTAAATGCGACACTTCCTTGCAAGGAAATAGCGTTTGCAGATGCCTACGTATCGAACCAATAGAGTTCAAATGCTTCTTAAAACGAGATATTGCATCTCATATCTATGTTTCATAATAAGATATAATATTCATTGCGAAGTGTTATGCATTCCTTGTCTACGATTCAAATGAATGTAAATGCGACACTTCCTTGCAAGGAAATAGCGTTTGCAGATGTCTACGTATCGTAGCAATAGAGTTCTTATGATTCTTAAAACGCGATATCGCATATCATTTCTATGTTTCATGGTGAGATATAATATGATATGCGAAGTGTCATGTATTCCTCGTCTGCACTTCAAATGAATGTAAATGCGACACTTCCTTGCTAGGAAATAGCGTCTGAAGATGTCTACGTATCGTAGCAATAGAGTTCAAATGCTTCTTAAAACGCGATATTGCATCTCATATCTATGTTTCATAATAAGATATAATATTCATTGCGAAGTGTTATGCATTCCTGGTCTACGATTCAAATGAATGTAAATGCGACACTTCCTTACAAGGAAATAGCGTTTGCAGATGTCTACGTATCGTAGCAATAGAGTTCTTATGATTCTTTAAACGCGATATTGCATCTCATTTCTATGTTTCATGGTAAGGTATAATATGATTTGCGAAGTGTCATGTATTCCTCGTCTGCACTTCAAATGAATGTAAATGCGACACTTCCTTGCAAGGAAATAGCGTTTGCAGATGTTTACGTATCGAAGCAATAGAGTTCATATGATTCTTAAAACGCGATATCGCATCTCAATTCTATGTTTCATGGTAAGATATAACATGATTTGCGAAGTGTTATGTATTCCTCGTTTACACTTTAAATGAATGTGAATGCGACACTTCCTCGCTAGGAAATGGCGTTTGCAGATGTCTACGTATCGTAGCAATAGAGTTCTTATGATTCTTAAAACGCGATATCGCATCTCATTTCTATGTTTCATGGTAAGATATAATATGATATGCGAAGTGTCATGTATTCCTCGTCTACACTTCAAATGAATGTAAATGCGACACTTCCTTGCTAGGAAATAGCGTTTGCACATATCTACGTATCGAAGCAGTAGAGTTCAAATGCTTCTTAAAACGAGATATTGCATCTCATATCTATGTTTCATGATAAGATATAATATTCATTACGAAGTGTTATGCATTCCTGGTCTACGATTCAAATGAATGTAAATGCGACACTTCCTTGCAAGGAAATAGCGTTTGCAGATGTCTACGTATCGTAGCAATAGAGTTCTTATGATTCTTAAAACGCGATATCGCATCTCATTTCTATGTTTCATGGTAAGATATAACATGATTTGCGAAGTGTTATGTATTCCTCGTCTACACTTCAAATGAATGTGAATGCGACACTTCCTTGCTAGGAAATAGCGTTTGCAGATGTCTCCGTATCGTAGCAATAGAGTTCTTATGATTCTTAAAACGCGATATCGCATATCATATCTATGTTTCATAATAAGATATAATATTCATTACGAAGTGTTATGCATTCCTGGTCTACGATTCAAATGAATGTAAATGCGACACTTCCTTGCAAGGAAATAGCGTTTGCAGATGTCTACGCATCGAAGCAATAGAGTTCAAATGCTTCTTAAAACGAGATATTGCATCTCATATCTATGTTTCATAATAAGATATAATATTCATTGCGAAGTGTTATGCATTCCTCGTCTACGATTCAAATGAATGTAAATGCGACACTTCCTTGCAAGGAAATAGCGTTTGCAGATGTCTACGCATCGTAGCAATAGATTTCTAATGCTTCTTAAAACGCGATATCGCATCTCATTTCTATGTTTCATGGTAAGATATAATATTCATTGCGAAGTGTTATGCATTCCTCGTCTACGCTTCAAATGAATGTAAATGCGACACTTCCTTGCACGGAAATAGCGTTTGCACATATCTACGTATCGAAGCAATAGAGTTCAAATGCTTCTTAAAACGAGATATTGCATCTCATATCTATGTTTCATGATAAGATATAATATTCATTACGAAGTGTTATGCATTCCTGGTCTACGATTCAAATGAATGTAAATGCGACACTTCCTTGCAAGGAAATAGCGTTTGCAGATGTCTACGTATCGAAGCAATAGAGTTCATATGATTCTTAAAACGCGATATCGCATCTCAATTCTATGTTTCATGGTAAGATATAACATGATTTGCGAAGTGTTATGTATTCCTCGTCTACACTTTAAATGAATGTGAATGCGACACTTCCTCGCTAGGAAATGGCGTTAGCAGATGTCTACGTATCGTAGCAATAGAGTTCTTATGATTCTTAAAACGCGATATCGCATCTCATTTCTATGTTTCATGGTAAGATATAATATGATATGCGAAGTGTCATGTATTCCTCGTCTACACTTCAAATGAATGTAAATGCGACACTTCCTTGCTAGGAAATAGCGTTTGCACATATCTACGTATCGAAGCAGTAGAGTTCAAATGCTTCTTAAAACGAGATATTGCATCTCATATCTATGTTTCATGATAAGATATAATATTCATTACGAAGTGTTATGCATTCCTGGTCTACGATTCAAATGAATGTAAATGCGACACTTCCTTGCAAGGAAATAGCGTTTGCAGATGTCTACGTATCGAAGCAATAGAGTTCAAATGCTTCTTAAAACGAGATATTGCATCTCATATCTATGTCTCATAATAAGATATAATATTCATTGCGAAGTGTTATGCATTCCTCGTCTACGATTCAAATGAATGTAAATGCGACACTTCCTTGCAAGGAAATAGCGTTTGCAGATGTCTACGTATCGTAGCAATAGAGTTCTTATGATTCTTAAAACGCGATATCGCATCTCATTTCTATGTTTCATGGTAAGATATAACATGATTTGCGAAGTGTTATGTATTCCTCGTCTACACTTCAAATGAATGTGAATGCGACACTTCCTTGCTAGGAAATGGCGTTTGCAGATGTCTACGTATCGTAGCAATAGATTTCTAATGCTTCTTAAAACGCGATATTGCATCTCATATCTATGTTTCATAATAAGATATAATATTCATTGCGAAGTGTTATGCATTCCTCGTCTACGATTCAAATGAATGTAAATGCGACACTTCCTTGCAAGGAAATAGCGTTTGCAGATGTCTACGTATCGTAGCAATAGAGTTCTTATGATTCTTAAAACGCGATATTGCATCTCATTTCTATGTTTCATGGTAAGGTATAATAAGATTTGCGAAGTGTCATGTATTCCTCGTCTGCACTTCAAATGAATGTAAATGCGACACTTGCTTGCAAGGAAATAGCGTTTGCAGATGTCTCCGTATCGTAGCAATAGAGTTCTTATGATTCTTAAAACGCGATATTGCATCTCATTTCTATGTTTCATGGTAAGGTATAATATGATTTGCGAAGTGTCATGTATTCCTCGTCTGCACTTCAAATGAATGTAAATGCGACACTTGCTTGCAAGGAAATAGCGTTTGCAGATGTCTCCGTATCGTAGCAATAGAGTTCTTATGATTCTTAAAACGCGATATCGCATATCATTTCTATGTTTCATGGTAAGATATAATATGATATGCGAAGTGTCATGTATTCCTCGTCTACACTTCAAATGAATGTAAATGCGACACTTCCTTGCTAGGAAATAGCGTCTGAAGATGTCTAGGTATCGTAGCAATAGAGTTCTAATGCTTCTTAAAACGCGATATTGCATCTCATTTCTATGTTTCATGGTAAGGTATAATATGATTTGCGAAGTGTCATGTATTCCTCGTCTGCACTTCAAATGAATGTAAATGCGACACTTGCTTGCAAGGAAATAGCGTTTGCAGATGTCTCCGTATCGTAGCAATAGAGTTCTTATGATTCTTAAAACGCGATATCGCATATCATTTCTATGTTTCATGGTAAGATATAATATGATTTGCTAAGTGTTATGTATTCCTCGTCTACGCTTCAAATGAATGTAAATGCGACACTTCCTTGCAAGGAAATAGCGTTTGCACATATCTACGTATCGAAGCAATAGAGTTCAAATGCTTCTTAAAACGAGATATTGCATCTCATATCTATGTTTCATGATAAGATATAATATTCATTACGAAGTGTTAAGCATTCCTGGTCTACGACTCAAATGAATGTAAATGCGACACTTCCTTGCAAGGAAATAGCGTTTGCAGATGTCTACGTATCGAAGCAATAGAGTTCATATGATTCTTAAAACGCGATATCGCATCTCAATTCTATGTTTCATGGTAAGATATAACATGATTTGCGAAGTGTTATGTATTCCTCGTCTACACTTTAAATGAATGTGAATGCGACACTTCCTCGCTAGGAAATGGCGTTAGCAGATGTCTACGTATCGTAGCAATAGAGTTCTTATGATTCTTAAAACGCGATATCGCATCTCATTTCTATGTTTCATGGTAAGATATAATATGATATGCGAAGTGTCATGTATTCCTCGTCTACACTTCAAATGAATGTAAATGCGACACTTCCTTGCAAGGAAATAGCGTTTGCACATATCTACGTATCGAAGCAATAGAGTTCAAATGCTTCTTAAAACGAGATATTGCATCTCATATCTATGTTTCATGATAAGATATAATATTCATTACGAAGTGTTATGCATTCCTGGTCTACGATTCAAATGAATGTAAATGCGACACTTCCTTGCAAGGAAATAGCGTTTGCAGATGTCTCCGTATCGTAGCAATAGAGTTCTTATGATTCTTAAAACGCGATATCGCATCTCATTTCTATGTTTCATGGTAAGATATAATATGATATGCGAAGTGTCATGTATTCCTCGTCTACACTTCAAATGAATGTAAATGCGACACTTCCTTGCTAGGAAATAGCGTTTGCACATATCTACGTATCGAAGCAGTAGAGTTCAAATGCTTCTTAAAACGAGATATTGCATCTCATATCTATGTTTCATGATAAGATATAATATTCACTACGAAGTGTTATGCATTCCTGGTCTACGATTCAAATGAATGTAAATGCGACACTTCCTTGCAAGGAAATAGCGTTTGCAGATGTCTACGTATCGTAGCAATAGAGTTCTTATGATTCTTTAAACGCGATATTGCATCTCATTTCTATGTTTCATGGTAAGGTATAATATGATTTGCGAAGTGTCATGTATTCCTCGTCTGCACTTCAAATGAATGTAAATGCGACACTTGCTTGCAAGGAAATAGCGTTTGCAGATGTCTCCGTATCGTAGCAATAGAGTTCTTATGATTCTTAAAACGCGATATTGCATCTCATTTCTATGTTTCATGGTAAGGTATAATATGATTTGCGAAGTGTCATGTATTCCTCGTCTGCACTTCAAATGAATGTAAATGCGACACTTGCTTGCAAGGAAATAGCGTTTGCAGATGTCTCCGTATCGTAGCAATAGAGTTCTTATGATTCTTAAAACGCGATATCGCATATCATTTCTATGTTTCATGGTAAGATATAATATGATATGCGAAGTGTCATGTATTCCTCGTCTACACTTCAAATGAATGTAAATGCGACACTTCCTTGCTAGGAAATAGCGTCTGAAGATGTCTAGGTATCGTAGCAATAGAGTTCTAATGCTTCTTAAAACGCGATATCGCATCTCATTTCTATGTTTCATGGTAAGATATAATATGATTTGCTAAGTGTTATGTATTCCTCGTCTACACTTCAAATGAATGTAAATGCGACACTTCCTTGCAAGGAAATAGCGTTTGCACATATCTACGTATCGAAGCAATAGAGTTCTTATGATTCTTAAAACGAGATATTGCATCTCATATCTATGTTTCATGATAAGATATAATATTCATTACGAAGTGTTATGCATTCCTGGTCTACGATTCAAATGAATGTAAATGCGACACTTCCTTGCAAGGAAATAGCGTTTGCAGATGTCTCCGTATCGTAGCAATAGAGTTCTTATGATTCTTAAAACGCGATATCGCATCTCATTTCTATGTTTCATGGTAAGATATAATATGATATGCGAAGTGTCATGTATTCCTCGTCTACACTTCAAATGAATGTAAATGCGACACTTCCTTGCTAGGAAATAGCGTTTGCACATATCTACGTATCGAAGCAGTAGAGTTCAAATGCTTCTTAAAACGAGATATTGCATCTCATATCTATGTTTCATGATAAGATATAATATTCACTACGAAGTGTTATGCATTCCTGGTCTACGATTCAAATGAATGTAAATGCGACACTTCCTTGCAAGGAAATAGCGTTTGCAGATGTCTACGTATCGTAGCAATAGAGTTCTTATGATTCTTTAAACGCGATATTGCATCTCATTTCTATGTTTCATGGTAAGGTATAATATGATTTGCGAAGTGTCATGTATTCCTCGTCTGCACTTCAAATGAATGTAAATGCGACACTTGCTTGCAAGGAAATAGCGTTTGCAGATGTCTCCGTATCGTAGCAATAGAGTTCTTATGATTCTTAAAACGCGATATTGCATCTCATTTCTATGTTTCATGGTAAGGTATAATATGATTTGCGAAGTGTCATGTATTCCTCGTCTGCACTTCAAATGAATGTAAATGCGACACTTGCTTGCAAGGAAATAGCGTTTGCAGATGTCTCCGTATCGTAGCAATAGAGTTCTTATGATTCTTAAAACGCGATATCGCATATCATTTCTATGTTTCATGGTAAGATATAATATGATATGCGAAGTGTCATGTATTCCTCGTCTACACTTCAAATGAATGTAAATGCGACACTTCCTTGCTAGGAAATAGCGTCTGAAGATGTCTAGGTATCGTAGCAATAGAGTTCTAATGCTTCTTAAAACGCGATATCGCATCTCATTTCTATGTTTCATGGTAAGATATAATATGATTTGCTAAGTGTTATGTATTCCTCGTCTACGCTTCAAATGAATGTAAATGCGACACTTCCTTGCAAGGAAATAGCGTTTGCACATATCTACGTATCGAAGCAATAGAGTTCAAATGCTTCTTAAAACGAGATATTGCATCTCATATCTATGTTTCATGATAAGATATAATATTCATTACGAAGTGTTAAGCATTCCTGGTCTACGACTCAAATGAATGTAAATGCGACACTTCCTTGCAAGGAAATAGCGTTTGCAGATGTCTACGTATCGAAGCAATAGAGTTCATATGATTCTTAAAACGCGATATCGCATCTCAATTCTATGTTTCATGGTAAGATATAACATGATTTGCGAAGTGTTATGTATTCCTCGTCTACACTTTAAATGAATGTGAATGCGACACTTCCTCGCTAGGAAATGGCGTTAGCAGATGTCTACGTATCGTAGCAATAGAGTTCTTATGATTCTTAAAACGCGATATCGCATCTCATTTCTATGTTTCATGGTAAGATATAATATGATATGCGAAGTGTCATGTATTCCTCGTCTACACTTCAAATGAATGTAAATGCGACACTTCCTTGCTAGGAAATAGCGTTTGCACATATCTACGTATCGAAGCAGTAGAGTTCAAATGCTTCTTAAAACGAGATATTGCATCTCATATCTATGTTTCATGATAAGATATAATATTCATTACGAAGTGTTATGCATTCCTGGTCTACGATTCAAATGAATGTAAATGCGACCACTTCCTTGCAAGGAAATAGCGTTTGCAGATGTCTACGTATCGAAGCAATAGAGTTCAAATGCTTCTTAAAACGAGATATTGCATCTCATATCTATGTCTCATAATAAGATATAATATTCATTGCGAAGTGTTATGCATTCCTCGTCTACGATTCAAATGAATGTAAATGCGACACTTCCTTGCAAGGAAATAGCGTTTGCAGATGTCTACGTATCGTAGCAATAGAGTTCTTATGATTCTTAAAACGCGATATCGCATCTCATTTCTATGTTTCATGGTAAGATATAACATGATTTGCGAAGTGTTATGTATTCCTCGTCTACACTTCAAATGAATGTGAATGCGACACTTCCTTGCTAGGAAATGGCGTTTGCAGATGTCTACGTATCGTAGCAATAGATTTCTAATGCTTCTTAAAACGCGATATTGCATCTCATATCTATGTTTCATAATAAGATATAATATTCATTGCGAAGTGTTATGCATTCCTCGTCTACGATTCAAATGAATGTAAATGCGACACTTCCTTGCAAGGAAATAGCGTTTGCAGATGTCTACGTATCGTAGCAATAGAGTTCTTATGATTCTTAAAACGCGATATTGCATCTCATTTCTATGTTTCATGGTAAGGTATAATAAGATTTGCGAAGTGTCATGTATTCCTCGTCTGCACTTCAAATGAATGTAAATGCGACACTTGCTTGCAAGGAAATAGCGTTTGCAGATGTCTCCGTATCGTAGCAATAGAGTTCTTATGATTCTTAAAACGCGATATCGCATATCATTTCTATGTTTCATGGTAAGATATAATATGATATGCGAAGTGTCATGTATTCCTCGTCTACACTTCAAATGAATGTAAATTCGACACTTCCTTGCTAGGAAATAGCGTCTGAAGATGTCTAGGTATCGTAGCAATAGAGTTCTAATGCTTCTTAAAATGCGATATCGCATCTCATTTCTATGTTTCATGGTAAGATATAATATGATTTGCGAAGTGTTATGTATTCCTCGTCTACACTTCAAATGAATGTAAATGCGACACTTCCTTGCAAGGAAATAGCGTTTGCACATATCTACGTATCGAAGCAATAGAGTTCAAATGCTTCTTAAAACGAGATATTGCATCTCATATCTATGTTTCATGATAAGATATAATATTCATTACGAAGTGTTATGCATTCCTGGTCTACGATTCAAATGAATGTAAATGCGACACTTCCTTGCAAGGAAATAGCGTTTGCAGATGTCTCCGTATCGTAGCAATAGAGTTCTTATGATTCTTAAAACGCGATATCGCATCTCATTTCTATGTTTCATGGTAAGATATAATATGATATGCGAAGTGTCATGTATTCCTCGTCTACACTTCAAATGAATGTAAATGCGACACTTCCTTGCTAGGAAATAGCGTTTGCACATATCTACGTATCGAAGCAGTAGAGTTCAAATGCTTCTTAAAACGAGATATTGCATCTCATATCTATGTTTCATGATAAGATATAATATTCATTATGAAGTGTTATGCATTCCTGGTCTACGATTCAAATGAATGTAAATGCGACACTTCCTTGCAAGGAAATAGCGTTTGCACATATCTACGTATCGAAGCAATAGAGTTCAAATGCTTCTTAAAACGAGATATTGCATCTCATATCTATGTTTCATGATAAGATATAATATTCATTACGAAGTGTTATGCATTCCTGGTCTACGATTCAAATGAATGTAAATGCGACACTTCCTTGCAAGGAAATAGCGTTTGCAGATGTCTCCGTATCGTAGCAATAGAGTTCTTATGATTCTTAAAACGCGATATCGCATCTCATTTCTATGTTTCATGGTAAGATATAATATGATATGCGAAGTGTCATGTATTCCTCGTCTACACTTCAAATGAATGTAAATGCGACAGTTCCTTGCTAGGAAATAGCGTTTGCACATATCTACGTATCGAAGCAGTAGAGTTCAAATGCTTCTTAAAACGAGATATTGCATCTCATATCTATGTTTCATGATAAGATATAATATTCATTACGAAGTGTTATGCATTCCTGGTCTACGATTCAAATGAATGTAAATGCGACACTTCCTTGCAAGGAAATAGCGTTTGCACATATCTACGTTTCGAAGCAATAGAGTTCAAATGCTTCTTAAAACGAGATATTGCATCTCATATCTATGTTTCATGATAAGATATAATATTCATTACGAAGTGTTATGCATTCCTGGTCTACGATTCAAATGAATGTAAATGCGACACTTCCTTGCAAGGAAATAGCGTTTGCAGATGTCTACGTATCGTAGCAATAGAGTTCTTATGATTCTTTAAACGCGATATTGCATCTCATTTCTATGTTTCATGGTAAGGTATAATATGATTTGCGAAGTGTCATGTATTCCTCGTCTGCACTTCAAATGAATGTAAATGCGACACTTGCTTGCAAGGAAATAGCGTTTGCAGATGTCTCCGTATCGTAGCAATAGAGTTCTTATGATTCTTAAAACGCGATATTGCATCTCATTTCTATGTTTCATGGTAAGGTATAATATGATTTGCGAAGTGTCATGTATTCCTCGTCTGCACTTCAAATGAATGTAAATGCGACACTTGCTTGCAAGGAAATAGCGTTTGCAGATGTCTCCGTATCGTAGCAATAGAGTTCTTATGATTCTTAAAACGCGATATCGCATATCATTTCTATGTTTCATGGTAAGATATAATATGATATGCGAAGTGTCATGTATTCCTCGTCTACACTTCAAATGAATGTAAATGCGACACTTCCTTGCTAGGAAATAGCGTCTGAAGATGTCTAGGTATCGTAGCAATAGAGTTCTAATGCTTCTTAAAACGCGATATCGCATCTCATTTCTATGTTTCATGGTAAGATATAATATGATTTGCTAAGTGTTATGTATTCCTCGTCTACGCTTCAAATGAATGTAAATGCGACACTTCCTTGCAAGGAAATAGCGTTTGCACATATCTACGTATCGAAGCAATAGAGTTCAAATGCTTCTTAAAACGAGATATTGCATCTCATATCTATGTTTCATGATAAGATATAATATTCATTACGAAGTGTTAAGCATTCCTGGTCTACGATTCAAATGAATGTAAATGCGACACTTCCTTGCAAGGAAATAGCGTTTGCAGATGTCTACGTATCGTAGCAATAGAGTTCTTATGATTCTTAAAACGCGATATCGCATCTCATTTCTATGTTTCATGGTAAGGTATAATAAGATTTGCGAAGTGTTATGTATTCCTCGTCTGCACTTCAAATGAATGTAAATGCGACACTTGCTTGCAAGGAAATAGCGTTTGCAGATGTCTCCGTATCGTAGCAATAGAGTTCTTATGATTCTTAAAACGCGATATCGCATATCATTTCTATGTTTCATGGTAAGATATAATATGATATGCGAAGTGTCATGTATTCCTCGTCTACACTTCAAATGAATGTAAATTCGACACTTCCTTGCTAGGAAATAACGTCTGAAGATGTCTAGGTATCGTAGCAATAGAGTTCTAATGCTTCTTAAAATGCGATATCGCATCTCATTTCTATGTTTCATGGTAAGATATAATATGATTTGCGAAGTGTTATGTATTCCTCGTCTACACTTCAAATGAATGTAAATGCGACACTTCCTTGCAAGGAAATAGCGTTTGCACATATCTACGTATCGAAGCAATAGAGTTCAAATGCTTCTAAAAACGAGATATTGCATCTCATATCTATGTTTCATGATAAGATATAATATTCATTACGAAGTGTTATGCATTCCTGGTCTACGATTCAAATGAATGTAAATGCGACACTTCCTTGCAAGGAAATAGCGTTTGCAGATGTCTCCGTATCGTAGCAATAGAGTTCTTATGATTCTTAAAACGCGATATCGCATCTCATTTCTATGTTTCATGGTAAGATATAATATGATATGCGAAGTGTCATGTATTCCTCGTCTACACTTCAAATGAATGTAAATGCGACACTTCCTTGCTAGGAAATAGCGTTTGCACATATCTACGTATCGAAGCAGTAGAGTTCAAATGCTTCTTAAAACGAGATATTGCATCTCATATCTATGTTTCATGATAAGATATAATATTCATTACGAAGTGTTATGCATTCCTGGTCTACGATTCAAATGAATGTAAATGCGACACTTCCTTGCAAGGAAATAGCGTTTGCACATATCTACGTATCGAAGCAATAGAGTTCAAATGCTTCTTAAAACGAGATATTGCATCTCATATCTATGTTTCATGATAAGATATAATATTCATTACGAAGTGTTATGCATTCCTGGTCTACGATTCAAATGAATGTAAATGCGACACTTCCTTGCAAGGAAATAGCGTTTGCAGATGTCTCCGTATCGTAGCAATAGAGTTCTTATGATTCTTAAAACGCGATATCGCATCTCATTTCTATGTTTCATGGTAAGATATAATATGATATGCGAAGTGTCATGTATTCCTCGTCTACACTTCAAATGAATGTAAATGCGACAGTTCCTTGCTAGGAAATAGCGTTTGCACATATCTACGTATCGAAGCAGTAGAGTTCAAATGCTTCTTAAAACGAGATATTGCATCTCATATCTATGTTTCATGATAAGATATAATATTCATTACGAAGTGTTATGCATTCCTGGTCTACGATTCAAATGAATGTAAATGCGACACTTCCTTGCAAGGAAATAGCGTTTGCACATATCTACGTATCGAAGCAATAGAGTTCAAATGCTTCTTAAAACGAGATATTGCATCTCATATCTATGTTTCATGATAAGATATAATATTCATTACGAAGTGTTATGCATTCCTGGTCTACGATTCAAATGAATGTAAATGCGACACTTCCTTGCAAGGAAATAGCGTTTGCAGATGTCTACGTATCGTAGCAATAGAGTTCTTATGATTCTTTAAACGCGATATTGCATCTCATTTCTATGTTTCATGGTAAGGTATAATATGATTTGCGAAGTGTCATGTATTCCTCGTCTGCACTTCAAATGAATGTAAATGCGACACTTGCTTGCAAGGAAATAGCGTTTGCAGATGTCTCCGTATCGTAGCAATAGAGTTCTTATGATTCTTAAAACGCGATATTGCATCTCATTTCTATGTTTCATGGTAAGGTATAATATGATTTGCGAAGTGTCATGTATTCCTCGTCTGCACTTCAAATGAATGTAAATGCGACACTTGCTTGCAAGGAAATAGCGTTTGCAGATGTCTCCGTATCGTAGCAATAGAGTTCTTATGATTCTTAAAACGCGATATCGCATATCATTTCTATGTTTCATGGTAAGATATAATATGATATGCGAAGTGTCATGTATTCCTCGTCTACACTTCAAATGAATGTAAATGCGACACTTCCTTGCTAGGAAATAGCGTCTGAAGATGTCTAGGTATCGTAGCAATAGAGTTCTAATGCTTCTTAAAACGCGATATCGCATCTCATTTCTATGTTTCATGGTAAGATATAATATGATTTGCTAAGTGTTATGTATTCCTCGTCTACGCTTCAAATGAATGTAAATGCGACACTGCCTTGCAAGGAAATAGCGTTTGCACATATCTACGTATCGAAGCAATAGAGTTCAAATGCTTCTTAAAACGAGATATTGCATCTCATATCTATGTTTCATGATAAGATATAATATTCATTACGAAGTGTTAAGCATTCCTGGTCTACGATTCAAATGAATGTAAATGCGACACTTCCTTGCAAGGAAATAGCGTTTGCAGATGTCTACGTATCGAAGCAATAGAGTTCATATGATTCTTAAAACGCGATATCGCATCTCAATTCTATGTTTCATGGTAAGATATAACATGATTTGCGAAGTGTTATGTATTCCTCGTCTACACTTTAAATGAATGTGAATGCGACACTTCCTCGCTAGGAAATGGCGTTTGCAGATGTCTACGTATCGTAGCAATAGAGTTCTTATGATTCTTAAAACGCGATATCGCATCTCATTTCTATGTTTCATGGTAAGATATAATATGATATGCGAAGTGTCATGTATTCCTCGTCTACACTTCAAATGAATGTAAATGCGACACTTCCTTGCTAGGAAATAGCGTTTGCACATATCTACGTATCGAAGCAGTAGAGTTCAAATGCTTCTTAAAACGAGATATTGCATCCCATATCTATGTTTCATGATAAGATATAATATTCATTACGAAGTGTTATGCATTCCTGGTCTACGATTCAAATGAATGTAAATGCGACACTTCCTTGCAAGGAAATAGCGTTTGCAGATGTCTACGTATCGTAGCAATAGATTTCTAATGCTTCTTAAAACGCGATATTGCATCTCATATCTATGTCTCATAATAAGATATAATATTCATTGCGAAGTGTTATGCATTCCTCGTCTACGATTCAAATGAATGTAAATGCGACACTTCCTTGCAAGAAAATAGCGTTTGCACATATCTACGTATCGAAGCAATAGAGTTCAAATGCTTCTTAAAACGAGATATTGCATCTCATATCTATGTTTCATGATAAGATATAATATTCATTACGAAGTGTTATGCATTCCTGGTCTACGATTCAAATGAATGTAAATGCGACACTTCCTTGCAAGGAAATAGCGTTTGCACATATCTACGTATCGAAGCAATAGAGTTCTTATGATTCTTAAAACGCGATATCGCATATCATTTCTATGTTTCATGGTAAGATATAATATGATATGCGAAGTGTCATGTATTCCTCGTCTACACTTCAAATGAATGTAAATTCGACACTTCCTTGCTAGGAAATAACGTCTGAAGATGTCTAGGTATCGTAGCAATAGAGTTCTAATGCTTCTTAAAATGCGATATCGCATCTCATTTCTATGTTTCATGGTAAGATATAATATGATTTGCGAAGTGTTATGTATTCCTCGTCTACACTTCAAATGAATGTAAATGCGACACTTCCTTGCAAGAAAATAGCGTTTGCACATATCTACGTATCGAAGCAATAGAGTTCAAATGCTTCTTAAAACGAGATATTGCATCTCATATCTATGTTTCATGATAAGATATAATATTCATTACGAAGTGTTATGCATTCCTGGTCTACGATTCAAATGAATGTAAATGCGACACTTCCTTGCAAGGAAATAGCGTTTGCAGATGGCTACGTATCGAAGCAATAGAGTTCAAATGCTTCTTAAAACGAGATATTGCATCTCATATCTATGTTTCATAATAAGATATAATATTCATTGCGAAGTGTTATGCATTCCTCGTCTACGATTCAAATGAATGTAAATGCGACACTTCCTTGCAAGGAAATGGCGTTTGCAGATGTCTACGTATCGTAGCAATAGAGTTCTTATGATTCTTAAAAAGCGATATTGCATCTCATTTCTATGTTTCATGGTAAGGTATAATATGATTTGCGAAGTGTCATGTATTCCTCGTCTGCACTTCAAATGAATGTAAACGCGACACTTGCTTGCAAGGAAATAGCGTCTGAAGATGTCTAGGTATCGTAGCAATAGAGTTCTAATGCTTCTTAAAACGCGATATCGCATCTCATTTCTATGTTTCATGGTAAGATATAATATGATTTGCTAAGTGTTATGTATTCCTCGTCTACGCTTCAAATGAATGTAAATGCGACACTTCCTTGCAAGGAAATAGCGTTTGCACATATCTACGTATCGAAGCAATAGAGTTCAAATGCTTCTTAAAACGAGATATTGCATCTCATATCTATGTTTCATGATAAGATATAATATTCATTACGAAGTGTTAAGCATTCCTGGTCTACGATTCAAATGAATGTAAATGCGACACTTCCTTGCAAGGAAATAGCGTTTGCAGATGTCTACGTATCGTAGCAATAGAGTTCTTATGATTCTTAAAACGCGATATCGCATCTCATTTCTATGTTTCATGGTAAGGTATAATAAGATTTGCGAAGTGTTATGTATTCCTCGTCTGCACTTCAAATGAATGTAAATGCGACACTTGCTTGCAAGGAAATAGCGTTTGCAGATGTCTCCGTATCGTAGCAATAGAGTTCTTATGATTCTTAAAACGCGATATCGCATATCATTTCTATGTTTCATGGTAAGATATAATATGATATGCGAAGTGTCATGTATTCCTCGTCTACACTTCAAATGAATGTAAATTCGACACTTCCTTGCTAGGAAATAACGTCTGAAGATGTCTAGGTATCGTAGCAATAGAGTTCTAATGCTTCTTAAAATGCGATATCGCATCTCATTTCTATGTTTCATGGTAAGATATAATATGATTTGCGAAGTGTTATGTATTCCTCGTCTACACTTCAAATGAATGTAAATGCGACACTTCCTTGCAAGGAAATAGCGTTTGCACATATCTACGTATCGAAGCAATAGAGTTCAAATGCTTCTAAAAACGAGATATTGCATCTCATATCTATGTTTCATGATAAGATATAATATTCATTACGAAGTGTTATGCATTCCTGGTCTACGATTCAAATGAATGTAAATGCGACACTTCCTTGCAAGGAAATAGCGTTTGCAGATGTCTCCGTATCGTAGCAATAGAGTTCTTATGATTCTTAAAACGCGATATCGCATCTCATTTCTATGTTTCATGGTAAGATATAATATGATATGCGAAGTGTCATGTATTCCTCGTCTACACTTCAAATGAATGTAAATGCGACACTTCCTTGCTAGGAAATAGCGTTTGCACATATCTACGTATCGAAGCAGTAGAGTTCAAATGCTTCTTAAAACGAGATATTGCATCTCATATCTATGTTTCATGATAAGATATAATATTCATTACGAAGTGTTATGCATTCCTGGTCTACGATTCAAATGAATGTAAATGCGACACTTCCTTGCAAGGAAATAGCGTTTGCACATATCTACGTATCGAAGCAATAGAGTTCAAATGCTTCTTAAAACGAGATATTGCATCTCATATCTATGTTTCATGATAAGATATAATATTCATTACGAAGTGTTATGCATTCCTGGTCTACGATTCAAATGAATGTAAATGCGACACTTCCTTGCAAGGAAATAGCGTTTGCAGATGTCTCCGTATCGTAGCAATAGAGTTCTTATGATTCTTAAAACGCGATATCGCATCTCATTTCTATGTTTCATGGTAAGATATAATATGATATGCGAAGTGTCATGTATTCCTCGTCTACACTTCAAATGAATGTAAATGCGACAGTTCCTTGCTAGGAAATAGCGTTTGCACATATCTACGTATCGAAGCAGTAGAGTTCAAATGCTTCTTAAAACGAGATATTGCATCTCATATCTATGTTTCATGATAAGATATAATATTCATTACGAAGTGTTATGCATTCCTGGTCTACGATTCAAATGAATGTAAATGCGACACTTCCTTGCAAGGAAATAGCGTTTGCACATATCTACGTATCGAAGCAATAGAGTTCAAATGCTTCTTAAAACGAGATATTGCATCTCATATCTATGTTTCATGATAAGATATAATATTCATTACGAAGTGTTATGCATTCCTGGTCTACGATTCAAATGAATGTAAATGCGACACTTCCTTGCAAGGAAATAGCGTTTGCAGATGTCTACGTATCGTAGCAATAGAGTTCTTATGATTCTTTAAACGCGATATTGCATCTCATTTCTATGTTTCATGGTAAGGTATAATATGATTTGCGAAGTGTCATGTATTCCTCGTCTGCACTTCAAATGAATGTAAATGCGACACTTGCTTGCAAGGAAATAGCGTTTGCAGATGTCTCCGTATCGTAGCAATAGAGTTCTTATGATTCTTAAAACGCGATATTGCATCTCATTTCTATGTTTCATGGTAAGGTATAATATGATTTGCGAAGTGTCATGTATTCCTCGTCTGCACTTCAAATGAATGTAAATGCGACACTTGCTTGCAAGGAAATAGCGTTTGCAGATGTCTCCGTATCGTAGCAATAGAGTTCTTATGATTCTTAAAACGCGATATCGCATATCATTTCTATGTTTCATGGTAAGATATAATATGATATGCGAAGTGTCATGTATTCCTCGTCTACACTTCAAATGAATGTAAATGCGACACTTCCTTGCTAGGAAATAGCGTCTGAAGATGTCTAGGTATCGTAGCAATAGAGTTCTAATGCTTCTTAAAACGCGATATCGCATCTCATTTCTATGTTTCATGGTAAGATATAATATGATTTGCTAAGTGTTATGTATTCCTCGTCTACGCTTCAAATGAATGTAAATGCGACACTGCCTTGCAAGGAAATAGCGTTTGCACATATCTACGTATCGAAGCAATAGAGTTCAAATGCTTCTTAAAACGAGATATTGCATCTCATATCTATGTTTCATGATAAGATATAATATTCATTACGAAGTGTTAAGCATTCCTGGTCTACGATTCAAATGAATGTAAATGCGACACTTCCTTGCAAGGAAATAGCGTTTGCAGATGTCTACGTATCGAAGCAATAGAGTTCATATGATTCTTAAAACGCGATATCGCATCTCAATTCTATGTTTCATGGTAAGATATAACATGATTTGCGAAGTGTTATGTATTCCTCGTCTACACTTTAAATGAATGTGAATGCGACACTTCCTCGCTAGGAAATGGCGTTTGCAGATGTCTACGTATCGTAGCAATAGAGTTCTTATGATTCTTAAAACGCGATATCGCATCTCATTTCTATGTTTCATGGTAAGATATAATATGATATGCGAAGTGTCATGTATTCCTCGTCTACACTTCAAATGAATGTAAATGCGACACTTCCTTGCTAGGAAATAGCGTTTGCACATATCTACGTATCGAAGCAGTAGAGTTCAAATGCTTCTTAAAACGAGATATTGCATCCCATATCTATGTTTCATGATAAGATATAATATTCATTACGAAGTGTTATGCATTCCTGGTCTACGATTCAAATGAATGTAAATGCGACACTTCCTTGCAAGGAAATAGCGTTTGCAGATGTCTACGTATCGTAGCAATAGATTTCTAATGCTTCTTAAAACGCGATATTGCATCTCATATCTATGTCTCATAATAAGATATAATATTCATTGCGAAGTGTTATGCATTCCTCGTCTACGATTCAAATGAATGTAAATGCGACACTTCCTTGCAAGAAAATAGCGTTTGCACATATCTACGTATCGAAGCAATAGAGTTCAAATGCTTCTTAAAACGAGATATTGCATCTCATATCTATGTTTCATGATAAGATATAATATTCATTACGAAGTGTTATGCATTCCTGGTCTACGATTCAAATGAATGTAAATGCGACACTTCCTTGCAAGGAAATAGCGTTTGCACATATCTACGTATCGAAGCAATAGAGTTCTTATGATTCTTAAAACGCGATATCGCATATCATTTCTATGTTTCATGGTAAGATATAATATGATATGCGAAGTGTCATGTATTCCTCGTCTACACTTCAAATGAATGTAAATTCGACACTTCCTTGCTAGGAAATAACGTCTGAAGATGTCTAGGTATCGTAGCAATAGAGTTCTAATGCTTCTTAAAATGCGATATCGCATCTCATTTCTATGTTTCATGGTAAGATATAATATGATTTGCGAAGTGTTATGTATTCCTCGTCTACACTTCAAATGAATGTAAATGCGACACTTCCTTGCAAGAAAATAGCGTTTGCACATATCTACGTATCGAAGCAATAGAGTTCAAATGCTTCTTAAAACGAGATATTGCATCTCATATCTATGTTTCATGATAAGATATAATATTCATTACGAAGTGTTATGCATTCCTGGTCTACGATTCAAATGAATGTAAATGCGACACTTCCTTGCAAGGAAATAGCGTTTGCAGATGGCTACGTATCGAAGCAATAGAGTTCAAATGCTTCTTAAAACGAGATATTGCATCTCATATCTATGTTTCATAATAAGATATAATATTCATTGCGAAGTGTTATGCATTCCTCGTCTACGATTCAAATGAATGTAAATGCGACACTTCCTTGCAAGGAAATGGCGTTTGCAGATGTCTACGTATCGTAGCAATAGAGTTCTTATGATTCTTAAAAAGCGATATTGCATCTCATTTCTATGTTTCATGGTAAGGTATAATATGATTTGCGAAGTGTCATGTATTCCTCGTCTGCACTTCAAATGAATGTAAACGCGACACTTGCTTGCAAGGAAATAGCGTTTGCAGATGTCTCCGTATCGTAGCAATAGAGCTCTTATGATTCTTGAAACGCGATATCGAATCTCATTTCTATGTTTCATGGTAAGATATAATATGATATGCGAAGTGTCATGTATTCCTCGTCTACACTTCAAATGAATGTAAATGCGACACTTCCTTGCTAGGAAATAGCGTCTGAAGATGTCTAGGTATCGTAGCAATAGAGTTCTAATGCTTCTTAAAACGCGATATCGTATCTCATTTCTATGTTTCACGGTAAGACATAATATGATTTGCGAAGTGTTATGTATTCCTCGTCTACACTTCAAATGAATGTAAATGCGACACTTCCTTGCAAGGAAATAGCGTTTGCACATATCTACGTATCGAAGCAATAGAGTTCAAATGCTTCTTAAAACGAGATATTGCATCTCATATCTATGTTTCATGATAAGATATAATATTCATTACGAAGTGTTATGCATTCCTGGTCTACGATTCAAATGAATGTAAATGCGACACTTCCTTGCTAGGAAATAGCGTTTGCAGATGTCTACGTATCGAAGCAATAGAGTTCATATGATTCTTAAAACGCGATATCGCATCTCAATTCTATGTTTCATGGTAAGATATAACATGATTTGCGAAGTGTTATGTATTCCTCGTCTACACTTTAAATGAATGTGAATGCGACACTTCCTCGCTAGGAAATGGCGTTTGCAGATGTCTACGTATCGTAGCAATAGAGTTCTTATGATTCTTAAAACGCGATATCGCATCTCATTTCTATGTTTCATGGTAAGATATAATATGATATGCGAAGTGTCATGTATTCCTCGTCTACACTTCAAATGAATGTAAATGCGACACTTCCTTGCAAGGAAATAGCGTTTGCAGATGTCTCCGTATCGTAGCAATAGAGTTCTTATGATTCTTAAAACGCGATATTGCATCTCATTTCTATGTTTCATGGTAAGGTATAATATGATTTGCGAAGTGTCATGTATTCCTCGTCTACACTTCAAATGAATGTAAATGCGACACTTCCTTGCTAGGAAATAGCGTCTGAAGATGTCTAGGTATCGTAGCAATAGAGTTCTAATGCTTCTTAAAACGCGATATCGTATCTCATTTCTATGTTTCACGGTAAGACATAATATGATTTGCGAAGTATTATGTATTCCTCGTCTACACTTCAAATGAATGTAAATGCGACACTTCCTTGCAAGGAAATAGCGTTTGCACATATCTACGTATCGAAGCAATAGAGTTCAAATGCTTCTTAAAACGAGATATTGCATCTCATATCTATGTTTCATAATAAGATATAATATTCATTGCGAAGTGTTATGCATTCCTCGTCTACGATTCAAATGAATGTAAATGCGACACTTCCTTGCAAGGAAATGGCGTTTGCAGATGTCTACGTATCGTAGCAATAGAGTTCTTATGATTCTTAAAAAGCGATATTGCATCTCATTTCTATGTTTCATGGTAAGGTATAATATGATTTGCGAAGTGTCATGTATTCCTCGTCTGCACTTCAAATGAATGTAAACGCGACACTTGCTTGCAAGGAAATAGCGTTTGCAGATGTCTCCGTATCGTAGCAATAGAGCTCTTATGATTCTTGAAACGCGATATCGAATCTCATTTCTATGTTTCATGGTAAGATATAATATGATATGCGAAGTGTCATGTATTCCTCGTCTACACTTCAAATGAATGTAAATGCGACACTTCCTTGCTAGGAAATAGCGTCTGAAGATGTCTAGGTATCGTAGCAATAGAGTTCTAATGCTTCTTAAAACGCGATATCGTATCTCATTTCTATGTTTCACGGTAAGACATAATATGATTTGCGAAGTGTTATGTATTCCTCGTCTACACTTCAAATGAATGTAAATGCGACACTTCCTTGCAAGGAAATAGCGTTTGCACATATCTACGTATCGAAGCAATAGAGTTCAAATGCTTCTTAAAACGAGATATTGCATCTCATATCTATGTTTCATGATAAGATATAATATTCATTACGAAGTGTTATGCATTCCTGGTCTACGATTCAAATGAATGTAAATGCGACACTTCCTTGCTAGGAAATAGCGTTTGCAGATGTCTACGTATCGAAGCAATAGAGTTCATATGATTCTTAAAACGCGATATCGCATCTCAATTCTATGTTTCATGGTAAGATATAACATGATTTGCGAAGTGTTATGTATTCCTCGTCTACACTTTAAATGAATGTGAATGCGACACTTCCTCGCTAGGAAATGGCGTTTGCAGATGTCTACGTATCGTAGCAATAGAGTTCTTATGATTCTTAAAACGCGATATCGCATCTCATTTCTATGTTTCATGGTAAGATATAATATGATATGCGAAGTGTCATGTATTCCTCGTCTACACTTCAAATGAATGTAAATGCGACACTTCCTTGCAAGGAAATAGCGTTTGCAGATGTCTCCGTATCGTAGCAATAGAGTTCTTAAGATTCTTAAAACGCGATATTGCATCTCATTTCTATGTTTCATGGTAAGGTATAATATGATTTGCGAAGTGTCATGTATTCCTCGTCTACACTTCAAATGAATGTAAATGCGACACTTCCTTGCTAGGAAATAGCGTCTGAAGATGTCTAGGTATCGTAGCAATAGAGTTCTAATGCTTCTTAAAACGCGATATCGTATCTCATTTCTATGTTTCACGGTAAGACATAATATGATTTGCGAAGTATTATGTATTCCTCGTCTACACTTCAAATGAATGTAAATGCGACACTTCCTTGCAAGGAAATAGCGTTTGCACATATCTACGTATCGAAGCAATAGAGTTCAAATGCTTCTTAAAACGAGATATTGCATCTCATATCTATGTTTCATGATAAGATATAATATTCATTACGAAGTGTTATGCATTCCTGGTCTACGATTCAAATGAATGTAAATGCGACACATCCTTGCAAGGAAATAGCGTTTGCACATATCTACGTATCGAAGCAATAGAGTTCAAATGCTTCTTAAAACGAGATATTGCATCTCATATCTATGTTTCATGATAAGATATAATATTCATTACGAAGTGTTATGCATTCCTGGTCTACGATTCAAATGAATGTAAATGCGACACTTCCTTGCAAGGAAATAGCGTTTGCAGATGTCTACGTATCGTAGCAATAGAGTTCTTATGATTCTTTAAACGCGATATTGCATCTCATTTCTATGTTTCATGGTAAGGTATAATATGATTTGCGAAGTGTCATGTATTCCTCGTCTGCACTTCAAATGAATGTAAATGCGACACTTGCTTGCAAGGAAATAGCGTTTGCAGATGTCTCCGTATCGTAGCAATAGAGTTCTTGTGATTCTTAAAACGCGATATTGCATCTCATTTCTATGTTTCATGGTAAGGTATAATATGATTTGCGAAGTGTCATGTATTCCTCGTCTGCACTTCAAATGAATGTAAATGCGACACTTGCTTGCAAGGAAATAGCGTTTGCAGATGTCTCCGTATCGTAGCAATAGAGTTCTTATGATTCTTAAAACGCGATATCGCATATCATTTCTATGTTTCATGGTAAGATATAATATGATATGCGAAGTGTCATGTATTCCTCGTCTACACTTCAAATGAATGTAAATGCGACACTTCCTTGCACGGAAATAGCGTTTGCACATATCTACGTATCGAAGCAATAGAGTTCAAATGCTTCTTAAAACGAGATATTGCATCTCATATCTATGTTTCATGATAAGATATAATATTCATTACGAAGTGTTATGCATTCCTGGTCTACGATTCAAATGAATGTAAATGCGACACTTCCTTGCAAGGAAATAGCGTTTGCAGATGTCTACGTATCGAAGCAATAGAGTTCAAATGCTCCTTAAAACGAGATATTGCATCTCATATCTATGTCTCATAATAAGATATGATATTCATTGCGAAGTGTTATGCATTCCTCGTCTACGATTCAAATGAATGTAAATGCGACACTTCCTTGCAAGGAAATAGCGTTTGCAGATGTCTACGTATCGTAGCAATAGAGTTCTTATGATTCTTAAAACGCGATATCGCATCTTATTTCTATGTTTCATGGTAAGATATAACATGATTTGCGAAGTGTTATGTATTCCTCGTCTACACTTCAAATGAATGTGAATGCGACACTTCCTTGCTAGGAAATAGCGTTTGCAGATGTCTACGTATCGTAGCAATAGATTTCTAATGCTTCTTAAAACGCGATATTGCATCTCATATCTATGTTTCATAATAAGATATAATATTCATTGCGAAGTGTTATGCATTCCTCGTCTACGATTCAAATGAATGTAAATGCGACACTTCCTTGCAAGGAAATAGCGTTTGCAGATGTCTACGTATCGTAGCAATAGAGTTCTTATGATTCTTAAAACGCGATATTGCATCTCATTTCTATGTTTCATGGTAAGGTATAATAAGATTTGCGAAGTGTCATGTATTCCTCGTCTGCACTTCAAATGAATGTAAATGCGACACTTGCTTGCAAGGAAATAGCGTTTGCAGATGTCTCCGTATCGTAGCAATAGAGTTCTTATGATTCTTAAAACGCGATATCGCATATCATTTCTATGTTTCATGGTAAGATATAATATGATATGCGAAGTGTCATGTATTCCTCGTCTACACTTCAAATGAATGTAAATGCGACACTTCCTTGCTAGGAAATAGCGTCTGAAGATGTCTAGGTATCGTAGCAATAGAGTTCTAATGCTTCTTAAAATGCGATATCGCATCTCATTTCTATGTTTCATGGTAAGATATAATATGATTTGCGAAGTGTTATGTATTCCTCGTCTACACTTCAAATGAATGTAAATGCGACACTTCCTTGCAAGGAAATAGCGTTTGCACATATCTACGTATCGAAGCAATAGAGTTCAAATGCTTCTTAAAACGAGATATTGCATCTCATATCTATGTTTCATGATAAGATATAATATTCATTACGAAGTGTTATGCATTCCTGGTCTACGATTCAAATGAATGTAAATGCGACACTTCCTTGCAAGGAAATAGCGTTTGCAGATGGCTACGTATCGAAGCAATAGAGTTCAAATGCTTCTTAAAACGAGATATTGCATCTTATATCTATGTTTCATGATAAGATATAATATTCATTGCGAAGTGTTATGCATTCCACGTCTACGATTCAAATGAATGTAAATGCGACACATCCTTGCAGGGAAATAGAGTTTGCAGATGTCTACGTATCGTAGCAATAGAGTTCATATGATTCTTAAAACGCGATATCGCATCTCATTTCTATGTTTCATGGTAAGATATAACATGATTTGCGAAGTGTTATGTATTCCTCGTCTACACTTCAAATGAATGTGAATGCGACACTTCCTCGCTAGGAAATGGCGTTTGCAGATGTCTACGTATCGTAGCAATAGATTTCTAATGCTTCTTAAAACGCGATATCGCACCTCATTTCTATGTTTCATGGTAAGATATAATATTCTTTGCGAAGTGTTATGCATTCCTCGTCTACGCTTCAAATGAACGTAAATGCGACACTTCCTTGCAAGGAAATAGCGTTTGCAGATGCCTACGTATCGAAGCAATAGACTTCAAATGCTTCTTAAAACGAGATATTGCATTTCATATCTATGTTTCATGGTAAGGTATAATATGATTTGCGAAGTGTCATGTATTCCTCGTCTGCACTTCAAATGAATGTAAATGCGACACTTCCTTGCATGGAAATAGCGTTTGCAGATGTCTACGTATCGTAGCAATAGAGTTCTTATGATTCTTAAAGCGCGATATCGCATCTCATTTCTATGTTTCATGGTAAGATATAATATGATATGCGAAGTGTCATGTATTCCTCGTCTACACTTCAAATGAATGTAAATGCGACACTTCCTTGCTAGGAAATAGCGTCTGAAGATGTCTAGGTATCGTAGCAATAGAGTTCTAATGCTTCTTAAAACGCGATATCGCATCTCATTTCTATGTTTCATGGTAAGATATAACATGATTTGCGAAGTGTTATGTATTCCTCGTCTACACTTCAAATGAATGTGAATGCGACACTTCCTCGCTAGGAAATGGCGTTTGCAGATGTCTACGTATCGTAGCAATAGAGTTCTTATGATTCTTAAAACGCGATATCGCATCTCATTTCTATGTTTCATGGTAAGATATAATATGATTTGCGAAGTGTTATGTATTCCTCGTCTACACTTCAAATGAATGTGAATGCGACACTTCCTTGCATGGAAATAGCGTTTGCAGATGTCTACGTATCGTAGCAATAGAGTTCTTATGATTCTTAAAACGCGATATTGCATCTCATTTCTATGTTTCATGGTAAGGTATAATATGATTTGCGAAGTGTCATGTATTCCTCGTCTACACTTCAAATGAATGTAAATGCGACACTTCCTTGCTAGGAAATAGCGTCTGAAGATGTCTAGGTATCGTAGCAATAGAGTTCTAATGCTTCTTAAAACGCGATATCGCATCTCATTTCTATGTTTCACGGTAAGATATAATATGATTTGCGAAGTGTTATGTATTCCTGGTCTACGATTCAAATGAATGTAAATGCGACACTTCCTTGCAAGGAAATAGCGTTTGCAGATGTTTACGTATCGAAGCAATAGAGTTCAAATTTCTTAAAACGAGATATTGCAACTCATATCTATGTTTCATGATAAGATATAATATTCATTGCGAAGTGTTATGCATTCCTCGTCTACGATTCAAATGAAAGTAAATGCGACACTTCCTTGCAAGGAAATAGAGTTTGCAGATGTCTACGTATCGTAGCAAAAGAGTTCATATGATCCTTAAAACGCGATATCGCATCTCATTTCTATGTTTCATGGTAAGATATAACATGATTTGCGAAGTGTTATGTATTCCTCGTCTACACTTCAAATGAATGTGAATGCGACACTTCCTCGCTAGGAAATGGCGTTTGCAGATGTCTACGTATCGTAGCAATAGTTTTCTAATGCTTCCTAAAACGCGATATCGCATCTCATTTCTGTGTTTCATGGTAAGATATAACACGATTTGCGAAGTGTTATGTATTCCTCGTCTACACTTCAAATGAATGTAAATGCGACACTTCCTTGCTAGGAAATAGCGTTTGCAGATGTCTACGTATCGTAGCAATAGATTTCTAATGCTTCTTAAAACGCGATGTCGCATCTCATTTCCATGTTTCATGGTAAGATATAATATTCATTGCGAAGTGTTATGCATTCCTCGTCTACGCTTCAAATGAACGTAAATGCGACACTTCCTTGCAAGGAAATAGCGTTTGCAGATGCCTACGTATCGAAGCAATAGAGTTCAAATGCTTCTTAAAACGAGATATTGCATTTCATATCTATGTTTCATAATAAGATATAATATTCATTGCGAAGTGTTATGCATTCCTCGTCTACGATTCAAATGAAAGTAAATGCGACACTTCCTTGCATGGAAATAGCGTTTGCAGATGTCTACGTATCGTAGCAATAGAGTTCTTATGATTCATAAAACGCGATATCGCATCTCAATTCTATGTTTCATGGTAAGATATAACAGGATTTGCTAAGTGTCATGTATTCCTCGTCTGCACTTCAAATGAATGTAAATGCGACACTTCCTTGCAAGGAAATACCGTTTGCACATATCTACGTATCGAAGCAATAGAGTTCAAATGCTTCTTAAAACGAGATATTGCATCTCATATCTATGTTTCATGATAAGATATAATATTCATTACGAAGTGTTATGCATTCCTGGTCTACGATTCAAATGAATGTAAATGCGACACTTCCTTGCAAGGAAATAGCGTTTGCAGATGTCTACGTATCGAAGCAATAGAGTTCAAATGCTTCTTAAAACGAGATATTGCATCTTATATCTATGTTTCATGATAAGATATAATATACATTGCGAAGTGTTATGCATTCCACGTCTACGATTCAAATGAAAGTAAATGCGACACTTCCTTGCAAGGAAATAGAGTTTGCAGATGTCTACGTATCGTAGCAATAGAGTTCATATGATTCTTAAAACGCGATATCGCATCTCATTTCTATGTTTCATGGTAAGATATAACATGATTTGCGAAGTGTTATGTATTCCTCGTCTACACTTCAAATGAATGTGAATGCGACACTTCCTCGCTAGGAAATGGCGTTTGCAGATGTCTACGTATCGTAGCAATAGTTTTCTAATGCTTCCTAAAACGCGATATCGCATCTCATTTCTGTGTTTCATGGTAAGATATAACACGATTTGCGAAGTGTTATGTATTCCTCGTCTACACTTCAAATCAATGTAAATGCGACACTTCCTTGCTAGGAAATAGCGTTTGCAGATGTCTACGTATCGTAGCAATAGATTTCTAATGCTTCTTAAAACGCGATGTCGCATCTCATTTCCATGTTACATGGTAAGATATAATATTCATTGCGAAGTGTTATGCATTCCTCGTCTACGCTTCAAATGAACGTAAATGCGACACTTCCTTGCAAGGAAATAGCGTTTGCAGATGCCTACGTATCGAAGCAATAGAGTTCAAATGCTTCTTAAAACGAGATATTGCATTTCATATCTATGTTTCATGGTAAGATATAATATGATATGCGAAGTGTCATGTATTCCTCGTTTACACTTCAAATGAATGTAAATGCGACACTTCCTTGCTAGGAAATAGCGTCTGAAGATGTCTAGGTATCGTAGCAATAGAGTTCTAATGCTTCTTAAAACGCGATATCGCATCTCATTTCTATGTTTCATGGTAAGATATAATATGATTTGCGAAGTGTTATGTATTCCTCGTCTACACTTCAAATGAATGTAAATGCGACACTTCCTTGCAAGGAAATAGCGTTTGCACATATCTACGTATCGAAGCAATAGAGTTCAAATGCTTCTTAAAAGGAGATATTGCATCTCATATCTATGTTTCATGATAAGATATAATATTCATTACGAAGTGTTATGCATTCCTGGTCTACGATTCAAATGAATGTAAATGCGACACTTCCTTGCAAGGAAATAGCGTTTGCAGATGTCTACGTATCGAAGCAATAGAGTTCATATGATTCTTAAAACGCGATATCGCATCTCAATTCTATGTTTCATGGTAAGATATAACATGATTTGCGAAGTGTTAAGTATTCCTCGTCTACACTTCAAATGAATGTGAATGCGACACTTCCTCGCTAGGAAATGGCGTTTGCAGATGTCTACGTATCGTAGCAATAGTTTTCTAATGCTTCTTAAAACGCGATATCGCATCTCATTTCTGTGTTTCATGGTAAGATATAACACTGATTTGCGAAGTGTTATGTATTCCTCGTCTACACTTCAAATGAATGTAAATGCGACACTTCCTTGCTAGGAAATAGCGTTTGCAGATGCCTACGTATCGAAGCAATAGAGTTCTTATGATTCTTAAAACGCGATATCGCATCTCATTTCTATGTTTCATGGTAAGATATAATATGATATGCGAAGTGTCATGTATTCCTCGTCTACACTTCAAATGAATGTAAATGCGACACTTCCTTGCTAGGAAATAGCGTCTGAAGATGTCTAGGTATCGTAGCAATAGAGTTCTAATGCTTCTTAAAACGCGATATCGCATCTCATTTCTATGTTTCATGGTAAGATATAATATGATTTGCGAAGTGTTATGTATTCCTCGTCTACACTTCAAATGAATGTAAATGCGACACTTCCTTGCAAGGAAATAGCGTTTGCACATATCTACGTATCGAAGCAATAGAGTTCAAATGCTTCTTAAAACGATATATTGCATCTCATATCTATGTTTCATGATAAGATATAATATTCATTGCAAAGTGTTATGCATTCCTCGTCTACGATTCAAATGAAAGTAAATGCGACACTTCCTTGCAAGGAAATAGCGTTTGCAGATTGCTACGTATCGAAGCAATAGAGTTCAAATGCTTCTTAAAACGAGATATTGCATCTCATATCTATGTTTCATAATAAGATATAATATTCATTGCGAAGTGTTATGCATTCCTCGTCTACGATTCAAATGAATGTAAATGCGACACTTCCTTGCAAGGAAATAGCGTCTGCAGATGTCTAGGTATCGTAGCAATAGTGTTCTAATGCTTCTTAAAACGAGATATTGCATCTCATATCTATGTTTCATGATAAGATATAATATTCATTGCGAAGTGTTATGCATTCCTCGTCTACGATTCAAATGAAAGTAAATGCGACACTTCCTTGCATGGAAATAGCGTTTGCAGATGTCTACGTATCGTAGCAATAGAGTTCTTATGATTCTTAAAACGCGATATCGCATCTCATTTCTATGTTTCATGGTAAGATATAATATGATATGCGAAGTGTCATGTATTCCTCGTCTACACTTCAAATGAATGTAAATGCGACACTTCCTTGCTAGGAAATAGCTTCTGAAGATGTCTAGGTATCGTAGCAATAGTTTTCTAATGCTTCTTAAAACGCGATATCGCATCTCATTTCTATGTTTCATGGTAAGATATAACATGATTTGCGAAGTGTTATGTATTCCCCGTCTACACTTCAAATGAATGTGAATGCGACACTTCCTTGCATGGAAATAGCGTTTGCAGATGTCTACGTATCGTAGCAATAGAGTTCTTATGATTCTTAAAAAGCGATATTGCATCTCATTTCTATGTTACATGGTAAGGTATAATATGATATGCGAAGTGTCATGTATTCCTCGTCTACACTTCAAATGAATGTAAATGCGACACTTCCTTGCAAGGAAATAGCGTTTGCAGATGTCTACGTATCGAAGCAATAGAGTTCAAATGCTTCTTAAAACGAGATATTGCATCTCATTTCCATGTTTCATGGTAAGATATAATATGATTTGCGAAGTGTTATGTATTCCTCGTCTACACTTCAAATGAATGTAAATGCGACACTTCCTTGCTAGGAAATAGCGTTTGCAGATGTCTACGTATCGTTGCAATAGATTTCTAATGCTTCTTAAAACGCGATATCGCATCTCATTTCTATGTTTCATGGTAAGATATAATATTCATTGCGAAGTGTTATGCATTCCTCGTCTACGCTTCAAATGAACGTAAATGCGACACTTCCTTGCAAGGAAATAGCGTTTGCAGATGCCTACGTATCGAAGCAATAGAGTTCAAATGCTTCTTAAAACGAGATATTGCATTTCATATCTATGTTTCATAATAAGATATAATATTCATTGCGAAGTGTTATGCATTCCTCGTCTACGATTCAAATGAATGTAAATGCGACACTTCCTTGCAAGGAAATAGCGTTTGCAGATGTCTACGTATCGTAGCAATAGAGTTCTTATGATTCTTAAAACGCGACATCGCATCTCATTTCTATGTTTCATGGTAAGATATAATATGATTTGCGAAGTGTTATGTATTCCTCGTCTACACTTCAAATGAATGTAAATGCGACACTTCCTTGCAAGGAAATATCGTTTGCACATATCTACGTATCGAAGCAATAGAGTTCAAATGCTTCTTAAAACGAGATATTGCATCTCATATCTATGTTTCATGATAAGATATAATATTCATTACGAAGTGTTATGCATTCCTGGTCTACGATTCAAATGAATGTAAATGCGACACTTCCTTGCAAGGAAATAGCGTTTGCAGATGTTTACGTATCGAAGCAATAGAGTTCAAATGCTTCTTAAAACGAGATATTGCAACTCATATCTATGTTTCATGATAAGATATAATATTCATTGCGAAGTGTTATGCATTCCTCGTCTACGATTCAAATGAAAGTAAATGCGACACTTCCTTGCAAGGAAATAGAGTTTGCAGATGTCTACGTATAGTAGCAATAGAGTTCATATGATCCTTAAAACGCGATATCGCATCTCATTTCTATGTTTCATGGTAAGATATAACATGATTTGCGAAGTGTTATGTATTCCTCGTCTACACTTCAAATGAATGTGAATGCGACACTTCCTCGCTAGGAAATGACGTTTGCAGATGTCTACGTATCGTAGCAATAGTTTTCTAATGCTTCCTAAAACGCGATATCGCATCTCATTTCTGTGTTTCATGGTAAGATATAACACGATTTGCGAAGTGTTATGTATTCCTCGTCTACACTTCAAATGAATGTAAATGCGACACTTCCTTGCTAGGAAATAGCGTTTGCAGATGTCTACGTATCGTAGCAATAGATTTCTAATGCTTCTTAAAACGCGATGTCGCATCTCATTTCCATGTTTCATGGTAAGATATAATATTCATTGCGAAGTGTTATGCATTCCTCGTCTACGCTTCAAATGAACGTAAATGCGACACTTCCTTGCAAGGAAATAGCGTTTGCAGATGCCTACGTATCGAAGCAATAGAGTTCAAATGCTTCTTAAAACGAGATATTGCATTTCATATCTATGTTTCATAATAAGATATAATATTCATTGCGAAGTGTTATGCATTCCTCGTCTACGATTCAAATGAAAGTAAATGCGACACTTCCTTGCATGGAAATAGCGTTTGCAGATGTCTACGTATCGTAGCAATAGAGTTCTTATGATTCTTAAAACGCGATATCGCATCTCAATTCTATGTTTCATGGTAAGATATAACATGATTTGCTAAGTGTCATGTATTCCTCGTCTGCACTTCAAATGAATGTAAATGCGACACTTCCTTGCAAGGAAATAGCGTTTGCACATATCTACGTATCGAAGCAATAGAGTTCAAATGCTTCTTAAAACGATATATTGCATCTCATATCTATGTTTCATGATAAGATATAATATTCATTGCAAAGTGTTATGCATTCCTCGTCTACGATTCAAATGAAAGTAAATGCGACACTTCCTTGCAAGGAAATAGCGTTTGCAGATTGCTACGTATCGAAGCAATAGAGTTCAAATGCTTCTTAAAACGAGATATTGCATCTCATATCTATGTTTCATAATAAGATATAATATTCATTGCGAAGTGTTATGCATTCCTCGTCTACGATTCAAATGAATGTAAATGCGACACTTCCTTGCAAGGAAATAGCGTCTGCAGATGTCTAGGTATCGTAGCAATAGTGTTCTAATGCTTCTTAAAACGAGATATTGCATCTCATATCTATGTTTCATGATA
The DNA here is from genome assembly GCF_050948175.1 of Xylocopa sonorina. Classification (NCBI taxonomy): domain Eukaryota; kingdom Metazoa; phylum Arthropoda; class Insecta; order Hymenoptera; family Apidae; genus Xylocopa; species Xylocopa sonorina. The sequence continues at coordinate 832,523 of NC_135197.1, forward strand.
AGATATAATATTCATTGCGAAGTGTTATGCATTCCTCGTCTACGATTCAAATGAAAGTAAATGCGACACTTCCTTGCATGGAAATAGCGTTTGCAGATGTCTACGTATCGTAGCAATAGAGTTCTTATGATTCTTAAAACGCGATATCGCATCTCATTTCTATGTTTCATGGTAAGATATAATATGATATGCGAAGTGTCATGTATTCCTCGTCTACACTTCAAATGAATGTAAATGCGACACTTCCTTGCTAGGAAATAGCTTCTGAAGATGTCTAGGTATCGTAGCAATAGTTTTCTAATGCTTCTTAAAACGCGATATCGCATCTCATTTCTATGTTTCATGGTAAGATATAACATGATTTGCGAAGTGTTATGTATTCCCCGTCTACACTTCAAATGAATGTGAATGCGACACTTCCTTGCATGGAAATAGCGTTTGCAGATGTCTACGTATCGTAGCAATAGAGTTCTTATGATTCTTAAAAAGCGATATTGCATCTCATTTCTATGTTACATGGTAAGGTATAATATGATATGCGAAGTGTCATGTATTCCTCGTCTACACTTCAAATGAATGTAAATGCGACACTTCCTTGCTAGGAAATAGCGTCTGAAGATGTCTAGGTATCGTAGCAATAGAGTTCTAATGCTTCTTAAAACGCGATATCGCATCTCATTTCTATGTTTCATGGTAAGATATAATATGATTTGCGAAGTGTTATGTATTCCTCGTCTACACTTCAAATGAATGTAAATGCGACACTTCCTTGCAAGGAAATAGCGTTTGCACATATCTACGTATCGAAGCAATAGAGTTCAAATGCTTCTTAAAACGATATATTGCATCTCATATCTATGTTTCATGATAAGATATAATATTCATTGCAAAGTGTTATGCATTCCTCGTCTACGATTCAAATGAAAGTAAATGCGACACTTCCTTGCAAGGAAATAGCGTTTGCAGATTGCTACGTATCGAAGCAATAGAGTTCAAATGCTTCTTAAAACGAGATATTGCATCTCATATCTATGTTTCATAATAAGATATAATATTCATTGCGAAGTGTTATGCATTCCTCGTCTACGATTCAAATGAATGTAAATGCGACACTTCCTTGCAAGGAAATAGCGTCTGCAGATGTCTAGGTATCGTAGCAATAGTGTTCTAATGCTTCTTAAAACGAGATATTGCATCTCATATCTATGTTTCATGATAAGATATAATATTCATTGCGAAGTGTTATGCATTCCTCGTCTACGATTCAAATGAAAGTAAATGCGACACTTCCTTGCATGGAAATAGCGTTTGCAGATGTCTACGTATCGTAGCAATAGAGTTCTTATGATTCTTAAAACGCGATATCGCATCTCATTTCTATGTTTCATGGTAAGATATAATATGATATGCGAAGTGTCATGTATTCCTCGTCTACACTTCAAATGAATGTAAATGCGACACTTCCTTGCTAGGAAATAGCTTCTGAAGATGTCTAGGTATCGTAGCAATAGTTTTCTAATGCTTCTTAAAACGCGATGTTGCATCTCATTTCTATGTTACATGGTAAGGTATAATATGATATGCGAAGTGTCATGTATTCCTCGTCTACACTTCAAATGAATGTAAATGCGACACATCCTTGCTAGGAAATAGCGTCTGAAGATGTCTAGGTATCGTAGCAATAGAGTTCTAATGCTTCTTAAAACGCGATATCGCATCTCATTTCTATGTTTCATGGTAAGATATAATATGATTTGCGAAGTGTTATGTATTCCTCGTCTACACTTCAAATGAATGTAAATGCGACACTTCCTTGCAAGGAAATAGCGTTTGCACATATCTACGTATCGAAGCAATAGAGTTCAAATGCTTCTTAAAACGATATATTGCATCTCATATCTATGTTTCATGATAAGATATAATATTCATTGCAAAGTGTTATGCATTCCTCGTCTACGATTCAAATGAAAGTAAATGCGACACTTCCTTGCAAGGAAATAGCGTTTGCAGATTGCTACGTATCGAAGCAATAGAGTTCAAATGCTTCTTAAAACGAGATATTGCATCTCATATCTATGTTTCATAATAAGATATAATATTCATTGCGAAGTGTTATGCATTCCTCGTCTACGATTCAAATGAATGTAAGTGCGACACTTCCTTGCAAGGAAATAGCGTCTGCAGATGTCTAGGTATCGTAGCAATAGTGTTCTAATGCTTCTTAAAACGAGATATTGCATCTCATATCTATGTTTCATGATAAGATATAATATTCATTGCGAAGTGTTATGCATTCCTCGTCTACGATTCAAATGAAAGTAAATGCGACACTTCCTTGCATGGAAATAGCGTTTGCAGATGTCTACGTATCGTAGCAATAGAGTTCTTATGATTCTTAAAACGCGATATCGCATCTCATTTCTATGTTTCATGGTAAGATATAATATGATATGCGAAGTGTCATGTATTCCTCGTCTACACTTCAAATGAATGTAAATGCGACACTTCCTTGCTAGGAAATAGCTTCTGAAGATGTCTAGGTATCGTAGCAATAGTTTTCTAATGCTTCTTAAAACGCGATATCGCATCTCATTTCTATGTTTCATGGTAAGATATAACATGATTTGCGAAGTGTTATGTATTCCCCGTCTACACTTCAAATGAATGTGAATGCGACACTTCCTTGCATGGAAATAGCGTTTGCAGATGTCTACGTATCGTAGCAATAGAGTTCTTATGATTCTTAAAAAGCGATATTGCATCTCATTTCTATGTTACATGGTAAGGTATAATATGATATGCGAAGTGTCATGTATTCCTCGTCTACACTTCAAATGAATGTAAATGCGACACTTCCTTGCTAGGAAATAGCGTCTGAAGATGTCTAGGTATCGTAGCAATAGAGTTCTAATGCTTCTTAAAACGCGATATCGCATCTCATTTCTATGTTTCATGGTAAGATATAATATGATTTGCGAAGTGTTATGTATTCCTCGTCTACACTTCAAATGAATGTAAATGCGACACTTCCTTGCAAGGAAATAGCGTTTGCACATATCTACGTATCGAAGCAATAGAGTTCAAATGCTTCTTAAAACGAGATATTGCATTTCATATCTATGTTTCATGATAAGATATAATATTCATTACGAAGTGTTATGCATTCCTGGTCTACGATTCAAATGAATGTAAATGCGACACTTCCTTGCAAGGAAATAGCGTTTGCAGATGTCTACGTATCGAAGCAATAGAGTTCAAATGCTTCTTAAAACGAGATATTGCATCTCATTTCCATGTTTCATGGTAAGATATAATATGATTTGCGAAGTGTTATGTATTCCTCGTCTACACTTCAAATGAATGTAAATGCGACACTTCCTTGCTAGGAAATAGCGTTTGCAGATGTCTACGTATCGTTGCAATAGATTTCTAATGCTTCTTAAAACGCGATATCGCATCTCATTTCTATGTTTCATGGTAAGATATAATATTCATTGCGAAGTGTTATGCATTCCTCGTCTACGCTTCAAATGAACGTAAATGCGACACTTCCTTGCAAGGAAATAGCGTTTGCAGATGCCTACGTATCGAAGCAATAGAGTTCAAATGCTTCTTAAAACGAGATATTGCATTTCATATCTATGTTTCATAATAAGATATAATATTCATTGCGAAGTGTTATGCATTCCTCGTCTACGATTCAAATGAATGTAAATGCGACACTTCCTTGCAAGGAAATAGCGTTTGCAGATGTCTACGTATCGAAGCAATAGAGTTCAAATGCTTCTTAAAACGAGATATTGCATCTCATTTCCATGTTTCATGGTAAGATATAATATGATTTGCGAAGTGTTATGTATTCCTCGTCTACACTTCAAATGAATGTAAATGCGACACTTCCTTGCTAGGAAATAGCGTTTGCAGATGTCTACGTATCGTTGCAATAGATTTCTAATGCTTCTTAAAACGCGATGTCGCATCTCATTTCTATGTTTCATGGTAAGATATAATATTCATTGCGAAGTGTTATGCATTCCTCGTCTACGCTTCAAATGAACGTAAATGCGACACTTCCTTGCAAGGAAATAGCGTTTGCAGATGCCTACGTATCGAAGCAATAGAGTTCAAATGCTTCTTAAAACGAGATATTGCATTTCATATCTATGTTTCATAATAAGATATAATATTCATTGCGAAGTGTTATGCATTCCTCGTCTACACTTCAAATGAATGTGAATGCGACACTTCCTTGCATGGAAATAGCGTTTGCAGATGTCTACGTATCGTAGCAATAGAGTTCTTATGATTCTTAAAACGCGATATCGCATCTCATTTCTATGTTTCATGGTAAGATATAATATGATATGCGAAGTGTCATGTATTCCTCGTCTACACTTCAAATGAATGTGAATGCGACACTTCCTTGCTAGGAAATAGCGTTTGCAGATGTCTACGTATCGTTGCAATAGATTTCTAATGCTTCTTAAAACGCGATATCGCATCTCATTTTTATGTTTCATGGTAAGATATAATATTCATTGCGAAGTGTTATGCATTCCTCGTCTACGCTTCAAATGAACGTAAATGCGACACTTCCTTGCAAGGAAATAGCGTTTGCAGATACCTACGTATCGAAGCAATAGAGTTCAAATGCTTCTTAAACCGAGATATTGCATTTCATATCTATGTTTCATAATAAGATATAATATTCATTGCGAAGTGTTATGCATTCCTCGTCTACGATTCAAATGAATGTAAATGCGACACTTCCTTGCAAGGAAATAGCGTTTGCAGATGTCTACGTATCGTAGCAATAGAGTTCTTATGATTCTTAAAACGCGATATCGCATCTCATTTCTATGTTTCATGGTAAGATATAATATGATATGAGAAGTGTCATGTATTCCTCGTCTACACTTCAAATGAATGTAAATGCGACACTTCCTTGCTAGGAAATAGCGTCTGAAGATGTCTAGGTATCGTAGCAATAGAGTTCTAATGCTTCTTAAAACGCGATATCGCATCTCATTTCTATGTTTCATGGTAAGATATAATATGATTTGCGAAGTGTTATGTATTCCTCGTCTACACTTCAAATGAATGTAAATGCGACACTTCCTTGCAAGGAAATAGCGTTTGCACATATCTACGTATCGAAGCAATAAAGTTCAAATGCTTCTTAAAACGAGATATTGCATCTCATATCTATGTTTCATGATAAGATATAATATTCATTACGAAGTGTTATGCATTCCTGGTCTACGATTCAAATGTATGTAAATGCGACACTTCCTTGCAAGGAAATAGCGTTTGCAGATGTCTACGTTTCGAAGCAATAGAGTTCAAATGCTTCTTAAAACGAGATATTGCATCTCATATCTATGTTTCATGATAAGATATAATATTCATTGCGAAGTGTTATGCATTCCTCGTCTACGATTCAAATGAAAGTAAATGCGACACTTCCTTGCAAGGAAATAGAGTTTGCAGATGTCTACGTATCGTAGCAATAGAGTTCAAATGCTTCTTAAAACGAGATATTGCATCTCATTTCTATGTTTCATGGTAAGATATAATATGATTTGCGAAGTGTTATGTATTCCTCGTCTACACTTCAAATGAATGTGAATGCGACACTTCCTTGCATGGAAATAGCGTTTGCAGATGTCTACGTATCGTAGCAATAGAGTTCTTATGATTCTTAAAAAGCGATATTGCATCTCATTTCTATGTTTCATGGTAAGGTATAATATGATTTGCGAAGTATCATGTATTCCTCGTCTGCACTTCAAATGAATGTAAATGCGACACTTGCTTGCAAGGAAATAGCGTTTGCAGATGTCTCCGTATCGTAGCAATAGAGCTCTTATGATTCTTAAAACGCGATATCGAATCTCATTTCTATGTTTCATGGTAAGATATAATATGATATGCGAAGTGTCATGTATTCCTCGTCTACACTTCAAATGAATGTGAATGCGACACTTCCTTGCTAGGAAATAGCGTCTGAAGATGTCTAGGTATCGTAGCAATAGAGTTCTAATGCTTCTTAAAACGCGATATCGCATCTCATTTCTATGTTTCATGGTAAGATATAATATGATTTGCGAAGTGTTATGTATTCCTCGTCTACACTTCAAATGAATGTAAATGCGACACTTCCTTGCAAGGAAATAGCGTTTGCACATATCTACGTATCGAAGCAATAGAGTTCAAATGCTTCTTAAAACGAGATATTGCATTTCATATCTATGTTTCATGATAAGATATAATATTAATTACGAAGTGTTATGCATTCCTGGTCTACGATTCAAATGAATGTAAATGCGACACTTCCTTGCAAGGAAATAGCGTTTGCAGATGTCTACGTATCGAAGCAATAGAGTTCAAATGCTTCTAAAAACGAGATGTTGCATCTCATATCTATGTTTCATAATAAGATATAATATTCATTGCGAAGTGTTATGCATTCCTCGTCTACGATTCAAATGAATGTAAATGCGACACTTCCTTGCAAGGAAATAGCGTTTGCAGATGTCTACGTATCGTAGCAATAGAGTTCTTATGATTCTTAAAACGCGATATCGCATCTCATTTCTATGTTTCATGGTAAGATATAATATGATTTGCGAAGTGTTATGTATTCCTCGTCTACACTTCAAATGAATGTGAATGCTACACTTCCTTGCATGGAAATAGCGTTTGCAGATGTCTACGTATCGTAGCAATAGAGTTCTTATGATTCTTAAAACGCGATATCGCATCTCATTTCTATGTTTCATGGTAAGATATAATATACATTGCGAAGTGTTATGCATTCCTCGTCTACGCTTCAAATGAACGTAAATGCGACACTTCCTTGCAAGGAAATAGCGTTTGCAGATGCCTACGTATCGAAGCAATAGAGTTCAAATGCTTCTTAAAACGAGATATTGCATTTCATATCTATGTTTCATAATAAGATATAATATTCATTGCGAAGTGTTATGCATTCCTCGTCTACGATTCAAATGAATGTAAATGCGACACTTCCTTGCAAGGAAATAGCGTTTGCAGATGTCTACGTATCGTAGCAATAGAGTTCTTATGATTCTTAAAACGCGATATCGCATCTCATTTCTATGTTTCATGGTAAGATATAATATGATTTGCGAAGTGTTATGTATTCCTCGTCTACACTTCAAATGAATGTGAATGCGACACTTCCTTGCATGGAAATAGCGTTTGCAGATGTCTACGTATCGTAGCAATAGAGTTCTTATGATTCTTAAAACGCGATTTCGCATCTCATTTCTATGTTTCATGGTAAGATATAATATGATTTGCGAAGTGTTATGTATTCCTCGTCTACACTTCAAATGAATGTGAATGCTACACTTCCTTGCATGGAAATAGCGTTTGCAGATGTCTACGTATCGTAGCAATAGAGTTCTTATGATTCTTAAAACGCGATATCGCATCTCATTTCTATGTTTCATGGTAAGATATAATATACATTGCGAAGTGTTATGCATTCCTCGTCTACGCTTCAAATGAACGTAAATGCGACACTTCCTTGCAAGGAAATAGCGTTTGCAGATGCCTACGTATCGAAGCAATAGAGTTCAAATGCTTCTTAAAACGAGATATTGCATTTCATATCTATGTTTCATAATAAGATATAATATTCATTGCGAAGTGTTATGCATTCCTCGTCTACGATTCAAATGAATGTAAATGCGACACTTCCTTGCAAGGAAATAGCGTTTGCAGATGTCTACGTATCGTAGCAATAGAGTTCTTATGATTCTTAAAACGCGATATCGCATCTCATTTCTATGTTTCATGGTAAGATATAATATGATTTGCGAAGTGTTATGTATTCCTCGTCTACACTTCAAATGAATGTGAATGCGACACTTCCTTGCATGGAAATAGCGTTTGCAGATGTCTACGTATCGTAGCAATAGAGTTCTTATGATTCTTAAAACGCGATTTCGCATCTCATTTCTATGTTTCATGGTAAGATATAATATGATTTGCGAAGTGTTATGTATTCCTCGTCTACACTTCAAATGAATGTGAATGCTACACTTCCTTGCATGGAAATAGCGTTTGCAGATGTCTACGTATCGTAGCAATAGAGTTCTTATGATTCTTAAAAAGCGATATTGCATCTCATTTCTATGTTTCATGGTAAGGTATAATATGATTTGCGAAGTGTCATGTATTCCTCGTCTACACTTCAAATGAATGTGAATGCGACACTTCCTTGCTAGGAAATAGCGTCTGAAGATGTCTAGGTATCGTAGCAATAGAGTTCTAATGCTTCTTAAAACGCGATATCGCATCTCATTTCTATGTTTCATGGTAAGATATAATATGATTTGCGAAGTGTTATGCATTCCTCGTCTACGCTTCAAATGAACGTAAATGCGACACTTCCTTGCAAGGAAATAGCGTTTGCAGATGCCAACGTATCGAAGCAATAGAGTTCAAATGCTTCTTAAAACGAGATATTGCATTTCATATCTATGTTTCATAATAAGATATAATATTCATTGCGAAGTGTTATGCATTCCTCGTCTACGATTCAAATGAAAGTAAATCCGACACTTCCTTGCATGGAAATAGCGTTTGCAGATGTCTACGTATCGTAGCAATAGAGTTCTTATGATTCTTAAAAAGCGATATTGCATCTCATTTCTATGTTTCATGGTAAGGTATAATATGATTTGCGAAGTGTCATGTATTCCTCGTCTGCACTTCAAATGATTGTAAATGCGACACTTCCTCGCTAGGAAATGGCGTTTGCAGATGTCTACGTATCGTAGCAATAGTTTTCTAATGCTTTCTAAAACGCGATATCGCATCTCATTTCTGTGTTTCATGGTAAGATATAACACGATTTGCGAAGTGTTATGTATTCCTCGTCTACACTTCAAATCAATGTAAATGCGACACTTCCTTGCTAGGAAATAGCGTTTGCAGATGTCTACGTATCGTAGCAATAGATTTCTAATGCTTCTTAAAACGCGATGTCGCATCTCATTTCCATGTTTCATGGTAAGATATAATATTCATTGCGAAGTGTTATGCATTCCTCGTCTACGCTTCAAATGAACGTAAATGCGACACTTCCTTGCAAGGAAATAGCGTTTGCAGATGCCTACGTATCGAAGCAATAGAGTTCAAATGCTTCTTAAAACGAGATATTGCATTTCATATCTATGTTTCATAATAAGATATAATATTCATTGCGAAGTGTTATGCATTCCTCGTCTACGATTCAAATGAAAGTAAATGCGACACTTCCTTGCATGGAAATAGCGTTTGCAGATGTCTACGTATCGTAGCAATAGAGTTCTTATGATTCTTAAAACGCGATATCGCATCTCAATTCTATGTTTCATGGTAAGATATAACATGATTTGCGAAGTGTTATGTATTCCTCGTCTACACTTCAAATGAATGTGAATGCGACACTTCCTCGCTAGGAAATGGCGTTTGCAGATGTCTACGTATCGTAGCAATAGTTTTCTAATGCTTCCTAAAACGCGATATCGCATCTCATTTCTGTGTTTCATGGTAAGATATAACACGATTTGCGAAGTGTTATGTATTCCTCGTCTACACTTCAAATCAATGTAAATGCGACACTTCCTTGCTAGGAAATAGCGTTTGCAGATGTCTACGTATCGTAGCAATAGATTACTAATGCTTCTTAAAACGCGATATCGCATCTCATTTCCATGTTTCATGGTAAGATATAATATTCATTGCGAAGTGTTATGCATTCCTCGTCTACGCTTCAAATGAACGTAAATGCGACACTTCCTTGCAAGGAAATAGCGTTTGCAGATGCCTACGTATCGAAGCAATAGAGTTCAAATGCTTCTTAAAACGAGATATTGCATCTCATTTCTATGTTTCATGGTAAGGTATAATATGATTTGCGAAGTGTCATGTATTCCTCGTCTGCACTTCAAATGAATGTAAATGCGACACTTGCTTGCAATGAAATAGCGTTTGCAGATGTCTCCGTATCGTAGCAATAGAGCTCTTATGATTCTTAAAACGCGATATCGAATCTCATTTCTATGTTTCATGGTAAGATATAATATGATATGCGAAGTGTCATGTATTCCTCGTCTACACTTCAAATGAATGTAAATGCGACACTTCCTTGCTAGGAAATAGCGTCTGAAGATGTCTAGGTATCGTAGCAATAGAGTTCTAATGCTTCTTAAAACGCGATATCGCATCTCATTTCTATGTTTCATGGTAAGATATAATATGATTTGCGAAGTGTTATGTATTCCTCGTCTACACTTCAAATGAATGTAAATGCGACACTTCCTTGCAAGGAAATAGCGTTTGCACATATCTACGTATCGAAGCAATAGAGTTCAAATGCTTCTTAAAACGAGATATTGCATTTCATATCTATGTTTCATGATAAGATATAATATTCATTACGAAGTGTTATGCATTCCTGGTCTACGATTTAAATGAATGTAAATGCGACACTTCCTTGCAAGGAAACAGCGTTTGCAGATGTCTACGTATCGAAGCAATAGAGTTCAAATGCTTCTTAAAACGAGATATTGCATCTCATATCTATGTTTCATAATAAGATATAATATTCATTGCGAAGTGTTATGCATTCCTCGTCTACGATTCAAATGAATGTAAGTGCGACACTTCCTTGCAAGGAAATAGCGTTTGCAGATGTCTACGTATCGTAGCAATAGAGTTCTTATGATTCTTAAAACGCGATATCGCATCTCATTTCTATGTTTCATGGTAAGATATAATATGATATGCGAAGTGTCATGTATTCCTCGTCTACACTTCAAATGAATGTAAATGCGACACTTCCTTGCTAGGAAATAGCGTCTGAAGATGTCTAGGTATCGTAGCAATAGAGTTCTAATGCTTCTTAAAACGCGATATTGCATCTCATTTCTATGTTTCATGGTAAGGTATAATATGATTTGCGAAGTGTCATGTATTCCTCGTCTGCACTTCAAATGAATGTAAATGCGACACTTGCTTGCAAGGAAATAGCGTTTGCAGATGTCTCCGTATCGTAGCAATAGAGTTCTTATGATTCTTAAAACGAGATATTGCATCTCATATCTATGTTTCATGATAAGATATAATATTCATTGCGAAGTGTTATGCATTCCTGGTCTACGATTCAAATGAATGTAAATGCGACACTTCCTTGCTAGGAAATAGCGTCTGAAGATGTCTACGTATCGAAGCAATAGAGTTCAAATGCTTCTTAAAACGAGATATTGCATCTCATATCTATGTTTCATGATAAGATATAATATTCATTGCGAAGTGTTATGCATTCCTCGTCTACGATTCAAATGAAAGTAAATGCGACACTTCCTTGCAAGGAAATAGAGTTTGCAGATGTCTACGTATCGTAGCAATAGAGTTCATATGATTCTTAAAACGCGATATCGCATCTCATTTCTATGTTTCACGGTAAGATATAACATGATTTGCGAAGTGTTATGTATTCCTCGTCTACACTTCAAATGAATGTGAATGCGACACTTCCTCGCTAGGAAATGGCGTTTGCAGATGTCTACGTATCGTAGCAATAGTTTTCTAATGCTTCCTAAAACGCGATATCGCATCTCATTTCTATGTTTCATGGTAAGGTATAATATGATTTGCGAAGTGTTATGTATTCCTCGTCTACACTTCAAATGAATGTAAATGCGACACTTCCTTGCTAGGAAATAGCGTCTGAAGATGTCTAGGTATCGTAGCAATAGAGTTCTAATGCTTCTTAAAACGCGATATCGCATCTCATTTCTATGTTTCATGGTAAGATATAATATGATTTGCGAAGTGTTATGTATTCCTCGTCTCACTTCAAATGAATGTAAATGCGACACTTCCTTGCAAGGAAATAGCGTTTGCACATATCTACGTATCGAAGCAATAGAGTTCAAATGCTTCTTAAAACGAGATATTGCATCTCATATCTATGTTTCATGATAAGATATAATATTCATTACGAAGTGTTATGCATTCCTGGTCTACGATTCAAATGAATGTAAATGCGACACTTCCTTGCAAGGAAATAGCGTTTGCAGATGTCTACGTATCGAAGCAATAGAGTTCATATGATTCTTAAAACGCGATATCGCATCTCAATTCTATGTTTCATGGTAAGATATAACATGATTTGCGAAGTGTTATGTATTCCTCGTCTACACTTCAATTGAATGTGAATGCGACACTTCCTCGCTAGGAAATGGCGTTTGCAGATGTCTACGTATCGTAGCAATAGTTTTCCAATGCTTCCTAAAACGCGATATCGCATCTCATTTCTGTGTTTCATGGTAAGATATAACACGATTTGCGAAGTGTTATGTATTCCTCGTCTACACTTCAAATGAATGTAAATGCGACACTTCCTTGCATGGAAATAGCGTTTGCAGATGTCTACGTATCGTAGCAATAGAGTTCTTATGATTCTTAAAACGCGATATTGCATCTCATTTCTATGTTTCATGGTAAGGTATAATATGATTTGCAAAGTGTCATGTATTCCTCGTCTGCACTTCAAATGAATGTAAATGCGACACTTGCTTGCAAGGAAATAGCGTTTGCAGATGTCTCCGTATCGTAGCAATAGAGTTCTTATGATTCTTAAAACGCGATATCGCATCTCATTTCTATGTTTCATGGTAAGATATAATATGATATGTGAAGTGTCATGTATTCCTCGTCTACACGTTCAAATGAGTGTAAATGCGACACTTCCTTGCTAGGAAATAGCGTCTGAAGATGTCTAGGTATCGTAGCAATAGAGTTCTAATGCTTCTTAAAACGCGATATCGCATCTCATTTCTATGTTTCATGGTAGATATAATATGATTTGCGAAGTGTTATGTATTCCTCGTCTACACTTCAAATGAATGTGAATGCGACACTTCCTTGCATGGAAATAGCGTTTGCAGATGTCTACGTATCGTAGCAATAGAGTTCATATGATTCTTAAAACGCGATATCGCATCTCATTTCTATGTTTCACGGTAAGATATAACATGATTTGCGAAGTGTTATGTATTCCTCGTCTACACTTCAAATGAATGTGAATGCGACACTTCCTCGCTAGGAAATGGCGTTTGCAGATGTCTACGTATCGTAGCAATAGTTTTCTAATGCTTCCTAAAACGCGATATCGCATCTCATTTCTATGTTTCATGGTAAGGTATAATATGATTTGCGAAGTGTTATGTATTCCTCGTCTACACTTCAAATGAATGTAAATGCGACACTTCCTTGCTAGGAAATAGCGTCTGAAGATGTCTAGGTATCGTAGCAATAGAGTTCTAATGCTTCTTAAAACGCGATATCGCATCTCATTTCTATGTTTCATGGTAAGATATAATATGATTTGCGAAGTGTTATGTATTCCTCGTCTCACATCAAATGAATGTAAATGCGACACTTCCTTGCAAGGAAATAGCGTTTGCACATATCTACGTATCGAAGCAATAGAGTTCAAATGCTTCTTAAAACGAGATATTGCATCTCATATCTATGTTTCATGATAAGATATAATATTCATTACGAAGTGTTATGCATTCCTGGTCTACGATTCAAATGAATGTAAATGCGACACTTCCTTGCAAGGAAATAGCGTTTGCAGATGTCTACGTATCGAAGCAATAGAGTTCATATGATTCTTAAAACGCGATATCGCATCTCAATTCTATGTTTCATGGTAAGATATAACATGATTTGCGAAGTGTTATGTATTCCTCGTCTACACTTCAATTGAATGTGAATGCGACACTTCCTCGCTAGGAAATGGCGTTTGCAGATGTCTACGTATCGTAGCAATAGTTTTCCAATGCTTCCTAAAACGCGATATCGCATCTCATTTCTGTGTTTCATGGTAAGATATAACACGATTTGCGAAGTGTTATGTATTCCTCGTCTACACTTCAAATGAATGTAAATGCGACACTTCCTTGCATGGAAATAGCGTTTGCAGATGTCTACGTATCGTAGCAATAGAGTTCTTATGATTCTTAAAACGCGATATTGCATCTCATTTCTATGTTTCATGGTAAGGTATAATATGATTTGCAAAGTGTCATGTATTCCTCGTCTGCACTTCAAATGAATGTAAATGCGACACTTGCTTGCAAGGAAATAGCGTTTGCAGATGTCTCCGTATCGTAGCAATAGAGTTCTTATGATTCTTAAAACGCGATATCGCATCTCATTTCTATGTTTCATGGTAAGATATAATATGATATGTGAAGTGTCATGTATTCCTCGTCTACACGTTCAAATGAGTGTAAATGCGACACTTCCTTGCTAGGAAATAGCGTCTGAAGATGTCTAGGTATCGTAGCAATAGAGTTCTAATGCTTCTTAAAACGCGATATCGCATCTCATTTCTATGTTTCATGGTAGATATAATATGATTTGCGAAGTGTTATGTATTCCTCGTCTACACTTCAAATGAATGTGAATGCGACACTTCCTTGCATGGAAATAGCGTTTGCAGATGTCTACGTATCGTAGCAATAGAGTTCTTATGATTCTTAAAACGCGATATTGCATCTCATTTCTATGTTTCAAGGTAAGATATAACATGATTTGCGAAGTGTTATGTATTCCTCGTCTACACTTCAAATGAATGTGAATGCGACACTTCGTCGCTAGGAAATGGCGTTTGCAGATGTCTACGTATCGTAGCAATAGTTTGCTAATGCTTCCTAAAACGCGATATCGCATCTCATTTCTGTGTTTCATGGTAAGATATAACACGATTTGCGAAGTGTTATGTATTCCTCGTCTACACATCAAATGAATGTAAATGCGACACTTCCTTGCTAGGAAATAGCGTCTGCAGATGTCTAGGTATCGTAGCGATAGAGTTCTAATGCTACTTAAAACGCGATACCGCATCTCATTTCTATGTTTCATGGTAAGATATAATATTCATTGCGAAGTGTTATGCATTCCTCGTCTACGCTTCAAATGAACGTAAATGCGACAATTCCTTGCAAGGAAATAGCGTTTGCAGATGCCTACGTATCGAAGCAATAGAGTTCAAATGCTTCTTAAAACGAGATATTGCATCTCATATCTATGTTTCATAATAAGATATAATATTCATTGCGAAGTGTTATGCATTCCTCGTCTACGCTTCAATTGAACGTAAATGCGACACTTCCTTGCAAGGAAATAGCGTTTGCAGATGCCTACGTATCGAAGCAATAGAGTTCAAATGCTTCTTAAAACGAGATATTGCATCTCATATCTATGTTTCATAATAAGATTTAATATTCATTGCGCAGTGTTATGCATTCCTCGTCTACGATTCAAATGAACGTAAATGCGACACTTCCTTGCAAGGAAATAGCGTTTGCAGATGTCTACGTATCGAAGCAATAGAGTTCAAATGCTTCTTAAAACGAGATATTGCATCTCATATCTATGTTTCATGATAAGATATAATATTGATTGCGAAGTGTTATGCATTCCTCGCCTACGATTCAAATGAATGTAAATGCGACACTTCCTTGCAAGGAAATATCGTTTGCAGATGTCTACGTATCGTAGCAATAGAGTTCTTATGATTCTTAAAACGCGATATCGCATCTCATTTCTATGTTTCATGGTAAGATATAATATGATTTGGGATGTGTTATGTATTCCTCGTCTACACTTCAAATGAATGTGAATGCGACACTTCCTTGCTAGGAAATAGCGTCTGAAGATGTCTAGGTATCTCGTAGCAATAGAGTTCTAATGCTTCTTAAAACGCGATATCGCATCTCATTTCTATGTTTCATGGTAAGATATAATATGATTTGCGAAGTGTTATGTATTCCTCGTCTACACTTCAAATGAATGTAAATGCGACACTTCCTTGCAAGGAAATAGCGTTTGCACATATCTACGTATCGAAGCAATAGAGTTCAAATGCTTCTTAAAACGAGATATTGCATCTCATATCTATGTTTCATGATAAGATATAATATTCATTGCGAAGTGTTATGCATTCCTCGTCTACGATTCAAATGAAAGTAAATGCGACACTTCCTTGCATGGAAATAGCGTCTGAAGATGTCTAGGTATCGTAGCAATAGAGTTCTAATGCTTCTTAAAACGCGATATCGCATCTCATTTCTATGTTTCATGGTAAGATATAATATTCATTGCGAAGTGTTATGCATTCCTCGTCTACGCTTCAAATGAACGTAAATGCGACACTTCCTTGCAAGGAAATAGCGTTTGCAGATGCCTACGTATCGAAGCAATAGAGTTCAAATGCTTCTTAAAACGAGATATTGCATCTCATATCTATGTTTCATAATAAGATTTAATATTCATTGCGAAGTGTTATGCATTCCTCGTCTACGATTCAAATGAATGTAAATGCGACACTTCCTTGCAAGGAAATAGCGTTTGCAGATGTCTACGTATCGTAGCAATAGAGTTCTTATGATTCTTAAAACGCGATATCGCATCTCATTTCTATGTTTCATGGTAAGATATAATATGATTTGCGAAGTGTTATGTATTCCTCGTCTACACTTCAAATGGATGTAAATGCGACACTTCCTTGCAAGGAAATAGCGTTTGCAGATATCTACGTATCGAAGCAATAGAGTTCAAATGCTTCTTAAAACGAGATATTGCATCTCATATCTATGTTTCATGATAAGATATAATATTCAACACGACGTGTTATGCATTCCTGGTCTACGATTCAAATGAATGTAAATGCGACACTTCCTTGCAAGGAAATAGCGTTTGCAGATGTCTACGTATCGACGCAATAGAGTTTAAATGCTTCTTAAAACGAGATATTGCATCTCATATCTATGTTTCATGATAAGATATAATATTCATTGCGCAGTGTTATGCATTCCTCGTCTACGATTCAAATGAACGTAAATGCGACACTTCCTTGCAAGGAAATAGCGTTTGCAGATGTCTACGTATCGAAGCAATAGAGTTCAAATGCTTCTTAAAACGAGATATTGCATCTCATATCTATGTTTCATGATAAGATATAATATTCATTGCGAAGTGTTATGCATTCCTCGCCTTCGATTCAAATGAATGTAAATGCGACACTTCCTTGCAAGGAAATAGCGTTTGCAGATGTCTACGTAACGTAGCTGTAGAGTTAAAATGCTTCTTAAAACGCTTCATATTGCATCTCATATCTATGTTTCATGATAAGATATAATATTCATTGCGAAGTGTTATGCATTCCTGGTCTACGATTCAAATGAATGTAAATGCGACACTTCCTTGCAAGGAAATAGCGTTTGCAGATGTCTACGTATCGTAGCAATAGAGTTCTTATGATTCTTAAACGCGATATCGCATCTCATTTCTATGTTTCATGGTAAGATATAATATGATTTGGGATGTGTTATGTATTCCTCGTCTACACTTCAAATGAATGTGAATGCGACGCTTCCTTGCTAGGAAATAGCGTCTGAAGATGTCTAAGTATCGTAGCAATAGAGTTCTAATGCTTCTTAAAACGCGATATCGCATCTCATTTCTATGTTTCATGGTAAGATATAATATGATTTGCGAAGTGTTATGTATTCCTCGTCTACACTTCAAAAGAATGTAAATGCGACACTTCCTTGCAAGGAAATAGCGTTTGCACATATCTACGTATCGAAGCAATAGAGTTCAAATGCTTCTTAAAACGAGATATTGCATCTCATATCTATGTTTCATGATAAGATATAATATTCATTGCGAAGTGTTATGCATTCCTCGTCTACGATTCAAATGAAAGTAAATGCGACACTTCCTTGCAAGGAAATAGAGTTTGCAGATGTCTACGTATCGTAGCAATAGAGTTCATATGATTCTTAAAGCGCGATATCGCATCTCATTTCTATGTTTCATGGTAAGATACAACATGATTTGCGAAGTGTTATGCATTCCTCGTCTACACTTCAAATGAATGTGAATGCGACACTTCCTCGCTAGGAAATGGCGTTTGCAGATGTCTACGTATCGTAGCAATAGTTTTCTAATGCTTCCTAAAACGCGATATCGCATCTCATTTCTGTGTTTCATGGTAAGATATAACACGATTTGCGAAGTGTTATGTATTCCTCGTCTACACTTCAAATGAATGTAAATGCGACACTTCCTCGCTAGGAAATAGCGTTTGCAGATGTCTACGTATCGTAGCAATAGATTTCTAATGCTTCTTAAAACGCGATATCGCATCTCATTTCTATGTTTCATGGTAAGATATAATATGATTTGCGAAGTGTCATGTATTCCTCGTCTACACTTCAAATGAATGTAAATGCGACATTTCCTTGCTAGGAAATAGCGTCTGCAGATGTCTAGGTATCGTAGCGATAGAGTTCTAATGCTACTTAAAACGCGATACCGCGTCTCATTTCTATGTTTCATGGTAAGATATATTATGATTTGCGAAGTGTAATGTATTCCTCGTCTACGATTCAAATTAATGTAAATGCGACACTTCCTTGCAAAGAAATAGCGTTTGCAGATGCCTACGTATCGAAGCAATTGAGTTCAAATGCTTCTTAAAACGAGATATTGCATCTCACATCTATGTTTCGTGATAAGATATAATATTCATTGCGAAGTGTTATGCATTCCTCGTCTACGATTCAAATGAATGTAAATGCGACACTTCCTTGCAAGGAAATAGCGTCTGCAGATGTCTAGGTATCGTAGCAATAGTGTTCTAATGCTTCTTAAAACGAGATATTGCATCTCATATCTATGTTTCATAATAAGATATAATATTCATTGCGAAGTGTTATGCATTCCTCGTCTACGATTCAAATGAATGTAAATGCGACACTTCCTTGCAAGGAAATAGCGTTTGCAGATGTCTACGTATCGTAGCAATAGAGTTCTTATGATTCTTAAAACGCGATATCGCATCTCATTTCTATGTTTCATGGTAAGATATAATATGATTTGCGAAGTGTTATGTATTCCTCGTCTACACTTCAAATGAATGTGAATGCGACCCTTCCTTGCATGGAAATAGCGTTTGCAGATGTCTACGTATCGTAGCAATAGAGTTCTTATGATTCTTAAAACGCGATATTGCATCTCATTTCTATGTTTCATGGTAAGGTATAATATGATTTGCGAAGTGTCATGTATTCCTCGTCTGCACTTCAAATGAATGTAAATGCGACACTTGCTTGCAAGGAAATTGCGTTTGCAGATGTCTCCGTATCGTAGCAATAGAGTTCTTATGATTCTTAAAACGCGATATCGCATCTCATTTCTATGTTTCATGGTAAGATATAATATGATATGCGAAGTGTCATGTATTCCTCGTCTACACTTCAAATGAATGTAAATGCGACACTTCCTTGCTAGGAAATAGCGTCTGAAGATGTCTAGGTATCGTAGCAATAGAGTTCTAATGCTTCTTAAAACGCGATATCGCATCTCATTTCTATGTTTCATGGTAAGATATAATATGATTTGCGAAGTGTTATGTATTCCTCGTCTACACTTCAAATGAATGTAAATGCGACACTTCCTTGCAAGGAAATAGCGTTTGCACATATCTACGTATCGAAGCAATAGAGTTCAAATGCTTCTTAAAACGAGATATTGCATCTCATATCTATGTTTCATGATAAGATATAATATTCATTGCAAAGTGTTATGCATTCCTCGCCTACGATTCAAATGAATGTAAATGCGACACTTCCTTGCAAGGAAATAGCGTTTGCAGATGTCTACGTAACGTAGCTGTAGAGTTAAAATGCTTCTTAAAACGCTTCATATTGCATCTCATATCTATGTTTCATGATAAGATATAATATTCATTGCGAAGTGTTATGCATTCCTGGTCTACGATTCAAATGAATGTAAATGCGACACTTCCTTGCAAGGAAATAGCGTTCGCAGATGTCTACGTATCGTAGCAATAGAGTTCTTATGATTCTTAAACGCGATATCGCATCTCATTTCTATGTTTCATGGTAAGATATAATATGATTTGGGATGTGTTATGTATTCCTCGTCTACACTTCAAATGAATGTGAATGCGACACTTCCTTGCTAGGAAATAGCGTCTGAAGATGTCTAGGTATCGTAGCAATAGAGTTCTAATGCTTCTTAAAACGCGATATCGCATCTCATTTCTATGTTTCATGGTAAGATATAATATGATTTGCGAAGTGTTATGTATTCCTCGTCTACACTTCAAATGAATGTAAATGCGACACTTCCTTGCAAGGAAATAGCGTTTGCACATATCTACGTATCGAAGCAATAGAGTTCAAATGCTTCTTAAAACGAGATATTGCATCTCATATCTATGTTTCATGATAAGATATAATATTCATTGCGAAGTGTTATGCATTCCTCGTCTACGATTCAAATGAAAGTAAATGCGACACTTCCTTGCAAGGAAATAGAGTTTGCAGATGTCTACGTATCGTAGCAATAGAGTTCATATGATTCTTAAAGCGCGATATCGCATCTCATTTCTATGTTTCATGGTAAGATATAACATGATTTGCGAAGTGTTATGTATTCCTCGTCTACACTTCAAATGAATGTGAATGCGACACTTCCTCGCTAGGAAATGGCGTTTGCAGATGTCTACGTATCGTAGCAATAGTTTTCTAATGCTTCCTAAAACGCGATATCGCATCTCATTTCTGTGTTTCATGGTAAGATATAACACGATTTGCGAAGTGTTATGTATTCCTCGCCTACACTTCAAATGAATGTAAATGCGACACTTCCTCGCTAGGAAATAGCGTTTGCAGATGTCTACGTATCGTAGCAATAGATTTCTAACGCTTCTTAAAACGCGATATCGCATCTCATTTCTATGTTTCATGGTAAGATATAATATGATTTGCGAAGTGTCATGTATTCCTCGTCTACACTTCAAATGAATGTAAATGCGACACTTCCTTGCTAGGAAATAGCGTCTGAAGATGTCTAAGTATCGTAGCAATAGAGTTCTAATGCTTCTTAAAACGCGATATCGCATCTCATTTCTATGTTTCATGGTAAGATATAATATTCATTGCGAAGTGTTATGCATTTCTCGTCTACGCTTCAAATGAACGTAAATGCGACACTTCCTTGCAAGGAAATAGCGTTTGCAGATGCCTACGTATCGAAGCAATAGAGTTCAAATGCTTCTTAAAACGAGATATTGCATCTCATATCTATGTTTCATAATAAGATATAATATTGATTGCGAAGTGTTATGCATTCCTCGTCTACGATTCAAATGAATGTAAATGCGACACTTCCTTGCAAGGAAATAGCGTTTGCAGATGTCTACGTATCGTAGCAATAGAGTTCATATGATTCTTAAAACGCGATATCGCATCTCATTTCTATGTTTCATGGTAAGATATAACATGATTTGCGAAGTGTTATGTATTCCTCGTCTACACTTCAAATGAATGTGAATGCGACACTTCCTCGCTAGGAAATGGCGTGTGCAGATGTCTACGTATCGTAGCAATAGTTTTCTAATGCTTCCTAAAACGCGATATCGCATCTCATTTCTGTGTTTCATGGTAAGATATAACACGATTTGCGAAGTGTTATGTATTCCTCGTCTACACTTCAAATGAATGTAAATGCGACACTTCCTTGCTAGGAAATAGCGTTTGCAGATGTCTACGTATCGTAGCAATAGATTTCTAATGCTTCTTAAAACGCGATATCGCATCTCATTTCTATGTTTCATGGTAAGATATAATATTCATTGCGAAGTGTTATGCATTCCTCGTCTACGCTTCAAATGAACGTAAATGCGACACTTCCTTGCAAGGAAATAGCGTTTGCAGATGCCTACGTATCGAAGCAATAGAGTTCAAATGCTTCTTAAAACGAGATATTGCATCTCATATCTATGTTTCATAATAAGATATAATATTCATTGCGAAGTGTTATGCATTCCTCGTCTACGATTCAAATGAATGTAAATGCGACACTTCCTTGCAAGGAAATAGCGTTTGCAGATGTCTACGTATCGTAGCAATAGAGTTCTTATGATTCTTAAAACGCGATATCGCATCTCATTTCTATGTTTCATGGTAAGATATAATATGATTTGCGAAGTGTTATGTATTCCTCGTCTACACTTCAAATGAATGTGAATGCGACACTTCCTTGCATGGAAATAGCGTTTGCAGATGTCTACGTATCGTAGCAATAGAGTTCTTATGATTCTTAAAACGCGATATTGCATCTCATTTCTATGTTTCATGGTAAGGTATAATATGATTTGCGAAGTGTCATGTATTCCTCGTCTGCACTTCAAATGAATGTAAATGCGACACTTGCTTGCAAGGAAATTGCGTTTGCAGATGTCTCCGTATCGTAGCAATAGAGTTCTTATGATTCTTAAAAAGCGATATTGCATCTCATTTCTATGTTTCATGGTAAGGTATAATATGATTTGCGAAGTGTCATGTATTCCTCGTCTGCACTTCAAATGAATGTAAATGCGACACTTGCTTGCAAGGAAATAGCGTTTGCAGATGTCTCCGTATCGTAGCAATAGAGCTCTTATGATTCTTAAAACGCGATATCGAATCTCATTTCTATGTTTCATGGTAAGATATAATATGATATGCGAAGTGTCATGTATTCCTCGTCTACACTTCAAATGAATGTA
Organism: Xylocopa sonorina; assembly: GCF_050948175.1. Taxonomy (NCBI): domain Eukaryota; kingdom Metazoa; phylum Arthropoda; class Insecta; order Hymenoptera; family Apidae; genus Xylocopa; species Xylocopa sonorina. Next base: position 855,204 of record NC_135197.1, read on the forward strand.
AATGCGACACTTCCTTGCTAGGAAATAGCGTCTGAAGATGTCTAGGTATCGTAGCAATAGAGTTCTAATGCTTCTTAAAACGCGATATCGCATCTCATTTCTATGTTTCATGGTAAGATATAATATGATTTGCGAAGTGTTATGTATTCCTCGTCTACACTTCAAATGAATGTAAATGCGACACTTCCTTGCAAGGAAATAGCGTTTGCACATATCTACGTATCGAAGCAATAGAGTTCAAATGCTTCTTAAAACGAGATATTGCATTTCATATCTATGTTTCATGATAAGATATAATATTCATTACGAAGTGTTATGCATTCCTGGTCTACGATTCAAATGAATGTAAATGCGACACTTCCTTGCAAGGAAATAGCGTTTGCAGATGTCTACGTATCGAAGCAATAGAGTTCAAATGCTTCTTAAAACGAGATATTGCATCTCATATCTATGTTTCATGATAAGATATAATATTCATTGCGAAGTGTTATGCATTCCTCGTCTACGATTCAAATGAAAGTAAATGCGACACTTCCTTGCAAGGAAATAGAGTTTGCAGATGTCTACGTATCGTAGCAATAGAGTTCATATGATTCTTAAAACGCGATATCGCATCTCATTTCTATGTTTCATGGTAAGATATAACATGATTTGCGAAGTGTTATGTATTCCTCGTCTACACTTCAAATGAATGTGAATGCGACACTTCCTCGCTAGGAAATGGCGTGTGCAGATGTCTACGTATCGTAGCAATAGTTTTCTAATGCTTCCTAAAACGCGATATCGCATCTCATTTCTGTGTTTCATGGTAAGATATAACACGATTTGCGAAGTGTTATGTATTCCTCGTCTACACTTCAAATGAATGTAAATGCGACACTTCCTCGCTAGGAAATAGCGTTTGCAGATGTCTACGTATCGTAACAATAGATTTCTAATGCTTCTTAAAACGCGATATCGCATCTCATTTCTATGTTTCATGGTAAGATATAATATGATTTGCGAAGTGTCATGTATTCCTCGTCTACACTTCAAATGAATGTAAATGCGACATTTCCTTGCTAGGAAATAGCGTCTGCAGATGTCTAGGTATCGTAGCGATAGAGTTCTAATGCTACTTAAAACGCGATACCGCGTCTCATTTCTATGTTTCATGGTAAGATATATTATGATTTGCGAAGTGTAATGTATTCCTCGTCTACGATTCAAATTAATGTAAATGCGACACTTCCTTGCAAAGAAATAGCGTTTGCAGATGCCTACGTATCGAAGCAATTGAGTTCAAATGCTTCTTAAAACGAGATATTGCATCTCATATCTATGTTTCATGATAAGATATAATATTCATTGCGAAGTGTTATGCATTCCTCGTCTACGATTCAAATGAATGTAAATGCGACACTTCCTTGCAAGGAAATAGCGTCTGCAGATGTCTAGGTATCGTAGCAATAGTGTTCTAATGCTTCTTAAAACGAGATATTGCATCTCATATCTATGTTTCATGGTAAGATATAACATGATTTGCGAAGTGTTATGTATTCCTCGTCTACACTTCAAATGAATGTGAATGCGACACTTCCTCGCTAGGAAATGGCGTTTGCAGATGTCTACGTATCGTAGCAATAGTTTTCTAATGCTTCCTAAAACGCGATATCGCATCTCATTTCTGTGTTTCATGGTAAGATATAACACGATTTGCGAAGTGTTATGTATTCCTCGTCTACACTTCAAATGAATGTAAATGCGACACTTCCTTGCTAGGAAATAGCGTTTGCAGATGTCTACGTATCGTAGCAATAGATTTCTAATGCTTCTTAAAACGCGATATCGCATCTCATTTCTATGTTTCATGGTAAGATATAATATTCATTGCAAAGTGTTATGCATTCCTCGTCTACGCTTCAAATGAACGTAAATGCGACACTTCCTTGCAAGGAAATAGCGTTTGCAGATGCCTACGTATCGAAGCAATAGAGTTCAAATGCTTCTTAAAACGAGATATTGCATCTCATATCTATGTTTCATAATAAGATATAATATTCATTGCGAAGTGTTATGCATTCCTCGTCTACGATTCAAATGAATGTAAATGCGACACTTCCTTGCAAGGAAATAGCGTTTGCAGATGTCTACGTATCGTAGCAATAGAGTTCTTATGATTCTTAAAACGCGATATCGCATCTCATTTCTATGTTTCATGGTAAGATATAATATGATTTGCGAAGTGTTATGTATTCCTCGTCTACACTTCAAATGAATGTGAATGCGACACTTCCTTGCATGGAAATAGCGTTTGCAGATGTCTACGTATCGTAGCAATAGAGTTCTTATGATTCTTAAAACGCGATATTGCATCTCATTTCTATGTTTCATGGTAAGGTATAATATGATTTGCGAAGTGTCATGTATTCCTCGTCTGCACTTCAAATGAATGTAAATGCGACACTTGCTTGCAAGGAAATTGCGTTTGCAGATGTCTCCGTATCGTAGCAATAGAGTTCTTATGATTCTTAAAAAGCGATATTGCATCTCATTTCTATGTTTCATGGTAAGGTATAATATGATTTGCGAAGTGTCATGTATTCCTCGTCTGCACTTCAAATGAATGTAAATGCGACACTTGCTTGTAAGGAAATAGCGTTTGCAGATGTCTCCGTATCGTAGCAATAGAGCTCTTATGATTCTTAAAACGCGATATCGAATCTCATTTCTATGTTTCATGGTAAGATATAATATGATATGCGAAGTGTCATGTATTCCTCGTCTACACTTCAAATGAATGTAAATGCGACACTTCCTTGCTAGGAAATAGCGTCTGAAGATGTCTAGGTATCGTAGCAATAGAGTTCTAATGCTTCGTAAAAACGCGATATCGCATCTCATTTCTATGTTTCATGGTAAGATATAATATGATTTGCGAAGTGTTATGTATTCCTCGTCTACACTTCAAATGAATGTAAATGCGACACTTCCTTGCAAGGAAATAGCGTTTGCACATATCTACGTATCGAAGCAATAGAGTTCAAATGCTTCTTAAAACGAGATATTGCATTTCATATCTATGTTTCATGATAAGATATAATATTCATTACGAAGTGTTATGCATTCCTGGTCTACGATTCAAATGAATGTAAATGCGACACTTCCTTGCAAGGAAATAGCGTTTGCAGATGTCTACGTATCGAAGCAATAGAGTTCAAATGCTTCTTAAAACGAGATATTGCATCTCATATCTATGTTTCATAATAAGATATAATATTCATTGCGAAGTGTTATGCATTCCTCGTCTACGATTCAAATGAATGTAAATGCGAAACTTCCTTGCAAGGAAATAGCGTTTGCAGATGTCTACGTATCGTAGCAATAGAGTTCTTATGATTCTTAAAACGCGATATCGCATCTCATTTCTATGTTTCATGGTAAGATATAACATGATTTGCGAAGTGTTATGTATTCCTCGTCTACACTTCAAATGAATGTGAATGCAACACTTCCTCGCTAGGAAATGGCGTTTGCAGATGTCTACGTATCGTAGCAATAGAGTTCTTATGATTCTTAAAACGCGATATCGCATCTCATTTCTATGTTTCATGGTAAGATATAATATGATTTGCGAAGTGTTATGTATTCCTCGTCTACACTTCAAATGAATGTGAATGCGACACTTCCTTGCATGGAAATAGCGTTTGCAGATGTCTACGTATCGTAGCAATAGAGTTCTTATGATTCTTAAAACGCGATATTGCATCTCATTTCTATGTTTCATGGTAAGGTATAATATGATTTGCGAAGTGTCATGTATTCCTCGTCTGCACTTCAAATGAATGTAAATGCGACACTTGCTTGCAAGGAAATTGCGTTTGCAGATGTCTCCGTATCGTAGCAATAGAGTTCTTATGATTCTTAAAAAGCGATATTGCATCTCATTTCTATGTTTCATGGTAAGGTATAATATGATTTGCGAAGTGTCATGTATTCCTCGTCTGCACTTCAAATGAATGTAAATGCGACACTTGCTTGCAAGGAAATAGCGTTTGCAGATGTCTCCGTATCGTAGCAATAGAGCTCTTATGATTCTTAAAACGCGATATCGAATCTCATTTCTATGTTTCATGGTAAGGTATAATATGATTTGCGAAGTGTCATGTATTCCTCGTCTGCACTTCAAATGAATGTAAATGCGACACTTGCTTGCAAGGAAATTGCGTTTGCAGATGTCTCCGTATCGTAGCAATAGAGTTCTTATGATTCTTAAAAAGCGATATTGCATCTCATTTCTATGTTTCATGGTAAGGTATAATATGATTTGCGAAGTGTCATGTATTCCTCGTCTGCACTTCAAATGAATGTAAATGCGACACTTCCTTGCAAGGAAATAGCGTTTGCAGATGTCTACGTATCGTAGCAATAGAGTTCTTATGATTCTTAAAACGCGATATTGCATCTCATTTCTATGTTTCATGGTAAGGTATAATATGATTTGCGAAGTGTCATGTATTCCTCGTCTGCACTTCAAATGAATGTAAATGCGACACTTGCTTGCAAGGAAATTGCGTTTGCAGATGTCTCCGTATCGTAGCAATAGAGTTCTTATGATTCTTAAAAAGCGATATTGCATCTCATTTCTATGTTTCATGGTAAGGTATAATATGATTTGCGAAGTGTCATGTATTCCTCGTCTGCACTTCAAATGAATGTAAATGCGACACTTGCTTGCAAGGAAATAGCGTTTGCAGATGTCTCCGTATCGTAGCAATAGAGCTCTTATGATTCTTAAAACGCGATATCGAATCTCATTTCTATGTTTCATGGTAAGGTATAATATGATTTGCGAAGTGTCATGTATTCCTCGTCTGCACTTCAAATGAATGTAAATGCGACACTTGCTTGCAAGGAAATTGCGTTTGCAGATGTCTCCGTATCGTAGCAATAGAGTTCTTATGATTCTTAAAAAGCGATATTGCATCTCATTTCTATGTTTCATGGTAAGGTATAATATGATTTGCGAAGTGTCATGTATTCCTCGTCTGCACTTCAAATGAATGTAAATGCGACACTTGCTTGCAAGGAAATAGCGTTTGCAGATGTCTCCGTATCGTAGCAATAGAGCTCTTATGATTCTTAAAACGCGATATCGAATCTCATTTCTATGTTTCATGGTAAGATATAATATGATATGCGAAGTGTCATGTATTCCTCGTCTACACTTCAAATGAATGTAAATGCGACACTTCCTTGCTAGGAAATAGCGTCTGAAGATGTCTAGGTATCGTAGCAATAGAGTTCTAATGCTTCTTAAAACGCGATATCGCATCTCATTTCTATGTTTCATGGTAAGATATAATATGATTTGCGAAGTGTTATGTATTCCTCGTCTACACTTCAAATGAATGTAAATGCGACACTTCCTTGCAAGGAAATAGCGTTTGCACATATCTACGTATCGAAGCAATAGAGTTCAAATGCTTCTTAAAACGAGATATTGCATTTCATATCTATGTTTCATGATAAGATATAATATTCATTACGAAGTGTTATGCATTCCTGGTCTACGATTCAAATGAATGTAAATGCGACACTTCCTTGCAAGGAAATAGCGTTTGCAGATGTCTACGTATCGAAGCAATAGAGTTCAAATGCTTCTTAAAACGAGATATTGCATCTCATATCTATGTTTCATGATAAGATATAATATTCATTGCGAAGTGTTATGCATTCCTCGTCTACGATTCAAATGAAAGTAAATGCGACACTTCCTTGCAAGGAAATAGAGTTTGCAGATGTCTACGTATCGTAGCAATAGAGTTCATATGATTCTTAAAACGCGATATCGCATCTCATTTCTATGTTTCATGGTAAGATATAACATGATTTGCGAAGTGTTATGTATTCCTCGTCTACACTTCAAATGAATGTGAATGCGACACTTCCTCGCTAGGAAATGGCGTGTGCAGATGTCTACGTATCGTAGCAATAGTTTTCTAATGCTTCCTAAAACGCGATATCGCATCTCATTTCTGTGTTTCATGGTAAGATATAACACGATTTGCGAAGTGTTATGTATTCCTCGTCTACACTTCAAATGAATGTAAATGCGACACTTCCTCGCTAGGAAATAGCGTTTGCAGATGTCTACGTATCGTAACAATAGATTTCTAATGCTTCTTAAAACGCGATATCGCATCTCATTTCTATGTTTCATGGTAAGATATAATATGATTTGCGAAGTGTCATGTATTCCTCGTCTACACTTCAAATGAATGTAAATGCGACATTTCCTTGCTAGGAAATAGCGTCTGCAGATGTCTAGGTATCGTAGCGATAGAGTTCTAATGCTACTTAAAACGCGATACCGCGTCTCATTTCTATGTTTCATGGTAAGATATATTATGATTTGCGAAGTGTAATGTATTCCTCGTCTACGATTCAAATTAATGTAAATGCGACACTTCCTTGCAAAGAAATAGCGTTTGCAGATGCCTACGTATCGAAGCAATTGAGTTCAAATGCTTCTTAAAACGAGATATTGCATCTCATATCTATGTTTCATGATAAGATATAATATTCATTGCGAAGTGTTATGCATTCCTCGTCTACGATTCAAATGAATGTAAATGCGACACTTCCTTGCAAGGAAATAGCGTCTGCAGATGTCTAGGTATCGTAGCAATAGTGTTCTAATGCTTCTTAAAACGAGATATTGCATCTCATATCTATGTTTCATGGTAAGATATAACATGATTTGCGAAGTGTTATGTATTCCTCGTCTACACTTCAAATGAATGTGAATGCGACACTTCCTCGCTAGGAAATGGCGTTTGCAGATGTCTACGTATCGTAGCAATAGTTTTCTAATGCTTCCTAAAACGCGATATCGCATCTCATTTCTGTGTTTCATGGTAAGATATAACACGATTTGCGAAGTGTTATGTATTCCTCGTCTACACTTCAAATGAATGTAAATGCGACACTTCCTTGCTAGGAAATAGCGTTTGCAGATGTCTACGTATCGTAGCAATAGATTTCTAATGCTTCTTAAAACGCGATATCGCATCTCATTTCTATGTTTCATGGTAAGATATAATATTCATTGCAAAGTGTTATGCATTCCTCGTCTACGCTTCAAATGAACGTAAATGCGACACTTCCTTGCAAGGAAATAGCGTTTGCAGATGCCTACGTATCGAAGCAATAGAGTTCAAATGCTTCTTAAAACGAGATATTGCATCTCATATCTATGTTTCATAATAAGATATAATATTCATTGCGAAGTGTTATGCATTCCTCGTCTACGATTCAAATGAATGTAAATGCGACACTTCCTTGCAAGGAAATAGCGTTTGCAGATGTCTACGTATCGTAGCAATAGAGTTCTTATGATTCTTAAAACGCGATATCGCATCTCATTTCTATGTTTCATGGTAAGATATAATATGATTTGCGAAGTGTTATGTATTCCTCGTCTACACTTCAAATGAATGTGAATGCGACACTTCCTTGCATGGAAATAGCGTTTGCAGATGTCTACGTATCGTAGCAATAGAGTTCTTATGATTCTTAAAACGCGATATTGCATCTCATTTCTATGTTTCATGGTAAGGTATAATATGATTTGCGAAGTGTCATGTATTCCTCGTCTGCACTTCAAATGAATGTAAATGCGACACTTGCTTGCAAGGAAATTGCGTTTGCAGATGTCTCCGTATCGTAGCAATAGAGTTCTTATGATTCTTAAAAAGCGATATTGCATCTCATTTCTATGTTTCATGGTAAGGTATAATATGATTTGCGAAGTGTCATGTATTCCTCGTCTGCACTTCAAATGAATGTAAATGCGACACTTGCTTGCAAGGAAATAGCGTTTGCAGATGTCTCCGTATCGTAGCAATAGAGCTCTTATGATTCTTAAAACGCGATATCGAATCTCATTTCTATGTTTCATGGTAAGATATAATATGATATGCGAAGTGTCATGTATTCCTCGTCTACACTTCAAATGAATGTAAATGCGACACTTCCTTGCTAGGAAATAGCGTCTGAAGATGTCTAGGTATCGTAGCAATAGAGTTCTAATGCTTCGTAAAAACGCGATATCGCATCTCATTTCTATGTTTCATGGTAAGATATAATATGATTTGCGAAGTGTTATGTATTCCTCGTCTACACTTCAAATGAATGTAAATGCGACACTTCCTTGCAAGGAAATAGCGTTTGCACATATCTACGTATCGAAGCAATAGAGTTCAAATGCTTCTTAAAACGAGATATTGCATTTCATATCTATGTTTCATGATAAGATATAATATTCATTACGAAGTGTTATGCATTCCTGGTCTACGATTCAAATGAATGTAAATGCGACACTTCCTTGCAAGGAAATAGCGTTTGCAGATGTCTACGTATCGAAGCAATAGAGTTCAAATGCTTCTTAAAACGAGATATTGCATCTCATATCTATGTTTCATAATAAGATATAATATTCATTGCGAAGTGTTATGCATTCCTCGTCTACGATTCAAATGAATGTAAATGCGAAACTTCCTTGCAAGGAAATAGCGTTTGCAGATGTCTACGTATCGTAGCAATAGAGTTCTTATGATTCTTAAAACGCGATATCGCATCTCATTTCTATGTTTCATGGTAAGATATAACATGATTTGCGAAGTGTTATGTATTCCTCGTCTACACTTCAAATGAATGTGAATGCGACACTTCCTCGCTAGGAAATGGCGTTTGCAGATGTCTACGTATCGTAGCAATAGAGTTCTTATGATTCTTAAAACGCGATATCGCATCTCATTTCTATGTTTCATGGTAAGATATAATATGATTTGCGAAGTGTTATGTATTCCTCGTCTACACTTCAAATGAATGTGAATGCGACACTTCCTTGCATGGAAATAGCGTTTGCAGATGTCTACGTATCGTAGCAATAGAGTTCTTATGATTCTTAAAGCGCGATATTGCATCTCATTTCTATGTTTCATGGTAAGGTATAATATGATTTGCGAAGTGTCATGTATTCCTCGTCTGCACTTCAAATGAATGTAAATGCGACACTTGCTTGCAAGGAAATTGCGTTTGCAGATGTCTCCGTATCGTAGCAATAGAGTTCTTATGATTCTTAAAAAGCGATATTGCATCTCATTTCTATGTTTCATGGTAAGGTATAATATGATTTGCGAAGTGTCATGTATTCCTCGTCTGCACTTCAAATGAATGTAAATGCGACACTTGCTTGCAAGGAAATAGCGTTTGCAGATGTCTCCGTATCGTAGCAATAGAGCTCTTATGATTCTTAAAACGCGATATCGAATCTCATTTCTATGTTTCATGGTAAGGTATAATATGATTTGCGAAGTGTCATGTATTCCTCGTCTGCACTTCAAATGAATGTAAATGCGACACTTGCTTGCAAGGAAATTGCGTTTGCAGATGTCTCCGTATCGTAGCAATAGAGTTCTTATGATTCTTAAAAAGCGATATTGCATCTCATTTCTATGTTTCATGGTAAGGTATAATATGATTTGCGAAGTGTCATGTATTCCTCGTCTGCACTTCAAATGAATGTAAATGCGACACTTCCTTGCAAGGAAATAGCGTTTGCAGATGTCTACGTATCGTAGCAATAGAGTTCTTATGATTCTTAAAACGCGATATTGCATCTCATTTCTATGTTTCATGGTAAGGTATAATATGATTTGCGAAGTGTCATGTATTCCTCGTCTGCACTTCAAATGAATGTAAATGCGACACTTGCTTGCAAGGAAATTGCGTTTGCAGATGTCTCCGTATCGTAGCAATAGAGTTCTTATGATTCTTAAAAAGCGATATTGCATCTCATTTCTATGTTTCATGGTAAGGTATAATATGATTTGCGAAGTGTCATGTATTCCTCGTCTGCACTTCAAATGAATGTAAATGCGACACTTGCTTGCAAGGAAATAGCGTTTGCAGATGTCTCCGTATCGTAGCAATAGAGCTCTTATGATTCTTAAAACGCGATATCGAATCTCATTTCTATGTTTCATGGTAAGGTATAATATGATTTGCGAAGTGTCATGTATTCCTCGTCTGCACTTCAAATGAATGTAAATGCGACACTTGCTTGCAAGGAAATTGCGTTTGCAGATGTCTCCGTATCGTAGCAATAGAGTTCTTATGATTCTTAAAAAGCGATATTGCATCTCATTTCTATGTTTCATGGTAAGGTATAATATGATTTGCGAAGTGTCATGTATTCCTCGTCTGCACTTCAAATGAATGTAAATGCGACACTTCCTTGCAAGGAAATAGCGTTTGCAGATGTCTACGTATCGTAGCAATAGAGTTCTTATGATTCTTAAAACGCGATATCGCATCTCATTTCTATGTTTCATGGTAAGATATAATATGATATGCGAAGTGTCATGTATTCCTCGTCTACACTTCAAATGAATGTAAATGCGACACTTCCTTGCTAGGAAATAGCGTCTGAAGATGTCTAGGTATCGTAGCAGTAGAGTTCTAATGCTTCTTAAAACGCGATATCGCATCTCATTTCTATGTTTCATGGTAAGATATGATATGATTTGCGAAGTGTTATGTATTCCTCGTCTACACTTCAAATGAGTGTAAATGCGACACTTCCTTGCAAGGAAATAGCGTTTGCACATATCTACGTATCGAAGCAATAGAGTTCAAATGCTTCTTAAAACGAGATATTGCATCTCATATCTATGTTTCATGATAAGATATAATATTCATTACGAAGTGTTATGCATTCCTGGTCTACGATTCAAATGAATGTAAATGCGACACTTCCTTGCAAGGAAATAGCGTTTGCAGATGTCTACGTATCGAAGCAATAGAGTTCAAATGCTTCTTAAAACGAGATATTGCATCTCATATCTATGTTTCATAATAAGATATAATATTCATTGCGAAGTGTTATGCATTCCTCGTCTACGATTCAAATGAATGTAAATGCGAAACTTCCTTGCAAGGAAATAGCGTTTGCAGATGTCTACGTATCGTAGCAATAGAGTTCTTATGATTCTTAAAACGCGATATCGCATCTCATTTCTATGTTTCATGGTAAGATATAACATGATTTGCGAAGTGTTATGTATTCCTCGTCTACACTTCAAATGAATGTGAATGCGACACTTCCTCGCTAGGAAATGGCGTTTGCAGATGTCTACGTATCGTAGCAATAGAGTTCTTATGATTCTTAAAACGCGATATCGCATCTCATTTCTATGTTTCATGGTAAGATATAATATGATTTGCGAAGTGTTATGTATTCCTCGTCTACACTTCAAATGAATGTGAATGCGACACTTCCTTGCATGGAAATAGCGTTTGCAGATGTCTACGTATCGTAGCAATAGAGTTCTTATGATTCTTAAAACGCGATATTGCATCTCATTTCTATGTTTCATGGTAAGGTATAATATGATTTGCGAAGTGTCATGTATTCCTCGTCTGCACTTCAAATGAATGTAAATGCGACACTTGCTTGCAAGGAAATTGCGTTTGCAGATGTCTCCGTATCGTAGCAATAGAGTTCTTATGATTCTTAAAAAGCGATATTGCATCTCATTTCTATGTTTCATGGTAAGGTATAATATGATTTGCGAAGTGTCATGTATTCCTCGTCTGCACTTCAAATGAATGTAAATGCGACACTTGCTTGCAAGGAAATAGCGTTTGCAGATGTCTCCGTATCGTAGCAATAGAGCTCTTATGATTCTTAAAACGCGATATCGAATCTCATTTCTATGTTTCATGGTAAGGTATAATATGATTTGCGAAGTGTCATGTATTCCTCGTCTGCACTTCAAATGAATGTAAATGCGACACTTGCTTGCAAGGAAATTGCGTTTGCAGATGTCTCCGTATCGTAGCAATAGAGTTCTTATGATTCTTAAAAAGCGATATTGCATCTCATTTCTATGTTTCATGGTAAGGTATAATATGATTTGCGAAGTGTCATGTATTCCTCGTCTGCACTTCAAATGAATGTAAATGCGACACTTCCTTGCAAGGAAATAGCGTTTGCAGATGTCTCCGTATCGTAGCAATAGAGCTCTTATGATTCTTAAAACGCGATATCGAATCTCATTTCTATGTTTCATGGTAAGATATAATATGATACGCGAAGTGTCATGTATTCCTCGTCTACACTTCAAATGAATGTAAATGCGACACTTCCTTGCTAGGAAATAGCGTCTGAAGATGTCTAGGTATCGTAGCAATAGAGTTCTAATGCTTCGTAAAAACGCGATATCGCATCTCATTTCTATGTTTCATGGTAAGATATAATATGATTTGCGAAGTGTTATGTATTCCTCGTCTACACTTCAAATGAATGTAAATGCGACACTTCCTTGCAAGGAAATAGCGTTTGCACATATCTACGTATCGTAGCAATAGAGCTCTTATGATTCTTAAAACGCGATATCGAATCTCATTTCTATGTTTCATGGTAAGATATAATATGATATGCGAAGTGTTATGTATTCCTCGTCTACACTTCAAATGAATGTAAATGCGACACTTCCTTGCAAGGAAATAGCGTTTGCACATATCTACGTATCGAAGCAATAGAGTTCAAATGCTTCTTAAAACGAGATATTGCATCTCATATCTATGTTTCATGATAAGATATAATATTCATTACGAAGTGTTATGCATTCCTGGTCTACGATTCAAATGAATGTAAATGCGACACTTCCTTGCAAGGAAATAGCGTTTGCAGATGTCTACGTATCGAAGCAATAGAGTTCAAATGCTTCTTAAAACGAGATATTGCATCTCATATCTATGTTTCATAATAAGATATAATATTCATTGCGAAGTGTTATGCATTCCTCGTCTACGATTCAAATGAATGTAAATGCGACACTTCCTTGCTAGGAAATAGCGTCTGAAGATGTCTAGGTATCGTAGCAATAGAGTTCTAATGCTTCGTAAAAACGCGATATCGCATCTCATTTCTATGTTTCATGGTAAGATATAATATGATTTGCGAAGTGTTATGTATTCCTCGTCTACACTTCAAATGAATGTAAATGCGACACTTCCTTGCAAGGAAATAGCGTTTGCACATATCTACGTATCGTAGCAATAGAGCTCTTATGATTCTTAAAACGCGATATCGAATCTCATTTCTATGTTTCATGGTAAGATATAATATGATATGCGAAGTGTTATGTATTCCTCGTCTACACTTCAAATGAATGTAAATGCGACACTTCCTTGCAAGGAAATAGCGTTTGCACATATCTACGTATCGAAGCAATAGAGTTCAAATGCTTCTTAAAACGAGATATTGCATCTCATATCTATGTTTCATGATAAGATATAATATTCATTACGAAGTGTTATGCATTCCTGGTCTACGATTCAAATGAATGTAAATGCGACACTTCCTTGCAAGGAAATAGCGTTTGCAGATGTCTACGTATCGAAGCAATAGAGTTCAAATGCTTCTTAAAACGAGATATTGCATCTCATATCTATGTTTCATAATAAGATATAATATTCATTGCGAAGTGTTATGCATTCCTCGTCTACGATTCAAATGAATGTAAATGCGAAACTTCCTTGCAAGGAAATAGCGTTTGCAGATGTCTACGTATCGTAGCAATAGAGTTCTTATGATTCTTAAAACGCGATATCGCATCTCATTTCTATGTTTCATGGTAAGATATAACATGATTTGCGAAGTGTTATGTATTCCTCGTCTACACTTCAAATGAATGTGAATGCGACACTTCCTCGCTAGGAAATGGCGTTTGCAGATGTCTACGTATCGTAGCAATAGTTTTCTAATGCTTCCTAAAACGCGATATCGCATCTCATTTCTATGTTTCATGGTAAGATATAATATGATTTGCGAAGTGTTATGTATTCCTCGTCTACACTTCAAATGAATGTAAATGCGACACTTCCTTGCTAGGAAATAGCGTTTGCAGATGTCTACGTATCGTAGCAATAGAGTTCTTATGATTCTTAAAACGCGATATCGCATCTCATTTCTATGTTTCATGGTAAGATATAATATGATTTGCGAAGTGTTATGTATTCCTCGTCTACACTTCAAATGAATGTGAATGCGACACTTCCTTGCATGGAAATAGCGTTTGCAGATGTCTACGTATCGTAGCAATAGAGTTCTTATGATTCTTAAAACGCGATATTGCATCTCATTTCTATGTTTCATGGTAAGGTATAATATGATTTGCGAAGTGTCATGTATTCCTCGTCTGCACTTCAAATGAATGTAAATGCGACACTTGCTTGCAAGGAAATAGCGTTTGCAGATGTCTCCGTATCGTAGCAATAGAGTTCTTATGATTCTTAAAACGCGATATCGCATCTCATTTCTATGTTTCATGGTAAGATATAATATGATATGCGAAGTGTCATGTATTCCTCGTCTACACTTCAAATGAATGTGAATGCGACACTTCCTTGCATGGAAATAGCGTTTGCAGATGTCTACGTATCGTAGCAATAGAGTTCTTATGATTCTTAAAACGCGATATTGCATCTCATTTCTATGTTTCATGGTAAGGTATAATATGATTTGCGAAGTGTCATGTATTCCTCGTCTGCACTTCAAATGAATGTAAATGCGACACTTGCTTGCAAGGAAATAGCGTTTGCAGATGTCTCCGTATCGTAGCAATAGAGTTCTTATGATTCTTAAAACGCGATATCGCATCTCATTTCTATGTTTCATGGTAAGATATAATATGATATGCGAAGTGTCATGTATTCCTCGTCTACACTTCAAATGAATGTAAATGCGACACTTCCTTGCTAGGAAATAGCGTCTGAAGATGTCTAGGTATCGTAGCAATAGAGTTCTAATGCTTCTTAAAACGCGATATTGCATCTCATTTCTATGTTTCATGGTAAGGTATAATATGATTTGCGAAGTGTCATGTATTCCTCGTCTGCACTTCAAATGAATGTAAATGCGACACTTGCTTGCAAGGAAATAGCGTTTGCAGATGTCTCCGTATCGTAGCAATAGAGTTCTTATGATTCTTAAAACGCGATATCGCATCTCATTTCTATGTTTCATGGTAAGATATAATATGATATGCGAAGTGTCATGTATTCCTCGTCTACACTTCAAATGAATGTAAATGCGACACTTCCTTGCAAGGAAATAGCGTCTGAAGATGTCTAGGTATCGTAGCAATAGAGTTCTAATGCTACTTAAAACGCGATATCGCATCTCATTTCTATGTTTCATGGTAAGATATAATATGATTTGCGAAGTGTTATGTATTCCTCGTCTACACTTCAAATGAATGTAAATGCGACACTTCCTTGCAAGGAAATAGCGTTTGCACATATCTACGTATCGAAGCAATAGAGTTCAAATGCTTCTTAAAACGAGATATTGCATCTCATATCTATGTTTCATGATAAGATATAATATTCATTACGAAGTGTTATGCATTCCTGGTCTACGATTCAAATGAATGTAAATGCGGCACTTCCTTGCAAGGAAATAGCGTTTGCAGATGTCCACGTATCGAAGCAATAGAGTTCATATGATTCTTAAAACGCGATATCGCATCTCAATTCTATGTTTCATGGTAAGATATAACATGATTTGCGAAGTGTTATGTATTCCTCGTCTACACTTCAATTGAATGTGAATGCGACACTTCCTCGCTAGGAAATGGCGTTTGCAGATGTCTACGTATCGTAGCAATAGTTTTCTAATGCTTCCTAAAACGCGATATCGCATCTCATTTCTGTGTTTCATGGTAAGATATAACACGATTTGCGAAGTGTTATGTATTCCTCGTCTACACTTCAAATGAATGTAAATGCGACACTTCCTTGCATGGAAATAGCGTTTGCAGATGTCTACGTATCGTAGCAATAGAGTTCTTATGATTCTTAAAACGCGATATTGCATCTCATTTCTATGTTTCATGGTAAGGTATAATATGATTTGCAAAGTGTCATGTATTCCTCGTCTGCACTTCAAATGAATGTAAATGCGACACTTGCTTGCAAGGAAATAGCGTTTGCAGATGTCTCCGTATCGTAGCAATAGAGTTCTTATGATTCTTAAAACGCGATATCGCATCTCATTTCTATGTTTCATGGTAAGATATAATATGATATGCGAAGTGTCATGTATTCCTCGTCTACACGTTCAAATGAATGTAAATGCGACACTTCCTTGCTAGGAAATAGCGTCTGAAGATGTCTAGGTATCGTAGCAATAGAGTTCTAATGCTTCTTAAAACGCGATATCGCATCTCATTTCTATGTTTCATGGTAAGATATAATATGATTTGCGAAGTGTTATGTATTCCTCGTCTACACTTCAAATGAATGTGAATGCGACACTTCCTTGCATGGAAATAGCGTTTGCAGATGTCTACGTATCGTAGCAATAGAGTTCTTATGATTCTTAAAACGCGATATTGCATCTCATTTCTATGTTTCATGGTAAGATATAACATGATTTGCGAAGTGTTATGTATTCCTCGTCTACACTTCAAATGAATGTGAATGCGACACTTCGTCGCTAGGAAATGGCGTTTGCAGATGCCTACGTATCGAACCAATAGAGTTCAAATGCTTCTTAAAACGAGATATTGCATCTCATATCTATGTTTCATAATAAGATTTAATATTCATTGCGAAGTGTTATGCATTCCTCGTCTACGATTCAAATGAATGTAAATGCGACACTTCCTTGCAAGGAAATAGCGTTTGCAGATGTCTACGTATCGTAGCAATAGAGTTCTTATGATTCTTAAAACGCGATATCGCATCTCATTTCTATGTTTCATGGTAAGATATAATATGATTTGCGAAGTGTTATGTAATCCTCGTCTACACTTCAAATGGATGTAAATGCGACACTTCCTTGCAAGGAAATAGCGTTTGCAGATATCTACGTATCGAAGCAATAGAGTTCAAATGCTTCTTAAAACGCGATATCGCATCTCATTTCTATGTTTCATGGTAAGATATAACATGATTTGCGAAGTGTTATGTATTCCTCGTATACACTTCAAATGAATGTGAATGCGACACTTCCTCGCTAGGAAATGGCGTTTGCAGATGTCTACGTATCTTAGCAATAGTTTTCTAATGCTTCCTAAAACGCGATATCGCATCTCATTTCTGTGTTTCATGGTAAGATATAACACGATTTGCGAAGTGTTATGTATTCCTCGTCTACACTTCAAATGAATGTAAATGCGACACTTCCTTGCTAGGAAATAGCGTTTGCAGATGTCTACGTATCGTAGCAATAGATTTCTAATGCTTCTTAAAACGCGATATCGCATCTCATTTCTATGATTCATGGTAAGATATAATATTCATTGCGAAGTGTTATGCATTCCTCGTCTACGCTTCAAATGAACGTAAATGCGACACTTGCTTGCAAGGAAATAGCGTTTGCAGATGTCTCCGTATCGTAGCAATAGAGCTCTTATGATTCTTAAAACGCGATATTGCATCTCATTTCTATGTTTCATGGTAAGGTATAATATGATTTGCGAAGTGTCATGTATTCCTCGTCTGCACTTCAAATGAATGTAAATGCGACACTTGCTTGCAAGGAAATAGCGTTTGCAGATGTCTCCGTATCGTAGCAATAGAGTTCTTATGATTCTTAAAACGCGATATCGCATCTCATTTCTATGTTTCATGGTAAGATATAATATGATATGCGAAGTGTCATGTATTCCTCGTCTACACTTCAAATGAATGTGAATGCGACACTTCCTTGCATGGAAATAGCGTTTGCAGATGTCTACGTATCGTAGCAATAGAGTTCTTATGATTCTTAAAACGCGATATTGCATCTCATTTCTATGTTTCATGGTAAGGTATAATATGATTTGCGAAGTGTCATGTATTCCTCGTCTGCACTTCAAATGAATGTAAATGCGACACTTGCTTGCAAGGAAATAGCGTTTGCAGATGTCTCCGTATCGTAGCAATAGAGTTCTTATGATTCTTAAAACGCGATATCGCATCTCATTTCTATGTTTCATGGTAAGATATAATATGATATGCGAAGTGTCATGTATTCCTCGTCTACACTTCAAATGAATGTAAATGCGACACTTCCTTGCTAGGAAATAGCGTCTGAAGATGTCTAGGTATCGTAGCAATAGAGTTCTAATGCTTCTTAAAACGCGATATTGCATCTCATTTCTATGTTTCATGGTAAGGTATAATATGATTTGCGAAGTGTCATGTATTCCTCGTCTGCACTTCAAATGAATGTAAATGCGACACTTGCTTGCAAGGAAATAGCGTTTGCAGATGTCTCCGTATCGTAGCAATAGAGTTCTTATGATTCTTAAAACGCGATATCGCATCTCATTTCTATGTTTCATGGTAAGATATAATATGATATGCGAAGTGTCATGTATTCCTCGTCTACACTTCAAATGAATGTAAATGCGACACTTCCTTGCAAGGAAATAGCGTCTGAAGATGTCTAGGTATCGTAGCAATAGAGTTCTAATGCTACTTAAAACGCGATATCGCATCTCATTTCTATGTTTCATGGTAAGATATAATATGATTTGCGAAGTGTTATGTATTCCTCGTCTACACTTCAAATGAATGTAAATGCGACACTTCCTTGCAAGGAAATAGCGTTTGCACATATCTACGTATCGAAGCAATAGAGTTCAAATGCTTCTTAAAACGAGATATTGCATCTCATATCTATGTTTCATGATAAGATATAATATTCATTACGAAGTGTTATGCATTCCTGGTCTACGATTCAAATGAATGTAAATGCGGCACTTCCTTGCAAGGAAATAGCGTTTGCAGATGTCCACGTATCGAAGCAATAGAGTTCATATGATTCTTAAAACGCGATATCGCATCTCAATTCTATGTTTCATGGTAAGATATAACATGATTTGCGAAGTGTTATGTATTCCTCGTCTACACTTCAATTGAATGTGAATGCGACACTTCCTCGCTAGGAAATGGCGTTTGCAGATGTCTACGTATCGTAGCAATAGTTTTCTAATGCTTCCTAAAACGCGATATCGCATCTCATTTCTGTGTTTCATGGTAAGATATAACACGATTTGCGAAGTGTTATGTATTCCTCGTCTACACTTCAAATGAATGTAAATGCGACACTTCCTTGCATGGAAATAGCGTTTGCAGATGTCTACGTATCGTAGCAATAGAGTTCTTATGATTCTTAAAACGCGATATTGCATCTCATTTCTATGTTTCATGGTAAGGTATAATATGATTTGCGAAGTGTCATGTATTCCTCGTCTGCACTTCAAATGAATGTAAATGCGACACTTGCTTGCAAGGAAATAGCGTTTGCAGATGTCTCCGTATCGTAGCAATAGAGTTCTTATGATTCTTAAAACGCGATATCGCATCTCATTTCTATGTTTCATGGTAAGATATAATATGATATGCGAAGTGTCATGTATTCCTCGTCTACACTTCAAATGAATGTAAATGCGACACTTCCTTGCTAGGAAATAGCGTCTGAAGATGTCTAGGTATCGTAGCAATAGAGTTCTAATGCTTCTTAAAACGCGATATTGCATCTCATTTCTATGTTTCATGGTAAGGTATAATATGATTTGCGAAGTGTCATGTATTCCTCGTCTGCACTTCAAATGAATGTAAATGCGACACTTGCTTGCAAGGAAATAGCGTTTGCAGATGTCTCCGTATCGTAGCAATAGAGTTCTTATGATTCTTAAAACGCGATATCGCATCTCATTTCTATGTTTCATGGTAAGATATAATATGATATGCGAAGTGTCATGTATTCCTCGTCTACACTTCAAATGAATGTAAATGCGACACTTCCTTGCAAGGAAATAGCGTCTGAAGATGTCTAGGTATCGTAGCAATAGAGTTCTAATGCTACTTAAAACGCGATATCGCATCTCATTTCTATGTTTCATGGTAAGATATAATATGATTTGCGAAGTGTTATGTATTCCTCGTCTACACTTCAAATGAATGTAAATGCGACACTTCCTTGCAAGGAAATAGCGTTTGCACATATCTACGTATCGAAGCAATAGAGTTCAAATGCTTCTTAAAACGAGATATTGCATCTCATATCTATGTTTCATGATAAGATATAATATTCATTACGAAGTGTTATGCATTCCTGGTCTACGATTCAAATGAATGTAAATGCGGCACTTCCTTGCAAGGAAATAGCGTTTGCAGATGTCCACGTATCGAAGCAATAGAGTTCATATGATTCTTAAAACGCGATATCGCATCTCAATTCTATGTTTCATGGTAAGATATAACATGATTTGCGAAGTGTTATGTATTCCTCGTCTACACTTCAATTGAATGTGAATGCGACACTTCCTCGCTAGGAAATGGCGTTTGCAGATGTCTACGTATCGTAGCAATAGTTTTCTAATGCTTCCTAAAACGCGATATCGCATCTCATTTCTGTGTTTCATGGTAAGATATAACACGATTTGCGAAGTGTTATGTATTCCTCGTCTACACTTCAAATGAATGTAAATGCGACACTTCCTTGCATGGAAATAGCGTTTGCAGATGTCTACGTATCGTAGCAATAGAGTTCTTATGATTCTTAAAACGCGATATTGCATCTCATTTCTATGTTTCATGGTAAGGTATAATATGATTTGCAAAGTGTCATGTATTCCTCGTCTGCACTTCAAATGAATGTAAATGCGACACTTGCTTGCAAGGAAATAGCGTTTGCAGATGTCTCCGTATCGTAGCAATAGAGTTCTTATGATTCTTAAAACGCGATATCGCATCTCATTTCTATGTTTCATGGTAAGATATAATATGATATGCGAAGTGTCATGTATTCCTCGTCTACACGTTCAAATGAATGTAAATGCGACACTTCCTTGCTAGGAAATAGCGTCTGAAGATGTCTAGGTATCGTAGCAATAGAGTTCTAATGCTTCTTAAAACGCGATATCGCATCTCATTTCTATGTTTCATGGTAAGATATAATATGATTTGCGAAGTGTTATGTATTCCTCGTCTACACTTCAAATGAATGTGAATGCGACACTTCGTCGCTAGGAAATGGCGTTTGCAGATGTCTACGTATCGTAGCAATAGCTTGCTAATGCTTCCTAAAACGCGATATCGCATCTCATTTCTGTGTTTCATGGTAAGATATAACACGATTTGCGAAGTGTTATGTATTCCTCGTCTACACTTCAAATGAATGTAAATGCGACACTTCCTTGCTAGGAAATAGCGTCTGCAGATGTCTAGATATCGTAGCGATAGAGTTCTAATGCTACTTAAAACGCGATACCGCATCTCATTTCTATGTTTCATGGAAAGATATATTATGATTTCCGAAGTGTTATGTATTCCTCGTCTACACTTCAAATGAATGTAAATGCGACACTTCCTTGCTAGGAAATAGCGTTTGCAGATGTCTACGTATCGTAGCAATAGATTTCTAATGCTTCTTAAAACGCGATATCGCATCTCATTTCTATGTTTCATGGTAAGATATAGTATTCATTGCGATGTGTTATGCATTCCTCGTCTACGCTTCAAATGAACGTAAATGCGACAATTCCTTGCAAGGAAATAGCGTTTGCAGATGCCTACGTATCGAAGCAATAGAGTTCAAATGCTTCTTAAAACGAGATATTGCATCTCATATCTATGTTTCATAATAAGATTTAATATTCATTGCGAAGTGTTATGCATTCCTCGTCTACGATTCAAATGAATGTAAATGCGACACTTCCTTGCAAGGAAATAGCGTTTGCAGATGCCTACGTATCGAACCAATAGAGTTCAAATGCTTCTTAAAACGAGATATTGCATCTCATATCTATGTTTCATAATAAGATTTAATATTCATTGCGAAGTGTTATGCATTCCTCGTCTACGATTCAAATGAATGTAAATGCGACACTTCCTTGCAAGGAAATAGCGTTTGCAGATGTCTACGTATCGTAGCAATAGAGTTCTTATGATTCTTAAAACGCGATATCGCATCTCATTTCTATGTTTCATGGTAAGATATAATATGATTTGCGAAGTGTTATGTAATCCTCGTCTACACTTCAAATGGATGTAAATGCGACACTTCCTTGCAAGGAAATAGCGTTTGCAGATATCTACGTATCGAAGCAATAGAGTTCAAATGCTTCTTAAAACGCGATATCGCATCTCATTTCTATGTTTCATGGTAAGATATAACATGATTTGCGAAGTGTTATGTATTCCTCGTATACACTTCAAATGAATGTGAATGCGACACTTCCTCGCTAGGAAATGGCGTTTGCAGATGTCTACGTATCTTAGCAATAGTTTTCTAATGCTTCCTAAAACGCGATATCGCATCTCATTTCTGTGTTTCATGGTAAGATATAACACGATTTGCGAAGTGTTATGTATTCCTCGTCTACACTTCAAATGAATGTAAATGCGACACTTCCTTGCTAGGAAATAGCGTTTGCAGATGTCTACGTATCGTAGCAATAGATTTCTAATGCTTCTTAAAACGCGATATCGCATCTCATTTCTATGATTCATGGTAAGATATAATATTCATTGCGAAGTGTTATGCATTCCTCGTCTACGCTTCAAATGAACGTAAATGCGACACTTCCTTGCAAGGAAATAGCGTTTGCAGATGCCTACGTATCGAAGCAATAGAGTTCAAATGCTTCTTAAAACGAGATATTGCATCTCATTTCTATGTTTCATGGTAAGGTATAATATGATTTGCGAAGTGTCATGTATTCCTCGTCTACACTTCAAATGAATGTAAATGCGACACTTGCTTGCAAGGAAATTGCGTTTGCAGATGTCTCCGTATCGTAGCAATAGAGTTCTTATGATTCTTAAAACGCGATATCGCATCTCATTTCTATGTTTCATGGTAAGATATAATATGATATGCGAAGTGTCATGTATTCCTCGTCTACACTTCAAATGAATGTAAATGCGACACTTCCTTGCTAGGAAATAGCGTCTGAAGATGTCTAGGTATCGTAGCAATAGAGTTCTAATGCTTCTTAAAACGCGATATCGCATCTCATTTCTATGTTTCATGGTAAGATATAATATGATTTGCGAAGTGTTATGTATTCCTCGTCTACACTTCAAATGAATGTAAATGCGACACTTCCTTGCAAGGAAATAGCGTTTGCACATATCTACGTATCGAAGCAATAGAGTTCAAATGCTTCTTAAAACGAGATATTGCATCTCATATCTATGTTTCATGATAAGATATAATATTCATTGCAAAGTGTTATGCATTCCTCGTCTACGATTCAAATGAAAGTAAATGCGACACTTCCTTGCAAGGAAATAGAGTTTGCAGATGCCTACGTATCGAAGCAATAGAGTTCAAATGATTCTTAAAACGAGATATTGCATCTCATATCTATGTTTCATGATAAGATATAATATTCATTGCGAAGTGTTATGCATTCCTCGTCTACGATTCAAATGAACGTAAATGCGACACTTCCTTGCAAGGAAATAGCGTTTGCAGATGCCTATGTATCGAAGCAATAGAGTTCAAATGCTTCTTAAAACGAGATATTGCATCTCATATCTATGTTTCATAATAAGATATAATATTCATTGCGAAGTGTTATGCATTCCTCGTCTACGATTCAAATGAACGTAAATGCGACACTTCCTTGCAAGGAAATAGCGTTTGCAGATGCCTATGTATCGAAGCAATAGAGTTCAAATGCTTCTTAAAACGAGATATTGCATCTCATATCTATGTTTCATAATAAGATATAATATTCATTGCGAAGTGTTATGCATTCCTCGTCTACGATTCAAATGAATGTAAATGCGACACTTCCTTGCAAGGAAATAGCGTCTGCAGATGTCTAGGTATCGTAGCAATAGTGTTCTAATGCTTCTTAAAACGAGATATTGCATCTCATATCTATGTTTCATGATAAGATATAATATTCATTACGAAGTGTTATGCATTCCTGGTCTACGATTCAAATGAATGTAAATGCGGCACTTCCTTGCAAGGAAATAGCGTTTGCAGATGTCTACGTATCGAAGCAATAGAGTTCATATGATTCTTAAAACGCGATATCGCATCTCAATTCTATGTTTCATGGTAAGATATAACATGATTTGCGAAGTGTTATGTATTCCTCGTCTACACTTCAATTGAATGTGAATGCGACACTTCCTCGCTAGGAAATGGCGTTTGCAGATGTCTACGTATCGTAGCAATAGTTTTCTAATGCTTCCTAAAACGCGATATCGCATCTCATTTCTGTGTTTCATGGTAAGATATAACACGATTTGCGAAGTGTTATGTATTCCTCGTCTACACTTCAAATGAATGTAAATGCGACACTTCCTTGCATGGAAATAGCGTTTGCAGATGTCTACGTATCGTAGCAATAGAGTTCTTATGATTCTTAAAACGCGATATTGCATCTCATTTCTATGTTTCATGGTAAGGTATAATATGATTTGCAAAGTGTCATGTATTCCTCGTCTGCACTTCAAATGAATGTAAATGCGACACTTGCTTGCAAGGAAATAGCGTTTGCAGATGTCTCCGTATCGTAGCAATAGAGTTCTTATGAATCTTAAAACGCGATATCGCATCTCATTTCTATGTTTCATGGTAAGATATAATATGATATGCGAAGTGTCATGTATTCCTCGTCTACACGTTCAAATGAATGTAAATGCGACACTTCCTTGCTAGGAAATAGCGTTTGCAGATGTCTACGTATCGTAGCAATAGAGTTCTTATGATTCTTAAAACGCGATATTGCATCTCATTTCTATGTTTCATGGTAAGATATAATATGATTTGCGAAGTGTTATGTATTCCTCGTCTACACTTCAAATGAATGTAAATGCGACACTTCCTTGCAAGGAAATAGCGTTTGCACATATCTACGTATCGAAGCAATAGAGTTCAAATGCTTCTTAAAACGAGATATTGCATCTCATATCTATGTTTCATGATAAGATATAATATTCATTGCAAAGTGTTATGCATTCCTCGTCTACGATTCAAATGAAAGTAAATGCGACACTTCCTTGCAAGGAAATAGAGTTTGCAGATGCCTACGTATCGAAGCAATAGAGTTCAAATGATTCTTAAAACGAGATATTGCATCTCATATCTATGTTTCATAATAAGATATAATATTCATTGCGAAGTGTTATGCATTCCTCGTCTACGATTCAAATGAACGTAAATGCGACACTTCCTTGCAAGGAAATAGCGTTTGCAGATGCCTATGTATCGAAGCAATAGAGTTCAAATGCTTCTTAAAACGAGATATTGCATCTCATATCTATGTTTCATAATAAGATATAATATTCATTGCGAAGTGTTATGCATTCCTCGTCTACGATTCAAATGAATGTAAATGCGACGCTTCCTTGCAAGGAAATAGCGTCTGCAGATGTCTAGGTATCGTAGCAATAGTGTTCTAATGCTTCTTAAAACGAGATATTGCATCTCATATCTATGTTTCATGATAAGATATAATATTCATTGCGAAGTGTTATGCATTCCTCGTCTACGATTCAAATGAAAGTAAATGCGACACTTCCTTGCAAGGAAATAGAGTTTGCAGATGTCTCCGTATCGTAGCAATAGAGCTCTTATGATTCTTAAAACGCGATATCGCATCTCATTTCTATGTTTCATGGTAAGATGTAACATGATTTGCGAAGTGTTATGTATTCCTCGTCTACACTTCAAATGAATGTGAATGCGACACTTCCTCGCTAGGAAATGGCGTTTGCAGATGTCTGCGTATCGTAGCAATAGTTTTCTAATGCTTCCTAAAACGCGATATCGCATCTCATTTCTGTGTTTCATGGTAAGATATAACACGATTTGCGAAGTGTTATGTATTCCTCGTCTACACTTCAAATGAATGTAAATGCGACACTTCCTTGCTAGGAAATAGCGTTTGCAGATGTCTACGTATCGTAGCAATAGATTTCTAATGCTTCTTAAAACGCGATATCGCATCTCATTTCTATGTTTCATGGTAAGATATAATATTCATTGCGAAGTGTTATGCATTCCTCGTCTACGCTTCAAATGAACGTAAATGCGACACTTCCTTGCAAGGAAATAGCGTTTGCAGATGCCTACGTATCGAAGCAATAGAGTTCAAATGCTTCTTAAAACGAGATATTGTATCTCATATCTATGTTTCATAATAAGATATAATATTCATTGCGAAGTGTTACGCATTCCTCGTCTACGATTCAAATGAATGTAAATGCGACACTTCCTTGCAACGAAATAGCGTTTGCAGATGTCTACGTATCGTAGCAATAGATTTCTTATGATTCTTAAAACGCGATATTGCATCTCATTTCTATGTTTCATGGTAAGGTATAATATGATTTGCGAAGTGTCATGTATTCCTCGTCTGCACTTCAAATGAATGTAAATGCGACACTTGCTTGCAAGGAAATACCGTTTGCAGATGTCTCCGTATCGTAGCAATAGAGTTCTTATGATTCTTAAAACGCGATATCGCATCTCATTTCTATGTTTCATGGTAAGATATAATATGATATGCGAAGTGTCATGTATTCCTCGTCTACACTTCAAATGAATGTAAATGCGACACTTCCTTGCTAGGAAATAGCGTCTGAAGATGTCTAGGTATCGTAGCAATAGAGTTCTAATGCTTCTTAAAACGCGATATCGCATCTCATTTCTATGTTTCATGGTAAGATATAATATGATTTGCGAAGTGTCATGTATTCCTCGTCTACACTTCAAATGAATGTAAATGCGACATTTCCTTGCTAGGAAATAGCGTCTGCAGATGTCTAGGTATCGTAGCGATAGAGTTCTAATGCTACTTAAAACGCGATACCGCATCTCATTTCTATGTTTC
The DNA here is from genome assembly GCF_050948175.1 of Xylocopa sonorina. Lineage (NCBI taxonomy): Eukaryota > Metazoa > Arthropoda > Insecta > Hymenoptera > Apidae > Xylocopa > Xylocopa sonorina. The sequence continues at coordinate 882,116 of NC_135197.1, forward strand.
ATGGTAAGATATATTATGATTTGCGAAGTGTAATGTATTCCTCGTCTACGATTCAAATTAATGTAAATGCGACACTTCCTTGCAAAGAAATAGCGTTTGCAGATGCCTACGTATCGAAGCAATTGAGTTCAAATGCTTCTTAAAACGAGATATTGCATCTCATATCTATGTTTTATGATAAGATATAATATTCATTGCGTAGTGTTATGCATTCCTCGTCTACGATTCAAATGAATGTAAATGCGACACTTCCTTGCAAGGAAATAGCGTCTGCAGATGTCTAGGTATCGTAGCAATAGTGTTCTAATGCTTCTTAAAACGCGATATCGCATCTCATTTCTATGTTTCATGGTAAGATATAATATGATTTGCGAAGTGTTATGTATTCCTCGTCTACACTTCAAATGAATGTGAATGCGACACTTCCTTGCATGGAAATAGCGTTTGCAGATGTCTACGTATCGTAGCAATAGAGTTCTTATGATTCTTAAAACGCGATATTGCATCTCATTTCTATGTTTCATGGTAAGGTATAATATGATTTGCGAAGTGTCATGTATTCCTCGTCTGCACTTCAAATGAATGTAAATGCGACACTTGCTTGCAAGGAAATAGCGTTTGCGGATGTCTCCGTATCGTAGCAATAGAGTTCTTATGATTCTTAAAACGCGATATCGCATCTCATTTCTATGTTTCATGGTAAGATATAATATGATATGCGAAGTGTCATGTATTCCTCGTCTACACTTCAAGTGAATGTAAATGCGACACTTCCTTGCTAGGAAATAGCGTCTGAAGATGTCTAGGTATCGTAGCAATAGAGTTCTAATGCTTCTTAAAACGCGATATCGCATCTCATTTCTATGTTTCATGGTAAGATATAATATGATTTGCGAAGTGTTATGTATTCCTCGTCTACACTTCAAATGAATGTAAATGCGACACTTCCTTGCAAGGAAATAGCGTTTGCACATATCTACGTATCGAAGCAATAGAGTTCAAATGCTTCTTAAAACGAGATATTGCATCTCATATCTATGTTTCATGATAAGGTATAATATTCATTGCAAAGTGTTATGCATTCCTCGTCTACGATTCAAATGAAAGTAAATGCGACACTTCCTTGCAAGGAAATAGAGTTTGCAGATGCCTACGTATCGAAGCAATAGAGTTCAAATGATTCTTAAAACGAGATATTGCATCTCATATCTATGTTTCATAATAAGATATAATATTCATTGCGAAGTGTTATGCATTCCTCGTCTACGATTCAAATGAAAGTAAATGCGACACTTCCTTGCAAGGAAATAGAGTTTGCAGATGTCTACGTATCGTAGCAATAGAGTTCATATGATTCTTAAAACGCGATATCGCATCTCATTTCTATGTTTCATGGTAAGATATAACATGATTTGCGAAGTGTTATGTATTCCTCGTCTACACTTCAAATGAATGTGAATGCGACACTTCCTCGCTAGGAAATGGCGTTCGCAGATGTCTACGTATCGTAGCAATAGTTTTCTAATGCTTCCTAAAACGCGAAATCGCATCTCATTTCTGTGTTTCATGGTAAGATATAACACGATTTGCGAAGTGTTATGTATTCCTCGTCTACACTTCAAATGAATGTAAATGCGACACTTCCTTGCTAGGAAATAGCGTTTGCAGATGTCTACGTATCGTAGCAATAGATTTCTAATGCTTCTTAAATCGCGATATCGCATCTCATTTCTATGTTTCATGGTAAGATATAATATTCATTGCGAAGTGTTATGCATTCCTCGTCTACGCTTCAAATGAACGTAAATGCGACACTTCCTTGCAAGGAAATAGCGTTTGCAGATGCCTACGTATCGAAGCAATAGAGTTCAAATGCTTCTTAAAACGAGATATTGCATCTCATATCTATGTTTCATAATAAGATATAATATTCATTGCGAAGTGTTATGCATTCCTCGTCTACGATTCAAGTGAATGTAAATGCGACATTTCCTTGCTAGGAAATAGCGTCTGCAGATGTCTAGGTATCGTAGCGATAGAGTTCTAATGCTACTTAAAACGCGATACCGCATCTCATTTCTATGTTTCATGGTAAGATATATTATGATTTGCGAAGTGTAATGTATTCCTCGTCTACGATTCAAATTAATGTAAATGCGACACTTCCTTGCAAAGAAATAGCTTTTGCAGATGCCTACGTATAGAAGCAATTGAGTTCAAATGCTTCTTAAAACGAGATATTGCATCTCATATCTATGTTTCATGATAAGATATAATATTCATTGCGAAGTGTTATGCATTCCTCGTCTACGATTCAAGCGAATGTAAATGCGACACTTCCTTGCAAGGAAATAGCGTCTGCAGATGTCTAGGTATCGTAGCAATAGTGTTCTAATGCTACTTAAAACGAGATATCGCATCTCATTTCTATGTTTCATGGTAAGGTATAATATGATTTGGGATGTGTTATGTATTCCTCGTCTACACTTCAAATGAATGTGAATGCGACACTTCCTTGCTAGGAAATTGCGTCTGCAGATGTCTATCTATCGTAGCAATAGAGTTCTAATGCTTCTTAAAACGCGATATCGCATCTCATTTCTATGTTTCATGGTAAGATATAATATTCATTGCGAAGTGTTATGCATTCCTCGTCTACGCTTCAAATGAACGTAAATGCGACACTTCCTTGCAAGGAAATAGCGTTTGCAGATGCCTACGTATCGAAGCAATAGAGTTCAAATGCTTCTTAAAACGAGATATTGCATCTCATATCTATGTTTCATAATGAGATATAATATTCATTGCGAAGTGTTATGCATTCCTCGTCTACGATTCAAATGAATGTAAATGCGACACTTCCTTGCAAGGAAATAGCGTTTGCAGATGTCTACGTAACGTAGCAATAGATTTCTAATGCTTCTTAAATCGCGATATCGCATCTCATTTCTATGTTTCAGGGCAAGATATAATATGATTTGCGAAGTGTCATGTATTCCTCGTCTACACTTCAAATGAATGTGAATGCGACACTTCCTCGCTAGGAAATGGCGTTTGCAGATGTCTAGGTATCGTAGCAATAGTTTTCTAATGCTTCCTAAAACGCGATATCGCATCTCATTTCTGTGTTTCATGGTAAGATATAATATGATTTGCGACGTGTTATGTATTCCTCGTCTACACTTCAAATGAATGTAAATGCGACACTTCCTTGCAAGGAAATAGCGTTTGCAGATATCTACGTATCGAAGCAATAGAGTTCAAATGCTTCTTAAAACGAGATATTGCATCTCATATCTATGTTTCATGATAAGATATAATATTCATTACGAAGTGTTATGCATTCCTGGTCTACGATTCAAATGAATGTAAATGCGACACTTCCTTGCAAGGAAATAGCGTTTGCAGATGTCTACGTATCGACGCAATAGAGTTCAAATGCTTCTTAAAACGAGATATTGCATCTCATATCTATGTTTCATGATAAGATATAATATTCATTGCGCAGTGTTATGCATTCCTCGTCTACGATTCAAATGAACGTAAATGCGACACTTCCTTGCAAGGAAATAGCGTTTGCAGATGTCTGCGTATCGAAGCAATAGAGTTCAGATGCTTCTTAAAACGAGATATTGCATCTCATATCTATGTTTCATGATAAGATATAATATTCATTGCGAAGTGTTATGCATTCCTCGTCTACGATTCAAATGAATGTAAATGCGACACTTCCTTGCAAGGAAATAGCGTTTGCAGATGTCTACGTAACGTAGCAGTAGAGTTAAAATGCTTCTTAAAACGAGATATTGCATCTCATATCTATGTTTCATGATAAGATATAATACTCATTGCGAAGTGTTATGCATTCCTCGTCTACGATTCAAATGAATGTAAATGCGACACTTCCTTGCAAGGAAATAGCGTTTGCACATATCTACGTATCGAAGCAATAGAGTTCAAATGCTTCTTAAAACGAGATATTGCATCTCATATCTATGTTTCATGATAAGGTATAATATTCATTGCAAAGTGTTATGCATTCCTCGTCTACGATTCAAATGAAAGTAAATGCGACACTTCCTTGCAAGGAAATAGAGTTTGCAGATGCCTACGTATCGTGTCACGTCCCGAGGTGCGGTTGCGCTCGCAACGGTGGCACAAAGTCGTAACCGTTCCCGAAAATAACGCGAATTGCGTCCGGACCGGGTTCGTTGGCGTTTCGGACTCGATAAAACGGTAACTAACACTAAACTTACCTTGCGAAGGCTTGATTCCGCTGTCTGATTTCTCTTTCCAGGTACCTGGAACGCCTTGGATCCGCAACCGGGATGGCGGCGGCGTACGGCTGGAACGGAGGTACGGGTCGTGCGGCGAAGGAAACCTCCTTCACAGGAACCAGGACTCGAACGCAGGAAATTGAATATTCTGGTGCATCACCCACGTATTCCCGAGCGAGACGACGAATAAACTCTCTCCTCCCCGCGCGTCGTGTACGCTTTGTCGGAGGTGCAAGGCTCGTCGAGAATACTTGAACTTCGGTCGAGTACGGCGCGGCTAAGCGTTGGTTCGCTCTAGCTTACCGGGATCAACCTGGGCGCAAGATATTCTGTATACGGTAGAAGTGAGGATGGAGCAACTAAGCGCTGGTTCGCTCTAGTCGTCGAGCCTCAAGACTATCGCAGATGAGATATAGAAATAGAATAATCGCGAGCGTACCCGTGGAGTAGAATTAAGGAATTGTATTTGAACTCGAATAAAAATACTTTGAATCTGGTAAAAATAAACTATATTCTATGATATCACTATACTAAATACACTTGACTAAGTTCTAAGTTACTGACTAACGATTACAATGAGAATTAGAAATAGTATAAGTATCGAATGGACTCCGCTATGGGAGTATGGATAGAGACGAATGCATTAGAGCTAATTGCTCGTTGCGAATGAGCCTATTGCTCGGATCGGAAGTGCATCGTTCGGATGCTGGATTAGAACTCTCCAGTTCGGAGATGAGATTGGAACTCTCCAGTTCGGAGATGAGTTGGGAACTCTCCGGTTCGGAGATGAGACGCGAACTGACTCTCGGATCTCGCGTCCGCGACCTCCTCGGGTCGCGCGGCGCGCGAGTCGCTGGGCCCTCGCGGTGGGGCGGACGGTCGGAGTAGGGCGGCCGCTCGGCCCTCGTGGTGGGGCGGCCGTTCGGAGTGGGGCGCGGCCCGCGTTAAGCGTGAGCCGCGAGCGTCGAGTGTGCGCGCGAGTGCACGGAACATAACCGTGCATGAATAAAATATATACATATATTTACTTAAATCTAGGTGTGTGTTGGTGTGTATGTACATGTATGAGTAGTGTGCTTATTCTAATCCCACATGTACGAGAAGTACGTATAGGGCTTCGTGATCGCTGGGGATTCGACCCAGTATGTGTCGGAGAGCTCCTCGCCCTCGTAATACGGGGTGAAGTCCTCCCCCTCGTGTGTGGAGATCGCGCGTGGGCGCGGCATGCTGCATCCCTCTTCCCTCTCGTACCTTTGTCTCCTTCTGTAGGGACGGCGAGTCGGCGGGTGGCCCGTGTGCAGGGGCTCCGGATACGGATGCTGGGGATGATGAGGTGGACGCCGGAGGGTGGCAGGCGGTACGCCTGACGTTACACCACCCCCCTTGGAAAAAGAATCTCGGCCATGCCGAGATCTCTTGTCTGTTGGGTAGATTTCGGGATGCTGGATCCTTCTCTTGGTCCTGTCGGCTGGATGCTGCGGAATCTGAGGTTTTTCGCCTGGTTGATCCTGGCGATAACGTTTGGTGATTGGACCGTGACTGCGGGCTTCCTTCGGATTGCAGGCACTTTCGTCGCTTTCACTTTCAGCGTTCGTTTGAATGTCACTGCTCTCACTGACTTCATTTTCAGTTTTTCGCACTTTTCTTTCACTAGCATCCACACTCTGCATACTATGCATTCGTTTACAAATTTTGATTTTGTTCGTATGAACAATTTTATGGCGCCCTTTTACATTCAGCTTAACATTACAATTGCCCAAAATTTCGAGGATACGGTACGGTCCAGAATACTGTGCCTGGAACTTATGTTTGTTCGGCTCTTTTAAAAGATAGACCCATTGGCCTACCTCGAAGTTTTGGACATTGAGATTTCGGTCATAATAATATTTAGAACGTCGTTTCGCATTGTCTAGATTGGCTTTAGCCAAATCCTGAGATTTCGAGATTTTCTCCTGAAGTTGTATAAGATAGTCGCTATAAGTTTCGTTATCAGAGCTGTCCTGAAAAGGAGTGGCTGACGGCGTCCTAGCTATCCTGCCGAACACTAGTTCGTGTGGGGTGTATAATGTACCCTCGTGCACACTGGTGTTGTATGAAAACATTGCATACGGTAACCAGTTCACCCAATCGTTACTCGACTCTATGTAATGCTTCAGATATTCGGCCAGGACGTGGTGAGATCGTTCAACGGACCCGTTTGTCTGTGGATGGAACGCAGTGGACTTGTATTGCTTAATACGGAATTTGATTGCTATGGCTTTAATCAAGCTATTTATAAAGTTCGAACCTTGGTCCGTGAGTATGCCTTTCGGGCATCCGAACTTACAAATGAATTCTTTTATTAAAGCTTCGGCAATGTCTACTGCGGTGGTGGTTTTGAGAGGAACTGCGACTGAGTATTTAGTGAGGAGATCTTGGATCGTGAGGATACTTGTATAACCGTCGGAAGTTTCGGGAAGAGGACCCATTACGTCCATTGAAATCTTATCGAATGCCCTGCCAGGGGTGTCGGTTAAAGTGAGAGGCTGTCTGGTCTTTACCCGGACCAGTTTCTCTGTCTGACAACTTTTACATTTGCCAATATATTCTTGTATTTGTGTTTTCATGTTTGGCCAAAAGTATTGTTGTCTGATGCGAGAATAAGTTTTATTAACCCCTTTGTGACCTCCCACAGGGGAGTCGTGGTTTTCTCTTATTATTTTCAGTCGCTCTTCGACCGAAGGGGTTTTAATGAGGCCCTGGCAGACCGTAATCTGGACAGTTGTTTCATAAAACAGGTCCTGAAGGATTTTCTGGATTCGGGACCAGGATACGGAGTCTAGATAGGTTTGTGCGATACTAAATGTTTGTAATTGTAATTCGTTTACAACGTCGCACAAGGATCTGAATGTTTCTATTACGGTCTGGAAATTGATTGATCTGGTGGAATGTTCGATGATTGGAAGCTGGATTTGGAATTCGTTTCCGATTTGTATGACTTTGGCTTTGGTAAGAACGTGATTTTTGTTTGGAAGGAATTTTTCAGCGTTCGCTAGATCTTTGGCGCCCGTGTCATAGGGGTGCCCAGATTGCGTGACGAAGACAACTACATTGTCGTGTCGCGTTGATAATGCGTCACGGCTGAAATTAAATAGAGGTTCGCGTCGGAAAAATTCATTTGGAGCAGGAGTATAGAAGTCGGTGCTGTCGCTGGCGACTTGCGGAGGTGGTGCTGTGTTGGTACGGAAGGACGTGCCTGGAGTCGGTAATTCAGGTTCTGATGTTACCGGAGTAGGAGGAGGCGCTAGTGTGGTATACTTTTTACGGGTTTCCGGAGGCACATCGAAGATGTCGTCCTCCGAGTTTTCTGAATACGAGAGCGGAAAAATTTGAGCGGGATTCCGCGACAATGCGTCCGCATTAAGGTTCGTTTTTCCACTTTTATAGACCATCTCGTAGTCAAATTCCGCTAACTTAAGCCTCCACCGTACGAGTCTACTTGACGGGTCCTTGACCGAATTCATCCACACTAACGGTCGATGGTCGGTAACGAGTTTGAATTGATTACCGTATATGTATGGACGAAAGTAATGGACGGCGTAGACAATCGCCAGACACTCCTTCTCGATCGTGGAGTAGTTTTTCTCCGCAGCGTTTAACAGTCGCGACGTGTACGCGATTGGCAAGTCGCGGCCTATTGGTCCTTGACTCAAGATAGCACCAATAGCTTCGGCGGACGCGTCGGTCGTTATCACGAATGGTTGTTTAAAGTTGGGGTACTGCAAGATAGGCGCTTCGCATAGGCAATCTCGGAGTTTGACGAATGAATTCTCTTGCTCGTTACGCCATACAAAGGGCGCGTCCTTTTTTAACAAATTCGTTAGAGGCTTAGCAATGTTAGAAAAATTTGCGATGAACCGCCTGTAGTACCCCGCGAGCCCGAGGAATTGTTTGATCTGTTTCGCGTTGCGCGGGCGCGGAAAATTTTTGACGGCGCTAATTTTCGCAGGGTCAGGTTTTACACCGTGCTCACTGATAATATGACCCAAATAGCTTACTTCTCTCCTCAAGAATTCGCACTTATCCGGCTGCAATACTAAATTAGCTTCTTTGAGCCGTTGAGTTAATTTCTCGAATTTAAGTCGATGTTCTTGAAGAGAGCTAGCGTAGATAACAATGTCGTCCAAATAGACGAAAATTTCGTTCCCTTGGAGACCGGACAGGACATTGTCCATAAGTCGTTGGAACGTCGCTGGCGCATTTTTTAATCCGAATGGCATTCTTTTAAATTCATAATGCCCGTGAGGCGTCGAAAAAGCGGTTTTGGGAGCATCGGCGGGCTCCATTGGGATCTGGTGAAATCCGCTCGCGAGATCGAATGTACTAAAATACTTCGCGCTCCCGAGCTGATCAAGTATCTCGGTAATGCAAGGGAGGGGATAGGCATCGGCGACAGATTTCTCATTGAGTGCGCGGTAGTCGATGACGACGCGCCATTGCTTGTTGCCCAAGGAGTCCGGTTTCTTTGGGACAACCCACAATGGCGAATTATATGGCGATTTAGATGGAGAGATGACACCATTTTGTAAAAATTTGTCGACTTGTCGTCGAATCTCCTCCTTATGAGCTGGTGGGAACCGGTATTGTTTCACATTGACGGGGCGGTCGTCGACGGTTGGAATCTTGTGCGTGGTTGCTGACGTATGCCCTAATTTATCCCCCTCAATGTGAAAAAGCTCCTGCGTGCTTTGAACGAGACGGACGACGTGCTCTCTTTCCTCTGCGTTGAGGTGGTCGAGACGGAGGAGACTAAGAATTCGGTCTAGGCGAGATTTCGAAGGATTGGCGGATTTCGATGTTTGTTTTAACGGCGCCTGTTGTATATTATTTTTAACCGCCTGAGCATAAGAGATCTGTTGAACATTCGCGATTTTGCAACGCGAAGGAGGAGTTTCGATTGTCGAGTATGGTGTCTGACTCGAGAAAGAAATAGAAGTTTTCCCTTTTTGGGATGAGCCGATCGGTACGGCGGATACGTTAGATTTAGTAGATTTAGAAAAAACCGGATACAGCGACGGACTATCCTCCTCGTGGAGGGGAGTCATGATTTGCGCGGGCTCAAGTACGATTTCTGGTAACGCGATTTCGACGGCGCGGTCGGATGAATTAATTATTCGAGTTACCGCTTTGCCCCGAATTACTCTGACGAGAGCGTTTCCGAAAAATATACCCGGCGCAAGATCGATACGGGGAATTATACCTTCCGCGAGGTTCGAATTAACTACGCGGACCTTGATACCGATATTTGATCTCGGCGGAATGGAGATACGGTCTCCTGACTTCGGAGAAGCTGCTTTGTCTTGCGTTCGAAGCTTCGATTTCGTTGCTGCATCGCGTTTCAGCGGAGGCGATGATTTACGCGGCGGGCGCGGCGGCGGAGGGGGAATAGATTCCGTGCGCGGCGCTTGTTTACGTTTCGGCGATAGGAGAGGCTTTATTTTCGAGTCCGGTGACGGTTCCTCGAGTGTTTCGATATCGTCTTCGAAAGGAATTCTCTTACCATTCCATTTGATTATTTTATTTGGAAAAGAGATTTCTGCGTCCATACAGAACCCGGAGCCGAGGATCCCGCTTGGTTTAAGGGGAAAATCATCCTCGACCACATTAAAAGGGACGACGCGACCGAAAATGACAAGATTCACCGTCCCTAAGGTTGCGGTTTTGCCATCGGTTACCCCTGTTATTATTACGATCTCGGACTTATCGATTCGCGCGGATGCTTTTAGAGCCGAACGTTTTATAATATTTATTTCCGCCCCAGTGTCCACCATGAAGCGAGTTGGTGAAATTAGAAGATCGGATTTTAGAATTACGTTTGGCGTGCTAGTTTTTCCGGTTATGTTTATCGCGGCGTTTCGTCGATTTCCGCGTTGGAGTTGTTCGCGGCGAGAGGACGGACTTGGTGCGCGGCCTCGCCACCTGTCTCGCGGCGGGTGCGGAGGCCATTGTCGTTTCCCGAATTTTTATTTACCGCGTTGTTGTACTGCCTTTTTCGGCACTCGCCTATTTCGTGCCCCGGGGTCTTGCAATAGCGACAAAATTTGGGCGCGTCCCTGGCTACGATTTGTCTCGGTTGTTCGTACGCGGGGCCTCGAGTAGGAGGCGGTACGTCCCTGGATCGCAAGTATTCCTGCGGTCGGTACGGCGATGGCGGTCTGAGCCGACACTCGGTCGCGTAATGTCCGATATTATTGCATTTTCGGCAAATAATTTCGGCTGGTTTTTCGCGCGATTCTGGTCGCGCGGCACGCGATCTACCTAGTCGGTTGCAATCACGTTCGTGCATTTGGTAAAGCTCTCGCGCTCGAGCGAACGTTTCTCGCAATGTACCGAATGAATTTACCGTCATTTGCATCCGAATTTCTGGAATGAGACCGTCTTTAAAACATTGTAATGTGAGCGCGTCTACGTCATCGAGCGATTCCGGTGTGTCTCGTCGAGCAAGCCTTTCGCAATCAATTATAGCGGTTCTAAGATCTTTTACTCGACCGATGTAATCTAGAATGTGCTCGTTCGCGCGCATAAATATATTGGCAAGTTCACCCCGATAATGATGAGCTGATTTTACGGAGCAAAATGTGCTGCGAAGAACGTCCGTTAATTCGAGTATTGTGTAACACGGCTCGTCTTCTAGCGCGGCGTAGGCACGACCCTTGAGTTTTCCCTTAAGCAGGCGTGTGAAGGTTCGCTCGCACCCATTAGGGATAAGCTCATAAGCGCGTTTACACGCTCGGGTAAACTGAAGAATGGGAATGTTCTGACCGTCGAATGTCGGCACGGCTTCGAGGGCCTGCTTAAGCGATAGCTCGTCGTGTTGCGAACTATTTGTATTGAAATCAGAGCTCGAATTATGTGCGGAAAGCGGATTTCCCCGAGGAATATCCAGCGAAACGGTATCGTCGCGCGTTAAATCAGGCGTTCTGCGAATAGATTCTAATTCACGACGTAAAATTTCTATTTGCTGGAGCAACGCGGCATTACTCGGATCGGTCGCTTTCGTATTTTTCGCGGAAGTATTTGGTTGCGCGGTACTAGGAAGAGGCTCGGCGATAGCGTCTTGGAAATCAAGCGTTCTGCTAGTGCGTTTTTCGCGTTCGGAATCGGCCATCGCGGCGGCTCGCTGTGTCTGCTGGCGCGTTTTTGTCGGAGTCCGGGTTGCCATATCTAGTTTCGCGGTTCCTTTCGGCGGAATTTCCGGAGGAAACGCGTGGCTATCCCACCGCTGTCACCAAAAATAACTTTCGTGTCACGTCCCGAGGTGCGGTTGCGCTCGCAACGGTGGCACAAAGTCGTAACCGTTCCCGAAAATAACGCGAATTGCGTCCGGACCGGGTTCGTTGGCGTTTCGGACTCGATAAAACGGTAACTAACACTAAACTTACCTTGCGAAGGCTTGATTCCGCTGTCTGATTTCTCTTTCCAGGTACCTGGAACGCCTTGGATCCGCAACCGGGATGGCGGCGGCGTACGGCTGGAACGGAGGTACGGGTCGTGCGGCGAAGGAAACCTCCTTCACAGGAACCAGGACTCGAACGCAGGAAATTGAATATTCTGGTGCATCACCCACGTATTCCCGAGCGAGACGACGAATAAACTCTCTCCTCCCCGCGCGTCGTGTACGCTTTGTCGGAGGTGCAAGGCTCGTCGAGAATACTTGAACTTCGGTCGAGTACGGCGCGGCTAAGCGTTGGTTCGCTCTAGCTTACCGGGATCAACCTGGGCGCAAGATATTCTGTATACGGTAGAAGTGAGGATGGAGCAACTAAGCGCTGGTTCGCTCTAGTCGTCGAGCCTCAAGACTATCGCAGATGAGATATAGAAATAGAATAATCGCGAGCGTACCCGTGGAGTAGAATTAAGGAATTGTATTTGAACTCGAATAAAAATACTTTGAATCTGGTAAAAATAAACTATATTCTATGATATCACTATACTAAATACACTTGACTAAGTTCTAAGTTACTGACTAACGATTACAATGAGAATTAGAAATAGTATAAGTATCGAATGGACTCCGCTATGGGAGTATGGATAGAGACGAATGCATTAGAGCTAATTGCTCGTTGCGAATGAGCCTATTGCTCGGATCGGAAGTGCATCGTTCGGATGCTGGATTAGAACTCTCCAGTTCGGAGATGAGATTGGAACTCTCCAGTTCGGAGATGAGTTGGGAACTCTCCGGTTCGGAGATGAGACGCGAACTGACTCTCGGATCTCGCGTCCGCGACCTCCTCGGGTCGCGCGGCGCGCGAGTCGCTGGGCCCTCGCGGTGGGGCGGACGGTCGGAGTAGGGCGGCCGCTCGGCCCTCGTGGTGGGGCGGCCGTTCGGAGTGGGGCGCGGCCCGCGTTAAGCGTGAGCCGCGAGCGTCGAGTGTGCGCGCGAGTGCACGGAACATAACCGTGCATGAATAAAATATATACATATATTTACTTAAATCTAGGTGTGTGTTGGTGTGTATGTACATGTATGAGTAGTGTGCTTATTCTAATCCCACATGTACGAGAAGTACGTATAGGGCTTCGTGATCGCTGGGGATTCGACCCAGTATGTGTCGGAGAGCTCCTCGCCCTCGTAATACGGGGTGAAGTCCTCCCCCTCGTGTGTGGAGATCGCGCGTGGGCGCGGCATGCTGCATCCCTCTTCCCTCTCGTACCTTTGTCTCCTTCTGTAGGGACGGCGAGTCGGCGGGTGGCCCGTGTGCAGGGGCTCCGGATACGGATGCTGGGGATGATGAGGTGGACGCCGGAGGGTGGCAGGCGGTACGCCTGACGTTACAATCGAAGCAATAGAGTTCAAATGATTCTTAAAACGAGATATTGCATCTCATATCTATGTTTCATAATAAGATATAATATTCATTGCGAAGTGTTATGCATTCCTCGTCTACGATTCAAATGAACGTAAAGGCGACACTTCCTTGCAAGGAAATAGCGTTTGCAGATGCCTACGTATCGAAGCAATAGAGTTCAAATGCTTCTTAAAACGAGATATTGCATCTCATATCTATGTTTCATAATAAGATATAATATTCATTGCGAAGTGTTATGCATTCCTCGTCTACGATTCAAATGAACGTAAATGCGACACTTCCTTGCAAAGAAATAGCGTTTGCAGATGCCTACGTATAGAAGCAATTGAGTTCAAATGCTTCTTAAAACGAGATATTGCATCTCACATCTATGTTTCATGATAAGATATAATATTCATTGCGAAGTGTTATGCATTCCTCGTCTACGATTCAAGCGAATGTAAATGCGACACTTCCTTGCAAGGAAATAGCGTCTGCAGATATCTAGGTATCGTAGCAATAGTGTTCTAATGCTTCTTAAAACGAGATATCGCATCTCATTTCTATGTTTCATGGTAAGGTATAATATGATTTGGGATGTGTTATGTATTCCTCGTCTACACTTCAAATGAATGTGAATGCGACACTTCCTTGCTAGGAAATTGCGTCTGCAGATGTCTATCTATCGTAGCAATAGAGTTCTAATGCTTCTTAAAACGCGATATCGCATCTCATTTCTATGTTTCATGGTAAGATATAATATTCATTGCGAAGTGTTATGCATTCCTCGTCTACGCTTCAAATGAACGTAAATGCGACACTTCCTTGCAAGGAAATAGCGTTTGCAGATGCCTACGTATCGAAGCAATAGAGTTCAAATGCTTCTTAAAACGAGATATTGCATCTCATATCTATGTTTCATAATGAGATATAATATTCATTGCGAAGTGTTATGCATTCCTCGTCTACGATTCAAATGAATGTAAATGCGACACTTCCTTGCAAGGAAATAGCGTTTGCAGATGTCTACGTATCGTAGCAATAGTTTTCTAATGCTTCCTAAAACGCGATATCGCATCTCATTTCTGTGTTTCATGGTAAGATATAATATGATTTGCGACGTGTTATGTATTCCTCGTCTACACTTCAAATGAATGTAAATGCGACACTTCCTTGCAAGGAAATAGCGTTTGCAGATATCTACGTATCGAAGCAATAGAGTTCAAATGCTTCTTAAAACGAGATATTGCATCTCAAATCTATGTTTCATGATAAGATATAATATTCATTACGAAGTGTTATGCATTCCTGGTCTACGATTCAAATGAATGTAAATGCGACACTTCCTTGCAAGGAAATAGAGTTTGCAGATGTCTACGTATCGTAGCAATAGAGTTCATATGATTCTTAAAACGCGATATCGCATCTCATTTCTATGTTTCATGGTAAGATATAACATGATTTGCGAAGTGTTATGTATTCCTCGTCTACACTTCAAATGAATGTGAATGCGACACTTCCTCGCTAGGAAATGGCGTTTGCAGATGTCTACGTATCGTAGCAATAGTTTTCTAATGCTTCCTAAACCGCGAAATCGCATCTCATTTCTGTGTTTCATGGTAAGATATAACACGATTTGCGAAGTGTTATGCATTCCTCGTCTACGCTTCAAATGAACGTAAATGCGACACTTCCTTGCAAGGAAATAGCGTTTGCAGATGCCTACGTATCGAAGCAATAGAGTTCAAATGCTTCTTAAAACGAGATATTGCATCTCATATCTATGTTTCATAATAAGATATAATATTCATTGCGAAGTGTTATGCATTCCTCGTCTACGATTCAAATGAATGTAAATGCGACACTTCCTTGCAAGGAAATAGCGTTTGCAGATGTCTACGTAATGTAGCAATAGATATCTAATGCTTCTTAAAACGCCATATCGCATCTCATTTCTATGTTTCAGGGTAAGATATAATATGATTTGCGAAGTGTCATGTATTCCTCGTCTACACTTCAAATGAATGTAAATGCGACATTTCCTTGCTAGGAAATGGCGTTTGCAGATGTCTACGTATAGTAGCAATAGTTTTCTAATGCTTCCTAAACCGCGATATCGCATCTCATTTCTGTGTTTCATGGTAAGATATAACACGATTTGCGAAGTGTTATGCATTCCTCGTCTACGCTTCAAATGAACGTAAATGCGACACTTCCTTGCAAGGAAATAGCGTTTGCAGATGCCTACGTATCGAAGCAATAGAGTTCAAATGCTTCTTAAAACGAGATATTGCATCTCATATCTATGTTTCATGATAAGATATAATATTCATTACGAAGTGTTATGCATTCCTGATCTACGATTCAAATGAATGTAAATGCGACACTTCCTTGCAAGGAAATAGCGTTTGCAGATGTCTACGTATCGAAGCAATAGAGTTCATATGATTCTTAAAACGCGATATCGCATCTCAATTCTATGTTTCATGGTAAGATATAACAGGATTTGCGAAGTGTTATGTATTCCTCGTCTACACTTCAAATGAATGTGAATGCGACACTTCCTCGCTAGGAAATGGCGTTTGCAGATGTCTACGTATCGTAGCAATAGAGTTCTTATGATACTTAAAACGCGATATCGCATCTCATTTCTATGTTTCATGGTAAGATATAATATGATTTGCGAAGTGTTATGTATTCCTCGTCTACACTTCAAATGAATGCAAATGCGACACTTCCTTGCTAGGAAATAGCGTCTGAAGATGTCTAGGTATCGTAGCAATAGAGTTCTAATGCTTCTTAAAACGCGATATCGCATCTCATTTCTATGTTTCATGGTAAGATATAATATGATTTGCGAAGTGTTATGTATTCCTCGTCTACACTTCAAATGAATGTAAATGCGACACTTCCTTGCAAGGAAATAGCGTTTGCACATATCTACGTATCGAAGCAATAGAGTTCAAATGCTTCTTAAAACGAGATATTGCATCTCATATCTATGTTTCATGATAAGATATAATATTCATTACGAAGTGTTATGCATTCCTGGTCTACGATTCAAATGAATGTAAATGCGACACTTCCTTGCAAGGAAATAGCGTTTGCAGATGTCTACGTATCGAAGCAATAGAGTTCAAATGCTTCTTAAAACGAGATATTGCATCTCATATCTATGTTTCATGATAAGATATAATATTCATTGCGAAGTGTTATGCATTCCTCGTCTACGATTCAAATGAAAGTAAATGCGACACTTCCTTGCAAGGAAATAGAGTTTGCAGATGTCTACGTATCGTAGCAATAGAGTTCATATGATTCTTAAAACGCGATATCGCATCTCATTTCTATGTTTCATGGTAAGATATAACATGATTTGCGAAGTGTTATGTATTCCTCGTCTACACTTCAAATGAATGTGAATGCGACACTTCCCCGCTAGGAAATGGCGTTTGCAGATGTCTACGTATCGTAGCAATAGTTTTCTAATGCTTCCTAAAACGCGATATCGCATCTCATTTCTGTGTTTCATGGTAAGATATAACATGATTTGCGAAGTGTTATGTATTCCTCGTCTACACTTCAAATGAATGTGAATGCGACACTTCCTCGCTAGGAAATGGCGTTTGCAGATGTCTACGTATCGTAGCAATAGTTTTCTAATGCTTCCTAAACCGCGATATCGCATCTCATTTCTGTGTTTCATGGTAAGATATAACACGATTTGCGAAGTGTTATGCATTCCTCGTCTACGCTTCAAATGAACGTAAATGCGACACTTCCTTGCAAGGAAATAGCGTTTGCAGATTCCTACGTATCGAAGCAATAGAGTTCAAATGCTTCTTAAAACGAGATATTGCATCTCGTATCTATGTTTCATAATAAGATATAATATTCATTGCGAAGTGTTATGCATTCCTCGTCTACGATTCAAATGAATGTAAATGCGACACTTCCTTGCAAGGAAATAGCGTTTGCAGATGTCTACGTAACGTAGCAATAGATTTCTAATGCTTCTTAAAACGCGATATCGCATCTCATTTCTATGTTTCAGGGTAAGATATAATATGATTTGCGAAGTGTCATGTATTCCTCGTCTACACTTCAAATGAATGTAAATGCGACATTTCCTTGCTAGGAAATAGCGTCTGCAGATGTCTAGGTATCGTAGCGATAGAGTTCTAATGCTACTTAAAACGCGATACCGCATCTCATTTCTATGTTTCATTGTAAGATATAATATGATTTGCGAAGTGTAATGTATTCCTCGTCTACGATTCAAATTAATGTAAATGCGACACTTCCTTGCAAAGAAATAGCGTTTGCAGATGTCTACGTATCGTAGCAGTAGATTTCTAATGCTTCTTAAAACGCGATACCGCATCTCATTTCTATGTTTCATGATAAGATATAATATTCATTACGAAGTGTTATGCATTCCTGATCTACGATTCAAATGAATGTAAATGCGACACTTCCTTGCAAGGAAATAGCGTTTGCAGATGTCTACGTATCGAAGCAATAGAGTTCATATGATTCTTAAAACGCGATATCGCATCTCAATTCTATGTTTCATGGTAAGATATAACAGGATTTGCGAAGTGTTATGTATTCCTCGTCTACACTTCAAATGAATGTGAATGCGACACTTCCTCGCTAGGAAATGGCGTTTGCAGATGTCTACGTATCATAGCAATAGAGTTCTTATGATACTTAAAACGCGATATCGCATCTCATTTCTATGTTTCATGGTAAGATATAATATGATTTGCGAAGTGCTATGTATTCGTCGTCTACACTTCAAATGAATGTGAATGCGACACTTCCTTGCAAAGAAATAGCGTTTGCAGATGTCTACGTATCGTAGCAATAGATTTCTTATGATTCTTAAAACGCGATATTGCATCTCATTTCTATGTTTCATGGTAAGGTATAATATGATTTGCGAAGTGTCATGTATTCCTCGTCTGCACTTCAAATGAATGTAAATGCGACACTTGCTTGCAAGGAAATAGCGTTTGCAGATGTCTCCGTATCGTAGCAATAGAGTTCTTATGATTCTTAAAACGCGATATCGCATCTCATTTCTATGTTTCATGGTAAGATATAATATGATATGCGAAGTGTCATGTATTCCTCGTCTACACTTCAAATGAATGTAAATGCGACACTTCCTTGCTAGGAAATAGCGTCTGAAGATGTCTAGGTATCGTAGCAATAGAGTTCTAATGCTTCTTAAAACGCGATATCGCATCTCATTTCTATGTTTCATGGTAAGATATAATATGATTTGCGAAGTGTTATGTATTCCTCGTCTACACTTCAAATGAATGTAAATGCGACACTTCCTTGCAAGGAAATAGCGTTTGCACATATCTACGTATCGAAGCAATAGAGTTCAAATGCTTCTTAAAACGAGATATTGCATCTCATATCTATGTTTCATGATAAGATATAATATTCATTACGAAGTGTTATGCATTCCTGGTCTACGATTCAAATGAATGTAAATGCGACACTTCCTTGCAAGGAAATAGCGTTTGCAGATGTCTACGTATCGAAGCAATAGAGTTCAAATGCTTCTTAAAACGAGATATTGCATCTCATATCTATGTTTCATGATAAGATATAATATTCATTGCGAAGTGTTATGCATTCCTCGTCTACGATTCAAATGAAAGTAAATGCGACACTTCCTTGCAAGGAAATAGAGTTTGCAGATGTCTACGTATCGTAGCAATAGAGTTCATATGATTCTTAAAACGCGATATCGCATCTCATTTCTATGTTTCATGGTAAGATATAACATGATTTGCGAAGTGTTATGTATTCCTCGTCTACACTTCAAATGAATGTGAATGCGACACTTCCTCACTACGAAATGGCGTTTGCAGATGTCTACGTATCGTAGCAATAGTTTTCTAATGCTTCCTAAAACGCGATATCAAATCTCATTTCTGTGTTTCATGGTAAGATATAACACGATTTGCGAAGTGTTACGTATTCCTCGTCAACACTTCAAATGAATGTAAATGCGACACTTCCTCGCTAGGAAATAGCGTTTGCAGATGTCTACGTATCGTAGCAATAGAGTTCTTATGATTCTTAAAACGCGATATCGCATCTCATTTCTATGTTTCATGGTAAGATATAACATGATTTGCGAAGTGTAATGTATTCCTCGTCTACGATTCAAATTAATGTAAATGCGACACTTCCTTGCAAAGAAATAGCGTTTGCAGATGTCTACGTATCGTAGCAGTAGATTTCTAATGCTTCTTAAAACGCGATACCGCATCTCATTTCTATGTTTCATGGTAAGATATATTATGATTTGCGAAGTGTAATGCATTCCTCGTCTACGATTCAAATGAATGTAAATGCGACACTTCCTTGCAAGGAAATAGCGTCTGCAGATGTCTAGGTATCGTAGCAATAGTGTTCTAATGCTTCTTAAAACGAGATATTGCATCACATATCTATGTTTCATGATAAGATATAATAGTCATTGCGAAGTGTTATGCATTCCTCGTGTACGATTCAAATGAAAGTAAATGCGACACTTCCTTGCAAGGAAATAGAGTTTGCAGATGTCTACGTATCGTAGCAATAGAGTTCATATGATTCTTAAAACGCGATATCGCATCTCATTTCTATGTTTCATGGTAAGATATAACATGATTTGCGAAGTGTTATGTATTCCTCGTCTACACTTCAAATGAATGTGAATGCGACACTTCCTCGCTAGGAAATGGCGTTTGCAGATGTCTACGTATCGTAGCAATAGTTTTCTAATGCTTCCTAAACCGCGATATCGCATCTCATTTCTGTGTTTCATGGTAAGATATAACACGATTTGCGAAGTGTTATGCATTCCTCGTCTACGCTTCAAATGAACGTAAATGCGACACTTCCTTGCAAGGAAATAGCGTTTGCAGATGCCTACGTATCGAAGCAATAGAGTTCAAATGCTTCTTAAAACGAGATATTGCATCTCATATCTATGTTTCATAATAAGATATAATATTCATTGCGAAGTGTTATGCATTCCTGGTCTACGATTCAAATGAATGTAAATGCGACACTTCCTTGCAAGGAAATAGCGTTTGCAGATGTCTACGTAACGTAGCAATAGATTTCTAATGCTTCTTAAAACGCGATATCGCATCTCATTTCTATGTTTCAGGGTAAGATATAATATGATTTGCGAAGTGTCATGTATTCCCCGTCTACACTTCAAATGAATGTAAATGCGACATTTCCTTGCTAGGAAATAGCGTCTGCAGATGTCTAGGTATCGTAGCGATAGAGTTCTAATGCTACTTAAAACGCGATACCGCATCTCATTTCTATGTTTCATTGTAAGATATAATATGATTTGCGAAGTGTAATGTATTCCTCGTCTACGATTCAAATTAATGTAAATGCGACACTTCCTTGCAAAGAAATAGCGTTTGCAGATGTCTACGTATCGTAGCAGTAGATTTCTAATGCTTCTTAAAACGCGATACTGCATCTCATTTCTATGTTTCATGGTAAGATATATTATGATTTGCGAAGTGTAATGTATTCCTCGTCTACGATTCAAATTAATGTAAATGCGACACTTCCTTGCAAAGAAGTAGCGTTTGCAGATGCCTACGTATCGAAGCAATTGAGTTCAAATGCTTCTTAAAACGAGATATTGCATCTCATATCTATGTTTCATGATAAGATATAATATTCACTGCGAAGTGTTATGCATTCCTCGTCTACGATTCAAATTAATGTAAATGCGACACTTCCTTGCAAGGAAATAGCGTCTGCAGATGTCTAGGTATCGTAGCAATAGTGTTCTAATGCTTCTTAAAACGAGATATTGCATCTCATATCTATGTTTCATGATAAGATATAATAGTCATTGCGAAGTGTTATGCATTCCTCGTCTACGATTCAAATGAAAGTAAATGCGACACTTCCTTGCAAGGAAATAGAGTTTGCAGATGTCTACGTATCGTAGCAATAGAGTTCATATGATTCTTAAAACGCGATATCGCATCTCATTTCTATGTTTCATGGTAAGATATAACATGATTTGCGAAGTGTTATGTATTCCTCGTCTACACTTCAAATGAATGTGAATGCGACACTTCCTCGCTAGGAAATGGCGTTTGCAGATGTCTACGTATCGTAGCAATAGATTTCTAATGCTTCTTAAAACGCGATATCGCATCTCATTTCTATGTTTCATGGTAAGATATAATATGATTTGCGATGTGTCATGTATTCCTCGTCTACACTTCAAATGAATGTAAATGCGACACTTCCTTGCAAGGAAATAGCGTCTGCAGATGTCTAGGTATCGTAGCAATAGTGTTCTAATGCTTCTTAAAACGAGATATTGCATCTCATATCTATGTTTCATGATAAGATATAATAGTCATTGCGAAGTGTTATGCATTCCTCGTCTACGATTCAAATGAAAGTAAATGCGACACTTCCTTGCAAGGAAATAGGGTTTGCAGATGTCTACGTATCGTAGCAATAGAGTTCATACGATTCTTAAAACGCGATATCGCATCTCATTTCTATGTTTCATGGTAAGATATAACATGATTTGCGAAGTGTTATGTATTCCTCGTCTACACTTCAAATGAATGTGAATGCGACACTTCCTCGCTAGGAAATGGCGTTTGCAGATGTCTACGTATCGTAGCAATAGTTTTCTAATGCTTCCTAAAACGCGATATCGCATCTCATTTCTGTGTTTCATGGTAAGATATAACACGATTTGCGAAGTGTTATGTATTCCTCGTCTACACTTCAAATGAATGTAAATGCGACACTTCCTTGCTAGGAAATAGCGTTTGCAGATGTCTACGTATCGTAGCAATAGATTTCTAATGCTTCTTAAAACGCGATATCGCATCTCATTTCTATGTTTCATGGTAAGATATAATATTCATTGCGAAGTGTTATGCATTCCTCGTTTACGCTTCAAATGAACGTAAATGCGACACTTCCTTGCAAGGAAATAGCGTTTGCAGATGCCTACGTATCGAAGCAATAGAGTTCAAATGCTTCTTAAAACGAGATATTGCATCTCATATCTATGTTTCATAATAAGATATAATATTCATTGCGAAGTGTTATGCATTTCTCGTCTACGATTCAAATGAATGTAAATGCGACACTTCCTTGCAAGGAAATAGCGTTTGCAGATGTCTACGTATCGTTGCAATAGAGTTCTTATGATTCTTAAAACGCGATATCGCATCTCATTTCTATGTTTCATGGTAAGATATAATATGATTTGCAAAGTGTTATGTATTCCTCGTCTACACTTCAAATGAATGTGAATGCGACACTTCCTTGCATGGAAATAGCGTTTGCAGATGTCTACGTATCGTAGAAATAGAGTTCTTATGATTCTTAAAACGCGATATTGCATCTCATTTCTATGTTTCATGGTAAGGTATAATATGATTTGCGAAGTGTCATGTATTCCTCGTCTGCACTTCAAATGAATGTAAATGCGACACTTGCTTGCAAGGAAATAGCGTTTGCAGATGTCTCCGTATCGTAGCAATAGAGTTCTTATGATTCTTAAAACGCGATATCGCATCTCATTTCTATGTTTCATGGTAAGATATAATATGATATGCGAAGTGTCATGTATTCCTCGTCTACACTTCAAGTGAATGTAAATGCGACACTTCCTTGCTAGGAAATAGCGTCTGAAGATGTCTAGGTATCGTAGCAATAGAGTTCTAATGCTTCTTAAAACGCGATATCGCATCTCATTTCTATGTTTCATGGTAAGATATAATATGATTTGCGAAGTGTTATGTATTCCTCGTCTACACTTCAAATGAATGTAAATGCGACACTTCCTTGCTAGGAAATAGCGTCTGCAGATGTCTAGGTATCGTAGCAATAGAGTTCTAATGCTTCTTAAAACGCGATATCGCATCTCATTTCTATGTTTCATGGTAAGATATAATATGATTTGCGAAGTGTCATGTATTCCTCGTTTACACTTCAAATGAATGTAAATGCGACATTTCCTTGCTAGGAAATAGCGTCTGCAGATGTCTAGGTATCGTAGCGATAGAGTTCTAATGCTACTTAAAACGCGATACCGCATCTCATTTCTATGTTTCATGGTAAGATATAATATGATTTGCGAAGTGTAATGTATTCCTCGTCTACGATTCAAATTAATGTAAATACGACACTTCCTTGCAAAGAAATAGCGTTTGCAGATGTCTACGTATCGTAGCAACAGATTTCTTATGATTCTTAAAACGCGATATTGCATCTCATTTCTATGTTTCATGGTAAGGTATAATATGATTTGCGAAGTGTCATGTATTCCTCGTCTGCACTTCAAATGAATGTAAATGCGACACTTGCTTGCAAGGAAATAGCGTTTGCAGATGTCTCCGTATCGTAGCAATAGAGTTCTAATGATTCTTAAAACGCGATATCGCATCTCATTTCTATGTTTCATGGTAAGATATAATATGATATGCGAAGTGTCATGTATTCCTCGTCTACACTTCAAATGAATGTAAATGCGACACTTCCTTGCTAGGAAATAGCGTCTGAAGATGTCTAGGTATCGTAGCAATAGAGTTCTAATGCTTCTTAAAACGCGATATCGCATCTCATTTCTATGTTTCATGGTAAGATATAACATGATTTGCGAAGTGTTATGTATTCCTCGTCTACACTTCAAATGAATGTAAATGCGACACTTCCTTGCAAGGAAATAGCGTTTGCACATATCTACGTATCGAAGCAATAGAGTTCAAATGCTTCTTAAAACGAAATATTGCATCTCATATCTATGTTTCATGATAAGATATAATAGTCATTGCGAAGTGTTATGCATTCCTGGTCTACGATTCAAATGAATGTAAATGCGACACTTCCTTGCAAGGAAATAGAGTTTGCAGATGTCTACGTATCGTAGCAATAGAGTTCATATGATTCTAAAACGCGATATCGCATCTCATTTCTATGTTTCATGGTAAGATATAATATGATATGCGAAGTGTCATGTATTCCTCGTCTACACTTCAAGTGAATGTAAATGCGACACTTCCTTGCTAGGAAATAGCGTCTGAAGATGTCTAGGTATCGTAGCAATAGAGTTCTAATGCTTCTTAAAACGCGATATCGCATCTCATTTCTATGTTTCATGGTAAGATATAATATGATTTGCGAAGTGTTATGTATTCCTCGTCTACACTTCAAATGAATGTGAATGCGACGCTTCCTCGCTAGGAAATGGCGTTTGCAGATGTCTACGTATCGTAGCAATAGTTTTCTAATGCTTCCTAAACCGCGATATCGCATCTCATTTCTGTGTTTCATGGTAAGATATAACACGATTTGCGAAGTGTTATGCATTCCTCGTCTACGCTTCAAATGAACGTAAATGCGACACTTCCTTGCAAGGAAATAGCGTTTGCAGATGCCTACGTATCGAAGCAATAGAGTTCAAATGCTTCTTAAAACGAGATATTGCATCTCATATCTATGTTTCATAATAAGATATAATATTCATTGCGAAGTGTTATGCATTCCTCGTCTACGATTCAAATGAATGTAAATGCGACACTTCCTTGCAAGGAAATAGCGTTTGCAGATGTCTACGTAACGTAGCAATAGATTTCTAATGCTTCTTAAAACGCGATATCGCATCTCATTTCTATGTTTCAGGGTAAGATATAATATGATTTGCGAAGTGTCATGTATTCCTCGTCTACACTTCAAATGAATGTAAATGCGACATTTCCTTGCTAGGAAATAGCGTCTGCAGATGTCTAGGTATCGTAGCGATAGAGTTCTAATGCTACTTAAAACGCGATACCGCATCTCATTTCTATGTTTCATTGTAAGATATAATATGATTTGCGAAGTGTAATGTATTCCTCGTCTACGATTCAAATTAATGTAAATGCGACACTTCCTTGCTAGGAAATAGCGTTTGCAGATGTCTACGTATCGTAGCAATAGATTTCTAATGCTTCTTAAAACGCGATATCGCATCTCATTTCTATGTTTCATGCTAAGATATAATATTCATTGCGAAGTGTTATGCATTCCTCGTCTACGATTCAAATGAATGTAAATGCGACACTTCCTTGCAAGGAAATAGCGTTTGCAGATGTCTCCGTATCGTAGCAATAGAGTTCTTATGATTCTTAAAACGCGATATCGCATCTCATTTCTATGTTTCATGGTAAGATATAATATGATATGCGAAGTGTCATGTATTCCTCGTCTACACTTCAAATGAATGTAAATGCGACACTTCCTTGCTAGGAAATAGCGTCTGAAGATGTCTAGGTATCGTAGCAATAGAGTTCTAATGCTTCTTAAAACGCGATATCGCATCTCATTTCTATGTTTCATGGTAAGATATAATATGATTTGCGAAGTGTTATGTATTCCTCGTCTACACTTCAAATGAATGTAAATGCGACACTTCCTTGCAAGGAAATAGCGTTTGCACATATCTACGTATCGAAGCAATAGAGTTCAAATGCTTCTTAAAACGAGATATTGCATCTCATATCTATGTTTCATGATAAGATATAATACTCATTGCGAAGTGTTATGCATTCCTCGTCTACGATTCAAATGAAAGTAAATGCGACACTTCCTTGCAAGGAAATAGAGTTTGCAGATGTCTACGTATCGTAGCAATAGAGTTCATATGATTCTTAAAACGCGATATCGCATCTCATTTCTATGTTTCATGGTAAGATATAACATGATTTGCGAAGTGTTATGTATTCCTCGTCTACACTTCAAATGAATGTGAATGCGACACTTCCTCGCTAGGAAATGGCGTTTGCAGATGTCTACGTATCGTAGCAATAGATTTCTAATGCTTCTTAAAACGCGATATCGCATCTCATTTCTATGTTTCATGGTAAGATATAACATGATTTGCGAAGTGTTATGTATTCCTCGTCTACACTTCAAATGAATGTGAATGCGACACTTCCTCGCTAGGAAATGGCGTTTGCAGATGTCTACGTATCGTAGCAATAGTTTTCTAATGCTTCCTAAAACGCGATATCGCATCTCATTTCTGTGTTTCATGGTAAGATATAACACGATTTGCGAAGTGTTATGTGTTCCTCGTCTACACTTCAAATGAATGTAAATGCGACACTTCCTTGCTAGGAAATAGCGTTTGCAGATGTCTACGTATCGTAGCAATAGATTTCTAATGCTTCTTAAAACGCGATATCGCATCTCATTTCTATGTTTCATGGTAAGATATAATATTCATTGCGAAGTGTTATGCATTCCTCGTCTACGCTTCAAATGAACGTAAATGCGACACTTCCTTGCAAGGAAATAGCGTTTGCAGAGATCTACGTATCGAAGCAATAGAGTTCAAATGCTTCTTAAAACGAGATATTGCATCTCATATCTATGTTTCATAATAAGATATAATATTCATTGCGAAGTGTTATGCATTCCTCGTCTACGATTCAAATGAATGTAAATGCGACACTTCCTTGCAAGGAAATAGCGTTTGCAGATGTCTACGTATCGTAGCAATAGAGTTCTTATGATTCTTAAAACGCGATATCGCATCTCATTTCTATGTTTCATGGTAAGATATAATATGATTTGCGAAGTGTTATGTATTCCTCGTCTACACTTCAAATGAATGTGAATGCGACACTTCCTTGCATGGAAATAGCGTTTGCAGATGTCTACGTATCGTAGCAATAGAGTTCTTATGATTCTTAAAACGCGATATTGCATCTCATTTCTATGTTTCATGGTAAGGTATAATATGATTTGCGAAGTGTCATGTATTCCTCGTCTGCACTTCAAATGAATGTAAATGCGACACTTGCTTGCAAGGAAATAGCGTTTGCAGATGTCTCCGTATCGTAGCAATAGAGTTCTTATGATTCTTAAAACGCGATATCGCATCTCATTTCTATGTTTCATGGTAAGATATAATATGATATGCGAAGTGTCATGTATTCCTCGTCTACACTTCAAGTGAATGTAAATGCGACACTTCCTTGCTAGGAAATAGCGTCTGAAGATGTCTAGGTATCGTAGCAATAGAGTTCTAATGCTTCTTAAAACGCGATATCGCATCTCATTTCTACGTTTCATTGTAAGATATAATATGATTTGCGAAGTGTAATGTATTCCTCGTCTACGATTCAAATTAATGTAAATGCGACACTTCCTTGCAAAGAAATAGCGTTTGCAGATGTCTACGTATCGTAGCAGTAGATTTCTAATGCTTCTTAAAACGCGATATCGCATCTCATTTCTATGTTTCATGCTAAGATATAATATTCATTGCGAAGTGTTATGCATTCCTCGTCTACGATTCAAATGAATGTAAATGCGACACTTCCTTGCAAGGAAATAGCGTCTGCAGATGTCTAGGTATCGTAGCAATAGTGTTCTAATGCTTCTTAAAACGAGATATTGCATCTCATATCTATGTTTCATGATAAGATATAATATTCATTGCGAAGTGTTATGCATTCCTCGTCTACGATTCAAATGAAAGTAAATGCGACACTTCCTTGCAAGGAAATAGAGTTTGCAGATGTCTACGTATCGTAGCAATAGAGTTCATATGATTCTTAAAACGCGATATCGCATGTCATTTCTATGTTTCATGGTAAGACGTAACATGATTTGCGAAGTGTTATGTATTCCTCGTCTACACTTCAAATGAATGTGAATGCGACACTTCCTTGCATGGAAATAGCGTTTGCAGATGTCTACGTATCGTAGCAATAGAGTTCTTATGATTCTTAAAACGCGATATTGCATCTCATTTCTATGTTTCATGGTAAGGTATAATATGATTTGCGAAGTGTTATGCATTCCTCGTCTACGATTCAAATGAATGTAAATGCGACACTTCCTTGCAAGGAAATAGCGTTTGCAGATGTCTACGTAACGTAGCAATAGATTTCTAATGCTTCTTAAAACGCGATATCGCATCTCATTTCTATGTTTCAGGGTAAGATATAATATGATTTGCGAAGTGGCATGTATTCCTCGTCTACACTTCAAATGAATGTAAATGCGACATTTCCTTGCTAGGAAATAGCGTCTGCAGATGTCTAGGTATCGTAGCGATAGAGTTCTAATGCTACTTAAAACGCGATACCGCATCTCATTTCTATGTTTCATGGTAAGATATAATATGATTTGCGAAGTGTAATGTATTCCTCGTCTACGATTCAAATTAATGTAAATGCGACACTTCCTTGCAAAGAAATAGCGTTTGCAGATGTCTACGTATCGTAGTAATAGATTTCTTATCATTCTTAAAACGCGATATTGCATCTCATTTCTATGTTTCATGGTAAGGTATAATATGATTTGCGAAGTGTCATGTATTCCTCGTCTGCACTTCAAATGAATGTAAATGCGACACTTGCTTGCTAGGAAATAGCGTTTGCAGATGTCTCCGTATCGTAGCAATAGAGTTCTTATGATTCTTAAAACGCGATATCGCATCTCATTTCTATGTTTCATGCTAAGATATAATATTCATTGCGAAGTGTTATGCATTCCTCGTCTACGATTCAAATGAATGTAAATGCGACACTTCCTTGCAAGGAAATAGCGTCTGCAGATGTCTAGGTATCGTAGCGATAGAGTTCTAATTCTACTTAAAACGCGATACCGCATCTCATTTCTATGTTTCATTGTAAGATATAATATGATTTGCGAAGTGTCATGTATTCCTCGTCTACGATTCAAATTAATGTAAATGCGACACTTCCTTGCAAAGAAATAGCGTTTGCAGATGTCTACGTATCATAGCTGTAGATTTCTAATGCTTCTTAAAACGCGATATCGCATCTCATTTTTATGTTTCATGCTAAGATATAATATTCATTGCGAAGTGTTATGCATTCCTCGTCTACGATTCAAATGAATGTAAATGCGACACTTCCTTGCAAGGAAATAGCGTCTGCAGATGTCTAGGTATCGTAGCAATAGTGTTCTAATGCTTCTTAAAACGAGATATTGCATCTCATATCTATGTTTCATGATAAGATATAATATTCATTGCGAAGTGTTATGCATTCCTCGTCTACGATTCAAATGAAAGTAAATGCGACACTTCCTTGCAAGGAAATAGAGTTTGCAGATGTCTACGTATCGTAGCAATAGAGTTCATATGATTCTTAAAACGCGATATCGCATGTCATTTCTATGTTTCATGGTAAGATGTAACATGATTTGCGAAGTGTTATGTATTCCTCGTCTACACTTCAAATGAATGTAAATGCGACACTTCCTTGCAAGGAAATAGCGTTTGCACATATCTACGTATCGAAGCAATAGAGTTCAAATGCTTCTTAAAACGAGATATTGCATCTCATATCTATGTTTCATGATAAGATATAATATTCATTACGAAGTGTTATGCATTCCTGGTCTACGATTCAAATGAATGTAAATGCGACACTTCCTTGCAAGGAAATAGCGTTTGCAGATGTCTACGTATCGAAGCAATAGAGTTCAAATGCTTCTTAAAACGAGATATTGCATCTCATATCTATGTTTCATGATAAGATATAATATTCATTGCGAAGTGTTATGCATTCCTCGTCTACGATTCAAATGAAAGTAAATGCGACACTTCCTTGCAAGGAAATAGAGTTTGCAGATGTCTACGTATCGTAGCAATAGAGTTCATATGATTCTTAAAACGCGATATCGCATCTCATTTCTATGTTTCATGGTAAGATATAACATGATTTGCGAAGTGTTATGTATTCCTCGTCTACACTTCAAATGAATGTGAATGCGACACTTCCTCGCTAGGAAATGGCGTTTGCAGATGTCTACGTATCGTAGCAATAGTTTTCTAATGCTTCCTAAAACGCGATATCGCATCTCATTTCTGTGTTTCATGGTAAGATATAACACGATTTGCGAAGTGTTATGTATTCCTCGTCTACACTTCAAATGAATGTAAATGCGACACTTCCTTGCTAGGAAATAGCGTTTGCAGATGTCTACGTATCGTAGCAATAGATTTCTAATGCTTCTTAAAACGCGATATCGCATCTCATTTCTATGTTTCATGGTAAGATATAATATGATTTGCGAAGTGTCATGTATTCCTCGTCTACACTTCAAATGAATGTAAATGCGACATTTCCTTGCTAGGAAATAGCGTCTGCAGATGTCTAGGTATCGTAGCGATAGAGTTCTAATGCTACTTAAAACGCGATACCGCATCTCATTTCTATGTTTCATGGTAAGATATATTATGATTTGCGAAGTGTAATGTATTCCTCGTCTACGATTCAAATTAATGTAAATGCGACACTTCCTTGCAAAGAAATAGCGTTTGCAGATGCCTACGTATCGAAGCAATTGAGTTCAAATGCTTCTTAAAACGTGATATTGCATCTCATATCTATGTTTCATGATAAGATATAATATTCATTGCGAAGTGTTATGCATTCCTCGTCTACGATTCAAATGAATGTAAATGCGACACTTCCTTGCAAGGAAATAGCGTCTGCAGATGTCTAGGTATCGTAGCAATAGTTTTCTAATGCTTCCTAAAACGCGATATCGCATCTCATTTCTGTGTTTCATGGTAAGATATAACACGATTTGCGAAGTGTTATGTATTCCTCGTCTACACTTCAAATGAATGTAAATGCGACACTTCCTTGCTAGGAAATAGCGTTTGCAGATGTCTACGTATCGTAGCAATAGAGTTCATATGATTCTTAAAACGCGATATCGCATGTCATTTCTATGTTTCATGGTAAGATGTAACATGATTTGCGAAGTGTTATGTATTCCTCGTCTACACTTCAAATGAATGTGAATGCGACACTTCCTCGCTAGGAAATGGCGTTTGCAGATGTCTGCGTATCGTAGCAATAGTTTTCTAATGCTTCCTAAAACGCGATATCGCATCTCATTTCTGTGTTTCATGGTAAGATATAACACGATTTGCGAAGTGTTATGTATTCCTCGTCTACACTTCAAATGAATGTAAATGCGACACTTCCTTGCTAGGAAATAGCGTTTGCAGATGTCTACGTATCGTAGCAATAGATTTCTAATGCTTCTTAAAACGCGATATCGCATCTCATTTCTATGTTTCATGGTAAGATATAATATTCATTGCGAAGTGTTATGCATTCCTCGTCTACGATTCAAATGAATGTAAATGCGACACTTCCTTGCAAGGAAATAGCGTTTGCAGATGTCTACGTAACGTAGCAATAGATTTCTAATGCTTCTTAAAACGCGATATCGCATCTCATTTCTATGTTTCAGGGTAAGATATAATATGATTTGCGAAGTGTCATGTATTCCTCGTCTACACTTCAAATGAATGTAAATGCGACATTTCCTTGCTAGGAAATAGCGTCTGCAGATGTCTAGGTATCGTAGCGATAGAGTTCTAATGCTACTTAAAACGCGATACCGCATCTCATTTCTATGTTTCATGGTAAGATATAATATGATTTGCGAAGTGTAATGTATTCCTCGTCTACGATTCAAATTAATGTAAATGCGACACTTCCTTGCAAAGAAATAGCGTTTGCAAATGTTTACGTATCGAAGTAATAGATTTCTTATCATTCTTAAAACGCGATATTGCATCTCATTTCTATGTTTCATGGTAAGGTATAATATGATTTGCGAAGTGTCATGTATTCCTCGTCTGCACTTCAAATGAATGTAAATGCGACACTTGCTTGCTAGGAAATAGCGTTTGCAGATGTCTCCGTATCGTAGCAATAGAGTTCTTATGATTATTAAAACGCGATATCGCATCTCATTTCTATGTTTCATGCTAAGATATAATATTCATTGCGAAGTGTTATGCATTCCTCGTCTACTATTCAAATGAATGTAAATGCGACACTTCCTTGCAAGGAAATAGCGTCTGCAGATGTCTAGGTATCGTAGCGATAGAGTTCTAATTCTACTTAAAACGCGATACCGCATCTCATTTCTATGTTTCATTGTAAGATATAATATGATTTGCGAAGTGTCATGTATTCCTCGTCTACGATTCAAATTAATGTAAATGCGACACTTCCTTGCAAAGAAATAGCGTTTGCAGATGTCTACGTATCATAGCTGTAGATTTCTAATGCTTCTTAAAACGCGATATCGCATCTCATTTCTATGTTTCATGCTAAGATATAATATTCATTGCGAAGTGTTATGCATTCCTCGTCTACACTTCAAATGAATGTAAATGCGACACTTCCTTGCTAGGAAATAGCGTCTGAAGATGTCTAGGTATCGTAGCAATAGAGTTCTAATGCTCCTTAAAACGCGATATCGCATCTCATTTCTATGTTTCATGGTAAGATATAATATGATTTGCGAAGTGTTATGTATTCCTCGTCTACACTTCAAATGAATGTAAATGCGACACTTCCTTGCAAGGAAATAGCGTTTGCACATATCTACGCATCGAAGCAATAGAGTTCAAATGCTTCTTAAAACGAGATATTGCATCTCATATCTATGTTTCATGATAAGATATAATATTCATTCCGAAGTGTTATGCATTCCTGGTCTACGATTCAAATGAATGTAAATGCGACACTTCCTTGCAAGGAAATAGCGTTTGCAGATGTCTACGTATCGAAGCAATAGAGTTCAAATGCTTCTTAAAACGAGATATTGCATCTCATATCTATGTTTCATGATAAGATATAATATTCATTGCGAAGTGTTATGCATTCCTCGTCTACGATTCAAATGAAAGTAAATGCGACACTTCCTTGCAAGGAAATAGAGTTTGCAGATGTCTACGTATCGTAGCAATAGAGTTCATATGATTCTTAAAACGCGATATCGCATCTCATTTCTATGTTTCATGGTAAGATATAACATGATTTGCGAAGTGTTATGTATTCCTCGTCTACACTTCAAATGAATGTGAATGCGACACTTCCTCGCTAGGAAATAGCGTTTGCAGATGTCTACGTATCGTAGCAATAGATTTCTAATGCTTCTTAAAACGCGATATCGCATCTCATTTCTATGTTTCATGGTAAGATATAATATGATTTGCGAAGTGTCACGTATTCCTCGTCTACACTTCAAATGAATGTAAATGCGACATTTCCTTGCTAGGAAATAGCGTCTGCAGATGTCTAGG
This sequence comes from Xylocopa sonorina, assembly GCF_050948175.1. NCBI lineage: Eukaryota > Metazoa > Arthropoda > Insecta > Hymenoptera > Apidae > Xylocopa > Xylocopa sonorina. The sequence continues at coordinate 915,391 of NC_135197.1, forward strand.
TATCGTAGCGATAGAGTTCTAATGCTACTTAAAACGCGATACCGCATCTCATTTCTATGTTTCATGGTAAGATATATTATGATTTGCGAAGTGTAATGTATTCCTCGTCTACGATTCAAATTAATGTAAATGCGACACTTCCTTGCAAAGAAATAGCGTTTGCAGATGCCTACGTATCGAAGCAATAGAGTTCAAATGCTTCTTAAAACGAGATATTGCATCTCATATCTATGTTTCATAATAAGATATAATATTCATTGCGAAGTGTTATGCATTCCTCGTCTACGATTCAAATGAATGTAAATGCGACACTTCCTTGCAAGGAAATAGCGTTTGCAGATGTCTACGTAACGTAGCAATAGATTTCTAATGCTTCTTAAAACGCGATATCGCATCTCATTTCTATGTTTCAGGGTAAGATATAATATGATTTGCGAAGTGTCATGTATTCCTCGTCTACACTTCAAGTGAATGTAAATGCGACATTTCCTTGCTAGGAAATAGCGTCTGCAGATGCCTAGGTATCGTAGCGATAGAGTTCTAATGCTACTTAAAACGCGATACCGCATCTCATTTCTATGTTTCATTGTAAGATATAATATGATTTGCGAAGTGTAATGTATTCCTCGTCTACGATTCAAATTAATGTAAATGCGACACTTCCTTGCTAGGAAATAGCGTTTGCAGATGTCTACGTATCGTAGCAATAGATTTCTAATGCTTCTTAAAACGCGATATCGCATCTCATTTCTATGTTTCATGCTAAGATATAATATTCATTGCGAAGTGTTATGCATTCCTCGTCTACGATTCAAATGAATGTAAATGCGACACTTCCTTGCAAGGAAATAGCGTTTGCAGATGTCTCCGTATCGTAGCAATAGAGTTCATATGATTCTTAAAACGCGATATCGCATCTCATTTCTATGTTTCATGGTAAGATATAACATGATTTGCGAAGTGTTATGTATTCCTCGTCTACACTTCAAATGAATGTGAATGCGACACTTCCTCGCTAGGAAATGGCGTTTGCAGATGTCTACGTATCGTAGCAATAGATTTCTAATGCTTCTTAAAACGCGATATCGCATCTCATTTCTATGTTTCATGGTAAGATATAACATGATTTGCGAAGTGTTATGTATTCCTCGTCTACACTTCAAATGAATGTGAATGCGACACTTCCTCGCTAGGAAATGGCGTTTGCAGATGTCTACGTATCGTAGCAATAGTTTTCTAATGCTTCCTAAAACGCGATATCGCATCTCATTTCTGTGTTTCATGGTAAGATATAACACGATTTGCGAAGTGTTATGTGTTCCTCGTCTACACTTCAAATGAATGTAAATGCGACACTTCCTTGCTAGGAAATAGCGTTTGCAGATGTCTACGTATCGTAGCAATAGATTTCTAATGCTTCTTAAAACGCGATATCGCATCTCATTTCTATGTTTCATGGTAAGATATAATATTCATTGCGAAGTGTTATGCATTCCTCGTCTACGCTTCAAATGAACGTAAATGCGACACTTCCTTGCAAGGAAATAGCGTTTGCAGATGTCTACGTATCGAAGCAATAGAGTTCAAATGCTTCTTAAAACGAGATATTGCATCTCATATCTATGTTTCATAATAAGATATAATATTCATTGCGAAGTGTTATGCATTCCTCGTCTACGATTCAAATGAATGTAAATGCGACACTTCCTTGCAAGGAAATAGCGTTTGCAGATGTCTACGTATCGTAGCAATAGAGTTCTTATGATTCTTAAAACGCGATATCGCATCTCATTTCTATGTTTCATGGTAAGATATAATATGATTTGCGAAGTGTTATGTATTCCTCGTCTACACTTCAAATGAATGTGAATGCGACACTTCCTTGCATGGAAATAGCGTTTGCAGATGTCTACGTATCGTAGCAATAGAGTTCTTATGATTCTTAAAACGCGATATTGCATCTCATTTCTATGTTTCATGGTAAGGTATAATATGATTTGCGAAGTGTCATGTATTCCTCGTCTGCACTTCAAATGAATGTAAATGCGACACTTGCTTGCAAGGAAATAGCGTTTGCAGATGTCTCCGTATCGTAGCAATAGAGTTCTTATGATTCTTAAAACGCGATATCGCATCTCATTTCTATGTTTCATGGTAAGATATAATATGATATGCGAAGTGTCATGTATTCCTCGTCTACACTTCAAGTGAATGTAAATGCGACACTTCCTTGCTAGGAAATAGCGTCTGAAGATGTCTAGGTATCGTAGCAATAGAGTTCTAATGCTTCTTAAAACGCGATATCGCATCTCATTTCTACGTTTCATTGTAAGATATAATATGATTTGCGAAGTGTAATGTATTCCTCGTCTACGATTCAAATTAATGTAAATGCGACACTTCCTTGCAAAGAAATAGCGTTTGCAGATGTCTACGTATCGTAGCAGTAGATTTCTAATGCTTCTTAAAACGCGATATCGCATCTCATTTCTATGTTTCATGCTAAGATATAATATTCATTGCGAAGTGTTATGCATTCCTCGTCTACGATTCAAATGAATGTAAATGCGACACTTCCTTGCAAGGAAATAGCGTCTGCAGATGTCTAGGTATCGTAGCAATAGTGTTCTAATGCTTCTTAAAACGAGATATTGCATCTCATATCTATGTTTCATGATAAGATATAATATTCATTGCGAAGTGTTATGCATTCCTCGTCTACGATTCAAATGAAAGTAAATGCGACACTTCCTTGCAAGGAAATAGAGTTTGCAGATGTCTACGTATCGTAGCAATAGAGTTCATATGATTCTTAAAACGCGATATCGCATGTCATTTCTATGTTTCATGGTAAGACGTAACATGATTTGCGAAGTGTTATGTATTCCTCGTCTACACTTCAAATGAATGTGAATGCGACACTTCCTTGCATGGAAATAGCGTTTGCAGATGTCTACGTATCGTAGCAATAGTGTTCTTATGATTCTTAAAACGCGATATTGCATCTCATTTCTATGTTTCATGGTAAGGTATAATATGATTTGCGAAGTGTTATGCATTCCTCGTCTACGATTCAAATGAATGTAAATGCGACACTTCCTTGCAAGGAAATAGCGTTTGCAGATGTCTACGTAACGTAGCAATAGATTTCTAATGCTTCTTAAAACGCGATATCGCATCTCATTTCTATGTTTCAGGGTAAGATATAATATGATTTGCGAAGTGGCATGTATTCCTCGTCTACACTTCAAATGAATGTAAATGCGACATTTCCTTGCTAGGAAATAGCGTCTGCAGATGTCTAGGTATCGTAGCGATAGAGTTCTAATGCTACTTAAAACGCGATACCGCATCTCATTTCTATGTTTCATGGTAAGATATAATATGATTTGCGAAGTGTAATGTATTCCTCGTCTACGATTCAAATTAATGTAAATGCGACACTTCCTTGCAAAGAAATAGCGTTTGCAGATGTCTACGTATCGTAGTAATAGATTTCTTATCATTCTTAAAACGCGATATTGCATCTCATTTCTATGTTTCATGGTAAGGTATAATATGATTTGCGAAGTGTCATGTATTCCTCGTCTGCACTTCAAATGAATGTAAATGCGACACTTGCTTGCTAGGAAATAGCGTTTGCAGATGTCTCCGTATCGTAGCAATAGAGTTCTTATGATTCTTAAAACGCGATATCGCATCTCATTTCTATGTTTCATGCTAAGATATAATATTCATTGCGAAGTGTTATGCAATTCTCGTCTACGATTCAAATGAATGTAAATGCGACACTTCCTTGCAAGGAAATAGCGTCTGCAGATGTCTAGGTATCGTAGCGATAGAGTTCTAATTCTACTTAAAACGCGATACCGCATCTCATTTCTATGTTTCATTGTAAGATATAATATGATTTGCGAAGTGTCATGTATTCCTCGTCTACGATTCAAATTAATGTAAATGCGACACTTCCTTGCAAAGAAATAGCGTTTGCAGATGTCTACGTATCATAGCTGTAGATTTCTAATGCTTCTTAAAACGCGATATCGCATCTCATTTTTATGTTTCATGCTAAGATATAATATTCATTGCGAAGTGTTATGCATTCCTCGTCTACGATTCAAATGAATGTAAATGCGACACTTCCTTGCAAGGAAATAGCGTCTGCAGATGTCTAGGTATCGTAGCAATAGTGTTCTAATGCTTCTTAAAACGATATATTGCATCTCATATCTATGTTTCATGATAAGATATAATAGTCATTGCGAAGTGTTATGCATTCCTCGTCTACGATTCAAATGAAAGTAAATGCGACACTTCCTTGCAAGGAAATAGAGTTTGCAGATGTCTACGTATCGTATCAATAGAGTTCATATGATTCTTAAAACGCGATATCGCATCTCATTTCTATGTTTCATGGTAAGATATAACATGATTTGCGAAGTGTTATGTATTCCTCGTCTACACTTCAAATGAATGTGAATGCGACACTTCCTCGCTAGGAAATGGCGTTTGCAGATGTCTACGTATCGTAGCAATAGTTTTCTAATGCTTCCTAAAACGCGATATCGCATCTCATTTCTGTGTTTCATGGTAAGATATAACACGATTTGCGAAGTGTTATGTATTCCTCGTCTACACTTCAAATGAATGTAAATGCGACACTTCCTTGCTAGGAAATAGCGTTTGCAGATGTCTACGTATCGTAGCAATAGATTTCTAATGCTTCTTAAAACGCGATATCGCATCTCATTTCTATGTTTCATGGTAAGATATAATATTCATTGCGAAGTGTTATGCATTCCTCGTCTACGCTTCAAATGAACGTAAATGCGACACTTCCTTGCAAGGAAATAGCGTTTGCAGATGCCTACGTATCGAAGCAATAGAGTTCAAATGCTTCTTAAAACGAGATATTGCATCTCATATCTATGTTTCATAATAAGATATAATATTCATTGCGAAGTGTTATGCATTCCTCGTCTACGATTCAAATGAATGTAAATGCGACACTTCCTTGCAAGGAAATAGCGTTTGCAGATGTCTACGTATCGTAGCAATAGAGTTCTTATGATTCTTAAAACGCGATATCGCATCTCATTTCTATGTTTCATGGTAAGATATAATATGATTTGTGAAGTGTTATGTATTCCTCGTCTACACTTCAAATGAATGTAAATGCGACACTTCCTTGCAAGGAAATAGCGTTTGCACATATCTACGTATCGAAGCAATAGAGTTCAAATGCTTCTTAAAACGAGATATTGCATCTCATATCTATGTTTCATGATAAGATATAATATTCATTGCGAAGCGTTATGCATTCCTCGTCTACGATTCAAATGAAAGTAAATGCGACACTTCCTTGCAAGGAAATAGAGTTCGCAGATGTCTACGTATCGTAGCAATAGAGTTCATATGATTCTTAAAACGCGATATCGCATCTCATTTCTATGTTTCATGGTAAGATATAACATGATTTGCGAAGTGTTATGTATTCCTCGTCTACACTTCAAATGAATGTGAATGCGACACTTCCTCGCTAGGAAATGGCGTTCGCAGATGTCTACGTATCGTAGCAATAGTTTTCTAATGCTTCCTAAACCGCGATATCGCATCTCATTTCTGTGTTTCATGGTAAGATATAACACGATTTGCGAAGTGTTATGCATTCCTCGTCTACGCTTCAAATGAACGTAAATGCGACACTTCCTTGCAAGGAAATAGCGTTTGCAGATGCCTACGTATCGAAGCAATAGAGTTCAAATGCTTCTTAAAACGAGATATTGCATCTCATATCTATGTTTCATAATAAGATATAATATTCATTGCGAAGTGTTATGCATTCCTCGTCTACGATTCAAATGAATGTAAATGCGACACTTCCTTGCAGGGAAATAGCGTTTGCAGATGTCTACGTAACGTAGCAATAGATTTCTAATGCTTCTTAAAACGCGATATCGCATCTCATTTCTATGTTTCAGGGTAAGATATAATATGATTTGCGAAGTGTCATGTATTCCTCGTCTACACTTCAAATGAATGTAAATGCGACATTTCCATGCTAGGAAATAGCGTCTGCAGATGTCTAGGTATCGTAGCGATAGAGTTCTAATGCTACTTAAAACGCGATACCGCATCTCATTTCTATGTTTCATTGTAAGATATAATATGATTTGCGAAGTGTAATGTATTCCTCGTCTACGATTCAAATTAATGTAAATGCGACACTTCCTTGCAAAGAAATAGCGTTTGCAGATGTCTACGTATCGTAGCAGTAGATTTCTAATGCTTCTTAAAACGCGATATCGCATCTCATTTCTATGTTTCATGCTAAGATATAATATTCTTTGCGAAGTGTTATGCATTCCTCGTCTACGATTCAAATGAATGTAAATGCTACACTTCCTTGCAAGGAAATAGCGTCTGCAGATGTCTAGGTATCGTAGCAATAGTGTTCTAATGCTTCTTAAAAAGAGATATTGCATCTCATATCTATGTTTCATGATAAGATATAATATTCATTGCGAAGTGTTATGCATTCCTCGTCTACGATTCAAATGAAAGTAAATGCGACACTTCCTTGCAAGGAAATAGAGTTTGCAGATGTCTACGTATCGTAGCAATAGAGTTCATATGATTCTTAAAACGCGATATCGCATGTCATTTCTATGTTTCATGGTAAGATGTAACATGATTTGCGAAGTGTTATGTATTCCTCGTCTACACTTCAAATGAATGTGAATGCGACACTTCCTCGCTAGGAAATGGCGTTTGCAGATGTCTGCGTATCGTAGCAATAGTTTTCTAATGCTTCCTAAAACGCGATATCGCATCTCATTTCTGTGTTTCATGGTAAGATATAACACGATTTGCGAAGTGTTATGTATTCCTCGTCTACACTTCAAATGAATGTAAATGCGACACTTCCTTGCTAGGAAATAGCGTTTGCAGATGTCTACGTATCGTAGCAATAGATTTCTAATGCTTCTTAAAACGCGATATCGCATCTCATTTCTATGTTTCATGGTAAGATATAATATTCATTGCGAAGTGTTATGCATTCCTCGTCTACGATTCAAATGAATGTAAATGCGACACTTCCTTGCAAGGAAATAGCGTTTGCAGATGTCTACGTAACGTAGCAATAGATTTCTAATGCTTCTTAAAACGCGATATCGCATCTCATTTCTATGTTTCAGGGTAAGATATAATATGATTTGCGAAGTGTCATGTATTCCTCGTCTACACTTCAAATGAATGTAAATGCGACATTTCCTTGCTAGGAAATAGCGTCTGCAGATGTCTAGGTATCGTAGCGATAGAGTTCTAATGCTACTTAAAACGCGATACCGCATCTCATTTCTATGTTTCATGGTAAGATATAATATGATTTGCGAAGTGTAATGTATTCCTCGTCTACGATTCAAATTAATGTAAATGCGACACTTCCTTGCAAAGAAATAGCGTTTGCAGATGTTTACGTATCGAAGTAATAGATTTCTTGTCATTCTTAAAACGCGATATTGCATCTCATTTCTATGTTTCATGGTAAGGTATAATATGATTTGCGAAGTGTCATGTATTCCTCGTCTGCACTTCAAATGAATGTAAATGCGACACTTGCTTGCTAGGAAATAGCGTTTGCAGATGTCTCCGTATCGTAGCAATAGAGTTCTTATGATTATTAAAACGCGATATCGCATCTCATTTCTATGTTTCATGCTAAGATATAATATTCATTGCGAAGTGTTATGCATTCCTCGTCTACGATTCAAATGAATGTAAATGCGACACTTCCTTGCAAGGAAATAGCGTCTGCAGATGTCTAGGTATCGTAGCGATAGAGTTCTAATTCTACTTAAAACGCGATACCGCATCTCATTTCTATGTTTCATTGTAAGATATAATATGATTTGCGAAGTGTCATGTATTCCTCGTCTACGATTCAAATTAATGTAAATGCGACACTTCCTTGCAAAGAAATAGCGTTTGCAGATGTCTACGTATCATAGCTGTAGATTTCTAATGCTTCTTAAAACGCAATATCGCATCTCATTTCTATGTTTCATGCTAAGATATAATATTCATTGCGAAGTGTTATGCATTCCTCGTCTACGATTCAAATGAATGTAAATGCGACACTTCCTTGCAAGGAAATAGCGTCTGCAGATGTCTAGGTATCGTAGCAATAGTGTTCTAATGCTTCTTAAAACGAGATATTGCATCTCATATCTATGTTTCATGATAAGATATAATAGTCATTGCGAAGTGTTATGCATTCCTCGTCTACGATTCAAATGAAAGTAAATGCGACACTTCCTTGCAAGGAAATAGAGTTTGCAGATGTCTACGTATCGTAGCAATAGAGTTCATATGATTCTTAAAACGCGATATCGCATGTCATTTCTATGTTTCATGGTAAGATGTAACATGATTTGCGAAGTGTTATGTATTCCTCGTCTACACTTCAAATGAATGTGAATGCGACACTTCCTCGCTAGGAAATGGCGTTTGTAGATGTCTGCGTATCGTAGCAATAGTTTTCTAATGCTTCCTAAAACGCGATATCGCATCTCATTTCTGTGTTTCATGGTAAGATATAACACGATTTGCGAAGTGTTATGTATTCCTCGTCTACACTTCAAATGAATGTAAATGCGACACTTCCTTGCTAGGATATAACGTTTGCAGATGTCTACGTATCGTAGCAATAGATTTCTAATGCTTCTTAGAACGCGATATCGCATCTCATTTCTATGTTTCATGGTAAGATATAATATGATTTGCGAAGTGTCATGTATTCCTCGTCTACACTTCAAATGAGTGTAAATGCGACATTTCCTTGCTAGGAAATAGCGTCTGCAGATGTCTAGGTATCGTAGCGATAGAGTTCTAATGCTACTTAAAACGCGATACCGCATCTCATTTCTATGTTTCATGGTAAGATATAATATGATTTGCGAAGTGTAATGTATTCCTCGTCTACGATTCAAATTAATGTAAATGCGACACTTACTTGCAAAGAAATAGCGTTTGCAGATGTCTACGTATCGTAGCAATAGATTTCTTATGATTCTTAAGACGCGATATTGCATCTCATTTCTATGTTTCATGGTAAGGTATAATATGATTTGCGAAGTGTCATGTATTCCTCGTCTGCACTTCAAATGAATGTAAATGCGACACTTGCTTGCAAGGAAATAGCGTTTGCAGATGTCTCCGTATCGTAGCAATAGAGTTCTTATGATTCTTAAAACGCGATATCGCATCTCATTTCTATGTTTCATGGTAAGATATAATATGATATGCGAAGTGTCATGTATTCCTCGTCTACACTTCAAATGAATGTAAATGCGACACTTCCTTGCTAGGAAATAGCGTCTGAAGATGTCTAGGTATCGTAGCAATAGAGTTCTAATGCTTCTTAAAACGCGATATCGCATCTCATTTCTATGTTTCATGGTAAGATATAATATGATTTGCGAAGTGTTATGTATTCCTCGTCTACACTTCAAATGAATGTAAATGCGACACTTCCTTGCAAGGAAATAGCGTTTGCACATATCTACGTATCGAAGCAATAGAGTTCAAATGCTTCTTAAAACGAGATATTGCATCTCATATCTATGTTTCATGATAAGATATAATATTCATTACGAAGTGTTATGCATTCCTGGTCTACGATTCAAATGAATGTAAATGCGACACTTCCTTGCAAGGAAATAGCGTTTGCAGATGTCTACGTATCGAAGCAATAGAGTTCAAATGCTTCTTAAAACGAGATATTGCATCTCATATCTATGTTTCATGATAAGATATAATATTCATTGCGAAGTGTTATGCATTCCTCGTCTACGATTCAAATGAAAGTAAATGCGACACTTCCTTGCAAGGAAATAGAGTTTGCAGATGTCTACGTATCGTAGCAATAGAGTTCATATGATTCTTAAAACGCGATATCGCATCTCATTTCTATGTTTCATGGTAAGATATAACATGATTTGCGAAGTGTTATGTATTCCTCGTCTACACTTCAAATGAATGTGAATGCGACACTTCCTCGCTAGGAAATAGCGTTTGCAGATGTCTACGTATCGTAGCAATAGATTTCTAATGCTTCTTAAAACGCGATATCGCATCTCATTTCTATGTTTCATGGTAAGATATAATATGATTTGCGAAGTGTCATGTATTCCTCGTCTACACTTCAAATGAATGTAAATGCGACATTTCCTTGCTAGGAAATAGCGTCTGCAGATGTCTAGGTATCGTAGCGATAGAGTTCTAATGCTACTTAAAACGCGATACCGCATCTCATTTCTATGTTTCATGGTAAGATATATTATGATTTGCGAAGTGTAATGTATTCCTCGTCTACGATTCAAATTAATGTAAATGCGACACTTCCTTGCAAAGAAATAGCGTTTGCAGATGTCTACGTATCGTAGCAATAGATTTCTTATGATTCTTAAGACGCGATATTGCATCTCATTTCTATGTTTCATGGTAAGGTATAATATGATTTGCGAAGTGTCATGTATTCCTCGTCTGCACTTCAAATGAATGTAAATGCGACACTTGCTTGCAAGGAAATAGCGTTTGCAGATGTCTCCGTATCGTAGCAATAGAGTTCTTATGATTCTTAAAACGCGATATCGCATCTCATTTCTATGTTTCATGGTAAGATATAATATGATATGCGAAGTGTCATGTATTCCTCGTCTACACTTCAAATGAATGTAAATGCGACACTTCCTTGCTAGGAAATAGCGTCTGAAGATGTCTAGGTATCGTAGCAATAGAGTTCTAATGCTTCTTAAAACGCGATATCGCATCTCATTTCTATGTTTCATGGTAAGATATAATATGATTTGCGAAGTGTTATGTATTCCTCGTCTACACTTCAAATGAATGTAAATGCGACACTTCCTTGCAAGGAAATAGCGTTTGCACATATCTACGTATCGAAGCAATAGAGTTCAAATGCTTCTTAAAACGAGATATTGCATCTCATATCTATGTTTCATGATAAGATATAATATTCATTACGAAGTGTTATGCATTCCTGGTCTACGATTCAAATGAATGTAAATGCGACACTTCCTTGCAAGGAAATAGCGTTTGCAGATGTCTACGTATCGAAGCAATAGAGTTCAAATGCTTCTTAAAACGAGATATTGCATCTCATATCTATGTTTCATGATAAGATATAATATTCATTGCGAAGTGTTATGCATTCCTCGTCTACGATTCAAATGAAAGTAAATGCGACACTTCCTTGCAAGGAAATAGAGTTTGCAGATGTCTACGTATCGTAGCAATAGAGTTCATATGATTCTTAAAACGCGATATCGCATCTCATTTCTATGTTTCATGGTAAGATATAACATGATTTGCGAAGTGTTATGTATTCCTCGTCTACACTTCAAATGAATGTGAATGCGACACTTCCTCGCTAGGAAATAGCGTTTGCAGATGTCTACGTATCGTAGCAATAGATTTCTAATGCTTCTTAAAACGCGATATCGCATCTCATTTCTATGTTTCATGGTAAGATATAATATGATTTGCGAAGTGTCATGTATTCCTCGTCTACACTTCAAATGAATGTAAATGCGACATTTCCTTGCTAGGAAATAGCGTCTGCAGATGTCTAGGTATCGTAGCGATAGAGTTCTAATGCTACTTAAAACGCGATACCGCATCTCATTTCTATGTTTCATGGTAAGATATATTATGATTTGCGAAGTGTAATGTATTCCTCGTCTACGATTCAAATTAATGTAAATGCGACACTTCCTTGCAAAGAAATAGCGTTTGCAGATGCCTACGTATCGAAGCAATTGAGTTCAAATGCTTCTTAAAACGAGATATTGCATCTCATATCTATGTTTCATGATAAGATATAATATTCATTGCGAAGTGTTATGCATTCCTCGTCTACGATTCAAATGAATGTAAATGCGACACTTCCTTGAAAGGAAATAGCGTCTGCAGATGTCTAGGTATCGTAGCAATAGTGTTCTAATGCTTCTTAAAACGATATATTGCATCTCATATCTATGTTTCATGATAAGATATAATAGTCATTGCGAAGTGTTATGCATTCCTCGTCTACGATTCAAATGAAAGTAAATGCGACACTTCCTTGCAAGGAAATAGAGTTTGCAGATGTCTACGTATCGTATCAATAGAGTTCATATGATTCTTAAAACGCGATATCGCATCTCATTTCTATGTTTCATGGTAAGATATAACATGATTTGCGAAGTGTTATGTATTCCTCGTCTACACTTCAAATGAATGTGAATGCGACACTTCCTCGCTAGGAAATGGCGTTTGCAGATGTCTACGTATCGTAGCAATAGTTTTCTAATGCTTCCTAAAACGCGATATCGCATCTCATTTCTGTGTTTCATGGTAAGATATAACACGATTTGCGAAGTGTTATGTATTCCTCGTCTACACTTCAAATGAATGTAAATGCGACACTTCCTTGCTAGGAAATAGCGTTTGCAGATGTCTACGTATCGTAGCAATAGATTTCTAATGCTTCTTAAAACGCGATATCGCATCTCATTTCTATGTTTCATGGTAAGATATAATATTCATTGCGAAGTGTTATGCATTCCTCGTCTACGCTTCAAATGAACGTAAATGCGACACTTCCTTGCAAGGAAATAGCGTTTGCAGATGCCTACGTATCGAAGCAATTGAGTTCAAATGCTTCTTAAAACGAGATATTGCATCTCATATCTATGTTTCATGATAAGATATAATATTCATTGGGAAGTGTTATGCATTCCTCGTCTACGATTCAAATGAATGTAAATGCGACACTTCCTTGCAAGGAAATAGCGTCTGCAGATGTCTAGGTATCGTAGCAATAGTGTTCTAATGCTTCTTAAAACGATATATTGCATCTCATATCTATGTTTCATGATAAGATATAATAGTCATTGCAAAGTGTTATGCATTCCTCGTCTACGATTCAAATGAAAGTAAATGCGACACTTCCTTGCAAGGAAATAGAGTTTGCAGATGTCTACGTATCGTAGCAATAGAGTTCATATGATTCTTAAAACGCGATATCGCATCTCATTTCTATGTTTCATGGTAAGATATAATATGATTTGCGAAGTGTTATGTATTCCTCGTCTACACTTCAAATGAATGTAAATGCGACACTTCCTTGCAAGGAAATAGCGTTTGCACATATCTACGTATCGAAGCAATAGAGTTCAAATGCTTCTTAAAACGAGATATTGCATCTCATATCTATGTTTCATGATAAGATATAATATTCATTACGAAGTGTTATGCATTCCTGGTCTACGATTCAAATGAATGTAAATGCGACACTTCCTTGCAAGGAAATAGCGTTTGCAGATGTTTACGTATCGAAGCAATAGAGTTCAAATGCTTCTTAAAACGAGATATTGCAACTCATATCTATGTTTCATGATAAGATATAATATTCATTGCGAAGTGTTATGCATTCCTCGTCTACGATTCAAATGAAAGTAAATGCGACACTTCCTTGCAAGGAAATAGAGTTTGCAGATGTCTACGTATCGTAGCAATAGAGTTCATATGATTCTTAAAACGCGATATCGCATCTCATTTCTATGTTTCATGGTAAGATATAACATGATTTGCGAAGTGTTATGTATTCCTCGTCTACACTTCAAATGAATGTGAATGCGACACTTCCTCGCTAGGAAATGGCGTTTGCAGATGTCTACGTATCGTAGCAATAGTTTTCTAATGCTTCCTAAAACGCGATATCGCATCTCATTTCTGTGTTTCATGGTAAGATATAACACGATTTGCGAAGTGTTATGTATTCCTCGTCTACACTTCAAATGAATGTAAATGCGACACTTCCTTGCTAGGAAATAGCGTTTGCAGATGTCTACGTATCGTAGCAATAGATTTCTAATGCTTCTTAAATCGCGATATCGCATCTCATTTCTATGTTTCATGGTAAGATATAATATTCATTGCGAAGTGTTATGCATTCCTCGTCTACGCTTCAAATGAACGTAAATGCGACACTTCCTTGCAAGGAAATAGCGTTTGCAGATGCCTACGTATCGAAGCAATAGAGTTCAAATGCTTCTTAAAACGAGATATTGCATCTCATATCTATGTTTCATAATAAGATATAATATTCATTGCGAAGTGTTATGCATTCCTCGTCTACGATTCAAATGAAAGTAAATGCGACACTTCCTTGCAAGGAAATAGAGTTTGCAAATGTCTACGTATCGTAGCAATAGAGTTCATATGATTCTTAAAACGCGATATCGCATCTCATTTCTATGTTTCATGGTAAGATATAACATGATTTGCGAAGTGTTATGTATTCCTCGTCTACACTTCAAATGAATGTGAATGCGACACTTCCTCGCTAGGAAATGGCGTTTGCAGATGTCTACGTATCGTAGCAATAGTTTTCTAATGCTTCCTAAAACGCGATATCGCATCTCATTTCTGTGTTTCATGGTAAGATATAACACGATTTGCGAAGTGTTATGTATTCCTCGTCCACACTTCAAATGAATGTAAATGCGACACTTCCTTGCTAGGAAAGAGCGTTTGCAGATGTCTACGTATCGTAGCAATAGATTTCTAATGCTTCTTAAAACGCGATATCGCATCTCATTTCTATGTTCCATGGTAAGATATAATATGATTTGCGAAGTGTCATGTATTCCTCGTCTACACTTCAAATGAATGTAAATGCGACATTTCCTTGCTAGGAAATAGCGTCTGCAGATGTCTAGGTATCGTAGCGATAGAGTTCTAATGCTACTTAAAACGCGATACCGCATCTCATTTCTATGTTTCATGGTAAGATATATTATGATTTGCGAAGTGTAATGTATTCCTCGTCTACGATTCAAATTAATGTAAATGCGACACTTCCTTGCAAAGAAATAGCGTTTGCAGATGCCTACGTATCGAAGCAATTGAGTTCAAATGCTTCTTAAAACGAGATATTGCATCTCATATCTATGTTTCATGATAAGATATAATATTCATTGCGAAGTGTTATGCATTCCTCGTCTACGATTCAAATGAATGTAAATGCGACACTTCCTTGCAAGGAAATAGCGTCTGCAGATGTCTAGGTATCGTAGCAATAGTGTTCTAATGCTTCTTAAAACGATATATTGCATCTCATATCTATGTTTCATGATAAGATATAATAGTCATTGCGAAGTGTTATGCATTCCTCGTCTACGATTCAAATGAAAGTAAATGCGACACTTCCTTGCAAGGAAATAGAGTTTGCAGATGTCTACGTATCGTAGCAATAGAGTTCATATGATTCTTAAAACGCGATATCGCATCTCATTTCTATGTTTCATGGTAAGATATAACATGATTTGCGAAGTGTTATGTATTCCTCGTCTACACTTCAAATGAATGTGAATGCGACACTTCCTCGCTAGGAAATGGCGTTTGCAGATGTCTACGTATCGTAGCAATAGTTTTCTAATGCTTCCTAAAACGCGATATCGCATCTCATTTCTGTGTTTCATGGTAAGATATAACACAATTTGCGAAGTGTTATGTATTCCTCGTCTACACTTCAAATGAATGTAAATGCGACACTTCCTTGCTAGGAAATAGCGTTTGCAGATGTCTACGTATCGTAGCAATAGATTTCTAATGCTTCTTAAATCGCGATATCGCATCTCATTTCTATGTTTCATGGTAAGATATAATATTCATTGCGAAGTGTTATGCATTCCTCGTCTACGCTTCAAATGAACGTAAATGCGACACTTCCTTGCAAGGAAATAGCGTTTGCAGATGCCTACGTATCGAAGCAATAGAGTTCAAATGCTTCTTAAAACGAGATATTGCATCTCATATCTATGTTTCATAATAAGATATAATATTCATTGCGAAGTGTTATGCATTCCTCGTCTACGATTCAAATGAAAGTAAATGCGACACTTCCTTGCAAGGAAATAGAGTTTGCAAATGTCTACGTATCGTAGCAATAGAGTTCATATGATTCTTAAAACGCGATATCGCATCTCATTTCTATGTTTCATGGTAAGATATAACATGATTTGCGAAGTGTTATGTATTCCTCGTCTACACTTCAAATGAATGTGAATGCGACACTTCCTCGCTAGGAAATGGCGTTTGCAGATGTCTACGTATCGTAGCAATAGTTTTCTAATGCTTCCTAAAACGCGATATCGCATCTCATTTCTGTGTTTCATGGTAAGATATAACACGATTTGCGAAGTGTTATGTATTCCTCGTCCACACTTCAAATGAATGTAAATGCGACACTTCCTTGCTAGGAAAGAGCGTTTGCAGATGTCTACGTATCGTAGCAATAGATTTCTAATGCTTCTTAAAACGCGATATCGCATCTCATTTCTATGTTCCATGGTAAGATATAATATGATTTGCGAAGTGTCATGTATTCCTCGTCTACACTTCAAATGAATGTAAATGCGACATTTCCTTGCTAGGAAATAGCGTCTGCAGATGTCTAGGTATCGTAGCGATAGAGTTCTAATGCTACTTAAAACGCGATACCGCATCTCATTTCTATGTTTCATGGTAAGATATATTATGATTTGCGAAGTGTAATGTATTCCTCGTCTACGATTCAAATTAATGTAAATGCGACACTTCCTTGCAAAGAAATAGCGTTTGCAGATGCCTACGTATCGAAGCAATTGAGTTCAAATGCTTCTTAAAACGAGATATTGCATCTCATATCTATGTTTCATGATAAGATATAATATTCATTGCGAAGTGTTATGCATTCCTCGTCTACGATTCAAATGAATGTAAATGCGACACTTCCTTGCAAGGAAATAGCGTCTGCAGATGTCTAGGTATCGTAGCAATAGTGTTCTAATGCTTCTTAAAACGATATATTGCATCTCATATCTATGTTTCATGATAAGATATAATAGTCATTGCGAAGTGTTATGCATTCCTCGTCTACGATTCAAATGAAAGTAAATGCGACACTTCCTTGCAAGGAAATAGAGTTTGCAGATGTCTACGTATCGTAGCAATAGAGTTCATATGATTCTTAAAACGCGATATCGCATCTCATTTCTATGTTTCATGGTAAGATATAACATGATTTGCGAAGTGTTATGTATTCCTCGTCTACACTTCAAATGAATGTGAATGCGACACTTCCTCGCTAGGAAATGGCGTTTGCAGATGTCTACGTATCGTAGCAATAGTTTTCTAATGCTTCCTAAAACGCGATATCGCATCTCATTTCTGTGTTTCATGGTAAGATATAACACGATTTGCGAAGTGTTATGTATTCCTCGTCTACACTTCAAATGAATGTAAATGCGACACTTCCTTGCTAGGAAATAGCGTTTGCAGATGTCTACGTATCGTAGCAATAGATTTCTAATGCTTCTTAAAACGCGATATCGCATCTCATTTCTATGTTTCATGGTAAGATATAATATTCATTGCGAAGTGTTATGCATTCCTCGTCTACGCTTCAAATGAACGTAAATGCGACACTTCCTTGCAAGGAAATAGCGTTTGCAGATGCCTACGTATCGTAGCAATAGAGTTCTTATGATTCTTAAAACGCGATATCGCATCTCATTTCTATGTTTCATGGTAAGATATAATATGATTTGCGAAGTGTTATGTATTCCTCGTCTACACTTCAAATGAATGTAAATGCGACACTTCCTTGCAAGGAAATAGCGTTTGCACATATCTACGTATCGAAGCAATAGAGTTCAAATGCTTCTTAAAACGAGATATTGCATCTCATATCTATGTTTCATGATAAGATATAATATTCATTGCGAAGTGTTATGCATTCCTCGTCTACGATTCAAATGAAAGTAAATGCGACACTTCCTTGCAAGGAAATAGAGTTTGCAGATGTCTACGTATCGTAGCAATAGAGTTCATATGATTCTTAAAACGCGATATCGCATCTCATTTCTATGTTTCATGGTAAGATATAACATGATTTGCGAAGTGTTATGTATTCCTCGTCTACACTTCAAATGAATGTGAATGCGACACTTCCTCGCTAGGAAATGGCGTTTGCAGATGTCTACGTATCGTAGCAATAGTTTTCTAATGCTTCCTAAACCGCGATATCGCATTTCATTTCTGTGTTTCATGGTAAGATATAACACGATTTGCGAAGTGTTATGCATTCCTCGTCTACGCTTCAAATGAACGTAAATGCGACACTTCCTTGCAAGGAAATAGCGTTTGCAGATGCCTACGTATCGAAGCAATAGAGTTCAAATGCTTCTTAAAACGAGATATTGCATCTCATATCTATGTTTCATAATAAGATATAATATTCATTGCGAAGTGTTATGCATTCCTCGTCTACGATTCAAATGAATGTAAATGCGACACTTCCTTGCAAGGAAATAGCGTTTGCAGATGTCTCCGTATCGTAGCAATAGAGTTCTTATGATTCTTAAAACGCGATATCGCATCACATTTCTATGTTTCATGGTAAGATATAATATGATATGCGAAGTGTCCTGTATTCCTCGTCTACACTTCAAATGAATGTAAATGCGGCACTTCCTTGCTAGGAAATAGCGTCTGAAGATGTCTAGGTATCGTAGCAATAGAGTTCTAATGCTTCTTAAAACGCGATATCGCATCTCATTTCTATGTTTCATGGTAAGATATAATATGATTTGCGAAGTGTTATGTATTCCTCGTCTACCCTTCAAATGAATGTAAATGCGACACTTCCTTGCAAGGAAATAGCGTTTGCACATATCTACGTATCGAAGCAATAGAGTTCAAATGCTTCTTAAAACGAGATATTGCATCTCATATCTATGTTTCATGATAAGATATAATATTCATTGCGAAGTGTTATGCATTCCTCGTCTACGATTCAAATGAAAGTCAATGCGACACTTCCTTGCAAGGAAATAGCGTTTGCAGATGTCTACGTATCGTAGCAATAGTTTTCTAATGCTTCCTAAACCGCGATATCGCATTTCATTTCTGTGTTTCATGGTAAGATATAACACGATTTGCGAAGTGTTATGCATTCCTCGTCTACGCTTCAAATGAATGTAAATGCTACACTTCCTTGCAAGGAAATAGCGTCTGCAGATGTCTAGGTATCGTAGCAATAGTGTTCTAATGCTTCTTAAAACGAGATATTGCATCTCATATCTATGTTTCATGATAAGATATAATATTCATTGCGAAGTGTTATGCATTCCTCGTCTACGATTCAAATGAAAGTAAATGCGACACTTCCTTGCAAGGAAATAGAGTTTGCAGATGTCTACGTATCGTAGCAATAGAGTTCATATGATTCTTAAAACGCGATATCGCATGTCATTTCTATGTTTCATGGTAAGATGTAACATGATTTGCGAAGTGTTATGTGTTCCTCGTCTACACTTCAAATGAATGTGAATGCGACACTTCCTCGCTAGGAAATGGCGTTTGCAGATGTCTACGTATCGTAGCAATAGTTTTCTAATGCTTCCTAAAACGCGATATCGCATCTCATTTCTGTGTTTCATGGTAAGATATAACACGATTTGCGAAGTGTTATGTACTCCTCGTCTACACTTCAAATGAATGTAAATGCGACACTTCCTTGCTAGGAAATAGCGTTTGCAGATGTCTACGTATCGTAGCAATAGATTTCTAATGCTTCTTAAAACGCGATATCGCATCTCATTTCTATGTTTCATGGTAAGATATAATATGATTTGCGAAGTGTCATGTATTCCTCGTCTACACTTCAAATGAATGTAAATGCGACATTTCCTTGCTAGGAAATAGCGTCTGCAGATGTCTAGGTATCGTAGCGATAGAGTTCTAATGCTACTTAAAACGCGATACCGCATCTCATTTCTATGTTTCATGGTAAGATATATTATGATTTGCGAAGTGTAATGTATTCCTCGTCTACGATTCAAATTAATGTAAATGCGACACTTCCTTGCAAAGAAATAGCGTTTGCAGATGCCTACGTATCGAAGCAATTGAGTTCAAATGCTTCTTAAAACGAGATATTGCATCTCATATCTATGTTTCATGATAAGATATAACATTCATTGGGAAGTGTTATGCATTCCTCGTCTACGATTCAAATGAATGTAAATGCGACACTTCCTTGCAAGGGAATAGCATCTGCAGATGTCTAGGTATCGTAGCAATAGTGTTCTAATGCTTCTTAAAACGATATATTGCATCTCATATCTATGTTTCATGATAAGATATAATAGTCATTGCGAAGTGTTATGCATTCCTCGTCTACGATTCAAATGAAAGTAAATGCGACACTTCCTTGCAAGGAAATAGAGTTTGCAGATGTCTACGTATCGTAGCAATAGAGTTCATATGATTCTTAAAACGCGATATCGCATCTCATTTCTATGTTTCATGGTAAGATATAACATGATTTGCGAAGTGTTATGTATTCCTCGTCTACACTTCAAATGAATGTGAATGCGACACTTCCTCGCTAGGAAATGGCGTTTGCAGATGTCTACGTATCGTAGCAATAGTTTTCTAATGCTTCCTAAAACGCGATATCGCATCTCATTTCTGTGTTTCATGGTAAGATATAACACGATTTGCGAAGTGTTATGTATTCCTCGTCTACACTTCAAATGAATGTAAATGCGACACTTCCTTGCTAGGAAATAGCGTTTGCAGATGTCTACGTATCGTAGCAATAGATTTCTAATGCTTCTTAAATCGCGCTATCGCATCTCATTTCTATGTTTCATGGTAAGATATAATATTCATTGCGAAGTGTTATGCATTCCTCGTCTACGCTTCAAATGAACGTAAATGCGACACTTCCTTGCAAGGAAATAGCGTTTGCAGATGCCTACGTATCGAAGCAATAGAGTTCAAATGCTTCTTAAAACGAGATATTGCATCTCATATCTATGTTTCATAATAAGATATAATATTCATTGCGAAGTGTTATGCATTCCTCGTCTACGATTCAAATGAATGTAAATGCGACACTTCCTTGCAAGGAAATAGCGTTTGCAGATGTCTACGTATCGTAGCAATAGAGTTCTTATGATTCTTAAAACGCGATATCGCATCTCATTTCTATGTTTCATGGTAAGATATAATATGATTTGCGAAGTGTTATGTATTCCTCGTCTACACTTCAAATGAATGTGAATGCGACACTTCCTTGCATGGAAATAGCGTTTGCAGATGTCTACGTATCGTATCAATAGAGTTCTTATGATTCTTAAAACGCGATATTGCATCTCATTTCTATGTTTCATGGTAAGGTATAATATGATTTGCGAAGTGTCATGTATTCCTCGTCTGCACTTCAAGTGAATGTAAATGCGACACTTGCTTGCAAGGAAATAGCGTTTGCAGATGTCTCCGTATCGTAGCAATAGAGTTCTTATGATTCTTAAAACGCGATATCGCATCTCATTTCTATGTTTCATGGTAAGATATAATATGATATGCGAAGTGTCATGTATTCCTCGTCTACACTTCAAATGAATGTAAATGCGACACTTCCTTGCTAGGAAATAGCGTCTGAAGATGTCTAGGTATCGTAGCAATAGAGTTCTAATGCTTCTTAAAACGCGATATCGCATCTCATTTCTATGTTTCATGGTAAGATATAATATGATTTGCGAAGTGTTATGTATTCCTCGTCTACACTTCAAATGAATGTAAATGCGACACTTCCTTGCAAGGAAATAGCGTTTGCACATATCTACGTATCGAAGCAATAGAGTTCAAATGCTTCTTAAAACGAGATATTGCATCTCATATCTATGTTTCATGATAAGATATAATATTCATTGCGAAGTGTTATGCATTCCTCGTCTACGATTCAAATGAAAGTAAATGCGACACTTCCTTGCAAGGAAATAGAGTTTGCAGATGTCTACGTATCGTAGCAATAGAGTTCCTATGATTCTTAAAACGCGATATCGCATCTCATTTCTATGTTTCATGGTAAGATATAACATGATTTGCGAAGTGTTATGTATTCCTCGTCTACACTTCAAATGAATGTGAATGCGACACTTCCTCGCTAGGAAATGGCGTTTGCAGATGTCTACGTATCGTAGCAATAGTTTTCTAATGCTTCCTAAACCGCGATATCGCATCTCATTTCTGTGTTTCATGGTAAGATATAACATGATTTGCGAAGTGTTATGCATTCCTCGTCTACGCTTCAAATGAACGTAAATGCGACACTTCCTTGCAAGGAAATAGCGTTTGCAGATGCCTACGTATCGAAGCAATAGAGTTCAAATGCTTCTTAAAACGAGATATTGCATCTCATATCTATGTTTCATAATAAGATATAATATTCATTGCGAAGTGTTATGCATTCCTCGTCTACGATTCAAATGAATGTAAATGCGACACTTCCTTGCAAGGAAATAGCGTTTGCAGATGTCTACGTATCGTAGCAATAGAGTTCTTATGATTCTTAAAACGCGATATCGCATCTCATTTCTATGTTTCATGGTAAGATATAATATGATTTGCGAAGTGTTATGCATTCCTCGTCTACGATTCAAATGAATGTAAATGCGACACTTCCTTGCAAGGAAATAGCGTTTGCAGATGTCTACGTATCGTAGCAATAGAGTTCTTATGATTCTTAAAACGCGATATCGCATCTCATTTCTATGTTTCATGGTACGATATAATATGATTTGCGAAGTGTTATGTATTCCTCCTCTACACTTCAAATGAATGTAAATGCGACACTTGCTTGCATGGAAATAGCGTTTGCAAATGTCTACCTATCGTAGCTATAGTATTCTAATGGTTCTTAAAACGCGATATCGCATCTCATTTCTATGTTTCATGGTAAGATATAATATGATTTGTGAAGTGTTATGTATTCCTCGTCTACACTTCAAATGAAAATAAATGCGACACTTCCTTGCAAGGAAATAGCGATTGCAGATGTCTACGTATCGTAGCAATAGAGTTCAAATGCTACTTAAAACGAGATATTGCATCTCATATCTATGTTTCATGATAAGATATAATATTCTTTGCGAAGTGTTATCTATTCCTCGTCTACGATTGAAATGAATGTAAATGCGACACTTCCTTGCTAGGAAATAGCGTCTGCAGATGTCTAGGTATCGTAGCAATAGAGTTCAAATGCTTCTTAAAACGAGATATTGCATCTCATGTCTATGTTTCATGATGAGATATAATATTCATTGCGAAGTGTTATGCATTCCTGGTATGCGATTCAAATGAATGTAAATGCGACACTTCCTTGCAAGGAAATAGCGTTTGCAGATGTCTATGTATCGAAGCAATAGTGTTCAAATGCTTCTTAAAACGAGATATTGCATCTCATATCTATGTTTCATGATAAGATATAATATTCATTGCGAAGTTTTATGCATTCCTCGTCTGCGATTCAAATGAAAGTAAATGCTACACTTCCTTGCAAGGAAATAGCGTTTGCAAATGTCTACCTATCGTAGCTATAGAATTCTAATGCTTCTTAAAACGCGATATCGCATCTCATTTCTATGTTTCATGGTAAGATATAATATGATTTGCGAAGTGTTATGTATTCCTCGTCTACACTTCAAATGAATGTAATTACGGCACTTCCTTGCACGGAAATAGCGTTTGCAAATGTCTACCTATCGTAGCAATTGTGTTCTTATGCTTCTTAAAACGCGATTTCGCATCTCATTTCTATGTTTCATGGTAAGATATAATATGATTTGCGAAGTGTTATGTATTCCTCGCCTACACTTCAAATGAATGTAAATGCGACACTTCCTTGCAAAGAAATAGCGTTTGCAGATGTCTACGTATCGAAGCAATAGAGTTCAAATGCTTCTTAAAACGAGATATTGCATCTCATATCTATGTTTCATGATAAGATATAATATTCATTACGAAGTGTTATGCATTCCTGGTCTACGATTCAAATGAATGTAAATGCGACACTTCCTTGCCAGGAAATAGCGTTTGCAGATGTCTACGTATCGTAGCAATAGAGTTCTTATGATTGTTGAACGCGATATCGCATCTCATTTCTATGTTTCATGGTAAGATATAATATGATTTGCGAAGTGTTATGTATTCTTCGTCTACACTTCAAATGAAAGTAAATGCGACACATCCTTGCAAGGAAATAGCGATTGCAGATGTCTACGTATCGTAGCAATAGAGTTCATATGATTCTTAAAACGCGATATCGCATCTCATTTCTATGCTTCATGGTAAGATATAACATGATTTGCGAAGTGTTATGTATTCCTCGTCTACACTTCAAATGAATGTGAATGCGACACTTCCTTGCTAGGAAATAGCGTCTGCAGATGTCTATGTATCGTAGCAATAGAGTTCTAATGCTTCTTAAAACGCGATATCGCATCTCATTTCTATGTATCATGGTAAGATATAATATGATTTGCGAAGTGTTATGTATTCCTCGTCTACCCATCAAATGAATGTAAATGCGGAACTTCCTTGCAAGGAAATAGCGTTTGCAGATGTCTGCGTATCGTAACAATAGAGTTCTTATGATTCTTAAAACGCGAGATCGCATCTCATTTCTATGTTTCATGGTAAGATATAATATGATTTGCGAAGTGTTATGTATTCCTCCTCCACACTTCAAATGAATGTAAATGCGACACTTGCTTGCATGGAAATAGCGTTTGCAAATGTCTACCTATCGTAGCTATAGTATTCTAATGCTTCTTAAAACGCGATATCGCATCTCATTTCTATGTTTCATGGTAAGATATAATATGATTTGCGAAGTGTTATGTATTCCTCGTCTACACTTCAAATGAATGTGAATGCGACACTTCCTTGCTAGGAAATAGCGTCTGCAGATGTCTATGTATCGTAGCAATAGAGTTCTAATGCTTCTTAGAACGCGATATCGCATCTCATTTCTATGTTTCATGGTAAGATGTAATATGATTTGCGAAGTGTTATGTATTCCTCGTCTACACTTCAAATGAAAGTAAATGCGACACTTCCTTGCAAGGAAATAGCGATTGCAGATGTCTACGTATCGTAGCAATAGAGTTCATATGATTCTTAAAACGCGATATCGCATCTCATTTCTATGCTTCATGGTAAGATATAACATGATTTGCGAAGTGTTATGTATTCCTCGTCTACACTTCAAGTGAATGTAAATGCGACACTTCCTTGCTAGGAAATAGCGTCTGCAGATGTCTAGGTAACGTAGCGATAGAGTTCTAATGCTTCTTAAGACGCGATATCGCATCTCATTTCTATGTTTCATTGTAAGATATAATATGATTTGCGAAGTGTTATGTATTCCTCGTGTACACTTCAAATGAATGTAAATGCGACACTTCCTTGCAAAGAAATAGCGTTTGCAGATGTCTACGTATCGAAGCAATAGAGTTCAAATGCTTCTTAAAACGCGATATCGCATCTCATTTCTATGTTTCATGGTAAGATATAATATGATTTGCGAAGTGTCATGTATTCCTCGTCTACACTTCAAATGAATGTAAATGCGACACTTCCTTGCAAGGAAATAGCGTTTGCAGATGTCTACGTATCGAAGCAATAGAGTTCAAATGCTTCTTAAAACGAGATATTGCATTTCATATCTATGTTTCATGATAAGATATAATATTCATTGCGAAGTGTTATGCATTCCTCGTCTACGATTCAAATGAACGTAAATGCGACACTTCCTTGCAAGGAAATAGCGTTTGCAGATGTCTACGTATCGAAGCAATAGAGTTCAAATGCTTCTTAAAACGAGATATTGCATCTCATATCTATGTTTCATGATAAGATATAATATTCATTGCGAAGTGTTATGCATTCCTCGTCTACGATTCAAATGAATGTAAATGCGACACTTCCTTGCAAGGAAATAGCGTTTGCAGATGTCTACGTATCGTAGCAATAGAGTTAAAATGCTACGTAAAACGAGATATTGCATCTCATATCTATGTTTCATGATAAGATATAATATTCATTGCGAAGTTTTATGCATTCCTCGTCTACGATTCAAATGAAAGTAAATGCTACACTTCCTTGCAAGGAAATAGCGATTGCAGGTGTCTACGTATCGCAGCAATAGAGTTCTCATGATTCTTAAAACGCGAGATCGCATCTCATTTCTATGTTTCATGGTAAGATGTAATATGATTTGCGAAGTTTTATGTATTCCTCGTCTACACTTCAAATAAATGTAAATGCGATACTTCCTTGCGAGGAAATAGCGTTTGCAGATGTCTAGGTATCGTAGCAATAGAGTTCTAATGCTTCTTAGAACGCGATATCGCATCTCATTTCTATGTTTCATGGTAAGATGTAATGTGATTTGCGAAGTGCTATGTATTCCTCCTCTACACTTCAAATGAATGTAAATGCGACACTTCCTTGCAAGGAAATAGCGTTTGCAAACGTCTACCTATCGTAGCTATAGCATTCTAATGCTTCTTAAAACGCGATATCGCATCTCATTTCTATGTTTCATGGTAAGATATAATATGATTTGCGAAGTGTTATGTATTCCTCGTCTACACTTCAAATGAATGTGAATGCGACACTTCCTTGCTAGGAAATTGCGTCTGCAGATGTCTAGGTATCGTAGCAATAGAGTTCTAATGCTTCTTAAAACGCGATATCGCATCTCATTTCTATGTTTCATGGTAAGATGTAATATGATTTGCGAAGTGTTATGTATTCCTCCTCTACACTTCAAATGAATGTAAACGCGACACTTGCTTGCATGGAAATAGCGTTTGCAAATGTCTACCTATCGTAGCTATAGTATTCTAATGCTTCTTAAAACGCGATATCGCATCTCATTTCTATGTTCCATGGTAAGATATAATATGATTTGCGAAGTGTTATGTATTCCTCGTCTACACTTCAAATGAAAGTAAATGCGACACTTCCTTGCAAGGAAATAGCGATTGCAGATGTCTACGTATCGTAGCAATAGAGTTCAAATGCTTCTTAAAACGAGATATCGCATCTCATTTCTATGTTTCATGGTAAGATATAATATGATATGCGAAGTGTCATGTATTCCTCGTCTTCGATTCAAATGAATGTAAATGCGACACTTCCTTGCTAGGAAATAGCGTCTGAAGATGTCTAGGTATCGTAGCAATAGAGTTCTAATGCTTCTTAAAACGCGATATCGCATCTCATTTCTATGTTTCATGGTAAGATATAATATGATTTACGAAGTGTTATGTATTCCTCGTCTACACTTCAAATGAATGTAAATGCGACACTTCCTTGCAAGGAAATAGCGTTTGCAGATGTCTACCTATCGTAGCAATAGAGTTCTTATGATTCTTAAAACGCGATATCGCATCTCATTTCTATGTTTCATTGTAAGATATAATGTGATTTGCGAAGTGTTATGTATCCCTCGTCTACACTTCAAATGAATGTAAATGCGACACTTCCTTGTAAGGAAATAGCATTTGCAGATGTCTACGTATGGTAGCAATAGAGTTCTTATGATTCTTAAAACGCGATATCGCATCTCATTTCTATGTTTCATGGTAAGATATAATATGATTTGCGAAGTGATATGTATTCCTCGTCTACACTTCAAATGAATGTAAATGCGACACTTCCTTGCAAGGAAATAGCGTTTGCAGATGTCTACGTATCGAAGCAATAGAGTTCAAATGCTTCTTAAAACGAGATATTGCATCTCATATCTATGTTTCATGATAAGATATAATATTCATTGCGAAGTGTTATGCATTCCTCGTCTACGATTCAAATGAATGTAAATGCGACACTTCCTTGCAAGGAAATAGCGTTTGCAGATGTCTACGTATGGTAGCAATAGAGTTCTTATGATTCTTAAAACGCGATATCGCATCTCATTTCTATGTTTCATGGTAAGATATAATATGATTTGCGAAGTGATATGTATTCCTCGTCTACACTTCAAATGAATGTAAATGCGACACTTCCTTGCAAGGAAATAGCGTTTGCAGATGTCTACGTATCGAAGCAATAGAGTTCAAATGCTTCTTAAAACGAGATATTGCATCTCATATCTATGTTTCATGATAAGATATAATATTCATTGCGAAGTATTATGCATTCCTCGTCTACGATTCAAATGAATGTAAATGCGACACTTCCTTGCAAGGAAATAGCGTTTGCAGATGTCTTCGTATCGTAGCAATAGAGTTAAAATGCTACGTAAAACGAGATATTGCATCTCATATCTATGTTTCATGATAAGATATAATATTCATTGCGAAGTTTTATGCATTCCTCGTCTACGATTCAAATGAAAGTAAATGCTACACTTCCTTGCAAGGAAATAGCGATTGCAGGTGTCTACGTATCGCAGCAATAGAGTTCTCATGATTCTTAAAACGCGAGATCGCATCTCATTTCTATGTTTCATGGTAAGATGTAATATGATTTGCGAAGTTTTATGTATTCCTCGTCTACACTTCAAATAAATGTAAATGCGATACATCCTTGCGAGGAAATAGCGTTTGCAGATGTCTAGGTATCGTAGCAATAGAGTTCTAATGCTTCTTAGAACGCGATATCGCATCTCATTTCTATGTTTCATGGTAAGATGTAATGTGATTTGCGAAGTGCTATGTATTCCTCCTCTACACTTCAAATGAATATAAATGCGACACTTCCTTGCAAGGAAATAGCGTTTGCAAACGTCTACCTATCGTAGCTATAGCATTCTAATGCTTCTTAAAACGCGATATCGCATCTCATTTCTATGTTTCATGGTAAGATATAATATGATTTGCGAAGTGTTATGTATTCCTCGTCTACACTTCAAATGAATGTGAATGCGACACTTCCTTGCCAGGAAATTGCGTCTGCAGATGTCTAGGTATCGTAGCAATAGAGTTCTAATGCTTCTTAAAACGCGATATCGCATCTCATTTCTATGTTTCATGGTAAGATGTAATATGATTTGCGAAGTGTTATGTATTCCTCCTCTACACTTCAAATGAATGTAAACGCGACACTTGCTTGCATGGAAATAGCGTTTGCAAATGTCTACCTATTGTAGCTATAGTATTCTAATGCTTCTTAAAACGCGATATCGCATCTCATTTCTATGTTCCATGGTAAGATATAATATGATTTGCGAAGTGTTATGTATTCCTCGTCTACACTTCAAATGAAAGTAAATGCGACACTTCCTTGCAAGGAAATAGCGATTGCAGATGTCTACGTATCGTAGCAATAGAGTTCAAATGCTTCTTAAAACGAGATATCGCATCTCATTTCTATGTTTCATGGTAAGATATAATATGATATGCGAAGTGTCATGTATTCCTCGTCTTCGATTCAAATGAATGTAAATGCGACACTTCCTTGCTAGGAAATAGCGTCTGAAGATGTCTAGGTATCGTAGCAATAGAGTTCTAATGCTTCTTAAAACGCGATATCGCATCTCATTTCTATGTTTCATGGTAAGATATAATATGATTTACGAAGTGTTATGTATTCCTCGTCTACACTTCAAATGAATGTAAATGCGACACTTCCTTGCAAGGAAATAGCGTTTGCAGATGTCTACCTATCGTAGCAATAGAGTTCTTATGATTCTTAAAACGCGATATCGCATCTCATTTCTATGTTTCATTGTAAGATATAATGTGATTTGCGAAGTGTTATGTATCCCTCGTCTACACTTCAAATGAATGTAAATGCGACACTTCCTTGTAAGGAAATAGCATTTGCAGATGTCTACGTATGGTAGCAATAGAGTTCTTATGATCCTTAAAACGCGATATCGCATCTCATTTCTATGTTTCATGGTAAGATATAATATGATTTGCGAAGTGATATGTATTCCTCGTCTACACTTCAAATGAATGTAAATGCGACACCTCCTTGCTAGGACATAGCTTCCGCAGATGTCTACGTATCGTAGCAATAGATTTCTAATGCTTCTTAAAACGCGATATCGCATCTCATTTCTATGTTTCATTGTAAGATATAATGTGATTTGCGAAGTGTCATGTATTCCTCGTCTACACTTCAAATGAATGTAAGTGCGACACTTCCTTGCAAGGAAATAGCGTTTGCAGATGTCTACGTATCGAAGCAATAGAGTTCAAATGCTTCTTAAAACGAGATATTGCATCTCATATCTATGTTTCATGATAAGATATAATATTCATTGCGAAGTTTTATGCATTCCTCGTCTACGATTCAAATGAAAGTAAATGCTACACTTCCTTGCAAGGAAATAGCGATTGCAGGTGTCTACGTATCGTAGCAATAGAGTTCTTATGATTCTTAAAACGCGAGATCGCATCTCATTTCTATGTTTCATGGTAAGATGTAATATGATTTGCGAAGTTTTATGTATTCCTCTTCTACACTTCAAATGAATGTAAATGCGATACTTCCTTGCGAGGAAATAGCGTTTGCAGATGTCTAGGTATCGTAGCAATAGAGTTCTAATGCTTCTTAGAACGCGATATCGCATCTCATTTCTATGTTTCATGGTAAGATGTAATGTGATTTGCGAAGTGCTATGTATTCCTCCTCTACACTTCAAATGAATGTAAATGCGGCACTTCCTTGCAAGGAAATAGCGTTTGCAAATGTCTACCTATCGTACCTATAGTATTCTAATGCTTCTTAAAACGCGATATCGCATCTCATTTCTATGTTTCATGGTAAGATATAATATGATTTGCGAAGTGTTATGTATTCCTCGTCTACACTTCAAATGAATGTGAATGCGACACTTCCTTGCTAGGAAATTGCGTCTGCAGATGTTTAGGTATCGTAGCAATCGCTTCTCGGCTATTTTAGCTAAGATCAAAGTGTAGGTATCGTAGCAATGGAGTTCTAATGCTTCTTAAAACGCGATATCGCATCTCATTTCTATGTTTCATGGTAAGATGTAATATGATTTGCGAAGTGTTATGTATTCCTCCTCTACACTTCAAATGAATGTAAATGCGACACTTGCTTGCATGGAAATAGCGTTTGCAAATGTCTACCTATCGTAGCTATAGTATTCTAATGGTTCTTAAAACGCGATATCGCATCTCATTTCTATGTTTCATGGTAAGATATAATATGATTTGTGAAGTGTTATGTATTCCTCGTCTACACTTCAAATGAAAATAAATGCGACACTTCCTTGCAAGGAAATAGCGATTGCAGATGTCTACGTATCGTAGCAATAGAGTTCAAATGCTTCTTAAAACGAGATATTGCATCTCATATCTATGTTTCATGATAAGATATAATATTCTTTGCGAAGTGTTATCTATTCCTCGTCTACGATTGAAATGAATGTAAATGCGACACTTCCTTGCTAGGAAATAGCGTCTGCAGATGTCTAGGTATCGTAGCAATAGAGTTCAAATGCTTCTTAAAACGAGATATTGCATCTCATGTCTATGTTTCATGATGAGATATAATATTCATTGCGAAGTGTTATGCATTCCTGGTATGCGATTCAAATGAATGTAAATGCGACACTTCCTTGCAAGGAAATAGCGTTTGCAGATGTCTATGTATCGAAGCAATAGTGTTCAAATGCTTCTTAAAACGAGATATTGCATCTCATATCTATGTTTCATGATAAGATATAATATTCATTGCGAAGTTTTATGCATTCCTCGTCTGCGATTCAAATGAAAGTAAATGCTACACTTCCTTGCAAGGAAATTGCGTTTGCAAATGTCTACCTATCGTAGCTATAGAATTCTAATGCTTCTTAAAACGCGATATCGCATCTCATTTCTATGTTTCATGGTAAGATATAATATGATTTGCGAAGTGTTATGTATTCCTCGTCTACACTTCAAATGAATGTAATTACGGCACTTCCTTGCACGGAAATAGCGTTTGCAAATGTCTACCTATCGTAGCAATTGTGTTCTTATGCTTCTTAAAACGCGATTTCGCATCTCATTTCTATGTTTCATGGTAAGATATAATATGATTTGCGAAGTGTTATGTATTCCTCGCCTACACTTCAAATGAATGTAAATGCGACACTTCCTTGCAAAGAAATAGCGTTTGCAGATGTCTACGTATCGAAGCAATAGAGTTCAAATGCTTCTTAAAACGAGATATTGCATCTCATATCTATGTTTCATGATAAGATATAATATTCATTACGAAGTGTTATGCATTCCTGGTCTACGATTCAAATGAATGTAAATGCGACACTTCCTTGCCAGGAAATAGCGTTTGCAGATGTCTACGTATCGTAGCAATAGAGTTCTTATGATTGTTGAACGCGATATCGCATCTCATTTCTATGTTTCATGGTAAGATATAATATGATTTGCGAAGTGTTATGTATTCTTCGTCTACACTTCAAATGAAAGTAAATGCGACACATCCTTGCAAGGAAATAGCGATTGCAGATGTCTACGTATCGTAGCAATAGAGTTCATATGATTCTTAAAACGCGATATCGCATCTCATTTCTATGCTTCATGGTAAGATATAACATGATTTGCGAAGTGTTATGTATTCCTCGTCTACACTTCAAATGAATGTGAATGCGACACTTCCTTGCTAGGAAATAGCGTCTGCAGATGTCTATGTATCGTAGCAATAGAGTTCTAATGCTTCTTAAAACGCGATATCGCATCTCATTTCTATGTATCATGGTAAGATATAATATGATTTGCGAAGTGTTATGTATTCCTCGTCTACCCATCAAATGAATGTAAATGCGGCACTTCCTTGCAAGGAAATAGCGTTTGCAGATGTCTGCGTATCGTAACAATAGAGTTCTTATGATTCTTAAAACGCGAGATCGCATCTCATTTCTATGTTTCATGATAAGATATAATATGATTTGCGAAGTGTTATGTATTCCTCCTCCACACTTCAAATGAATGTAAATGCGACACTTGCTTGCATGGAAATAGCGTTTGCAAATGTCTACCTATCGTAGCTATAGTATTCTAATGCTTCTTAAAACGCGATATCGCATCTCATTTCTATGTTTCATGGTAAGATATAATATGATTTGCGAAGTGTTATGTATTCCTCGTCTACACTTCAAATGAATGTGAATGCGACACTTCCTTGCTAGGAAATAGCGTCTGCAGATGTCTATGTATCGTAGCAATAGAGTTCTAATGCTTCTTAGAACGCGATATCGCATCTCATTTCTATGTTTCATGGTAAGATGTAATATGATTTGCGAAGTGTTATGTATTCCTCGTCTACACTTCAAATGAAAGTAAATGCGACACTTCCTTGCAAGGAAATAGCGATTGCAGATGTCTACGTATCGTAGCAATAGAGTTCATATGATTCTTAAAACGCGATATCGCATCTCATTTCTATGCTTCATGGTAAGATATAACATGATTTGCGAAGTGTTATGTATTCCTCGTCTACACTTCAAGTGAATGTAAATGCGACACTTCCTTGCTAGGAAATAGCGTCTGCAGATGTCTAGGTAACGTAGCGATAGAGTTCTAATGCTTCTTAAAACGCGATATCGCATCTCATTTCTATGTTTCATTGTAAGATATAATATGATTTGCGAAGTGTTATGTATTCCTCGTGTACACTTCAAATGAATGTAAATGCGACACTTCCTTGCAAAGAAATAGCGTTTGCAGATGTCTACGTATCGAAGCAATAGAGTTCAAATGCTTCTTAAAACGCGATATCGCATCTCATTTCTATGTTTCATGGTAAGATATAATATGATTTGCGAAGTGTCATGTATTCCTCGTCTACACTTCAAATGAATGTAAATGCGACACTTCCTTGCAAGGAAATAGCGTTTGCAGATGTCTACGTATCGAAGCAATAGAGTTCAAATGCTTCTTAAAACGAGATATTGCATTTCATATCTATGTTTCATGATAAGATATAATATTCATTGCGAAGTGTTATGCATTCCTCGTCTACGATTCAAATGAACGTAAATGCGACACTTCCTTGCAAGGAAATAGCGTTTGCAGATGTCTACGTATCGAAGCAATAGAGTTCAAATGCTTCTTAAAACGAGATATTGCATCTCATATCTATGTTTCATGATAAGATATAATATTCATTGCGAAGTGTTATGCATTCCTCGTCTACGATTCAAATGAATGTAAATGCGACACTTCCTTGCAAGGAAATAGCGTTTGCAGATGTCTACGTATCGTAGCAATAGAGTTAAAATGCTACGTAAAACGAGATATTGCATCTCATATCTATGTTTCATGATAAGATATAATATTCATTGCGAAGTTTTATGCATTCCTCGTCTACGATTCAAATGAAAGTAAATGCTACACTTCCTTGCAAGGAAATAGCGATTGCAGGTGTCTACGTATCGCAGCAATAGAGTTCTCATGATTCTTAAAACGCGAGATCGCATCTCATTTCTATGTTTCATGGTAAGATGTAATATGATTTGCGAAGTTTTATGTATTCCTCGTCTACACTTCAAATAAATGTAAATGCGATACTTCCTTGCGAGGAAATAGCGTTTGCAGATGTCTAGGTATCGTAGCAATAGAGTTCTAATGCTTCTTAGAACGCGATATCGCATCTCATTTCTATGTTTCATGGTAAGATGTAATGTGATTTGCGAAGTGCTATGTATTCCTCCTCTACACTTCAAATGAATGTAAATGCGACACTTCCTTGCAAGGAAATAGCGTTTGCAAACGTCTACCTATCGTAGCTATAGCATTCTAATGCTTCTTAAAACGCGATATCGCATCTCATTTCTATGTTTCATGGTAAGATATAATATGATTTGCGAAGTGTTATGTATTCCTCGTCTACACTTCAAATGAATGTGAATGCGACACTTCCTTGCTAGGAAATTGCGTCTGCAGATGTCTAGGTATCGTAGCAATAGAGTTCTAATGCTTCTTAAAACGCGATATCGCATCTCATTTCTATGTTTCATGGTAAGATGTAAT
The DNA here is from genome assembly GCF_050948175.1 of Xylocopa sonorina. NCBI lineage: Eukaryota > Metazoa > Arthropoda > Insecta > Hymenoptera > Apidae > Xylocopa > Xylocopa sonorina. Next base: position 950,316 of record NC_135197.1, read on the forward strand.
ATGATTTGCGAAGTGTTATGTATTCCTCCTCTACACTTCAAATGAATGTAAATGCGACACTTGCTTGCATGGAAATAGCGTTTGCAAATGTCTACCTATCGTAGCTATAGTATTCTAATGCTTCTTAAAACGCGATATCGCATCTCATTTCTATGTTCCATGGTAAGATATAATATGATTTGCGAAGTGTTATGTATTCCTCGTCTACACTTCAAATGAAAGTAAATGCGACACTTCCTTGCAAGGAAATAGCGATTGCAGATGTCTACGTATCGTAGCAATAGAGTTCAAATGCTTCTTAAAACGAGATATCGCATCTCATTTCTATGTTTCATGGTAAGATATAATATGATATGCGAAGTGTCATGTATTCCTCGTCTTCGATTCAAATGAATGTAAATGCGACACTTCCTTGCTAGGAAATAGCGTCTGAAGATGTCTAGGTATCGTAGCAATAGAGTTCTAATGCTTCTTAAAACGCGATATCGCATCTCATTTCTATGTATCATGGTAAGATATAATATGATTTGCGAAGTGTTATGTATTCCTCGTCTACCCTTCAAATGAATGTAAATGCGACACTTCCTTGCAAGGAAATATACGTTTGCAGATGTCTACGTATCGTAACAATAGTGTTCTTATGATTCTTAAAACGAGATATTGCATCTCATATCTATGTTTCATGATAAGATATAATATTCATTGCGAAGTGTTATGCATTCCTCGTCTACGATTCAAATGAATGTAAATGCGACACTTCCTTGCAAGGAAATAGCGTTTGCAGATGTCTACGTATCGTAGCAATAGAGTTAAAATGCTACGTAAAACGAGATATTGCATCTCATATCTATGCTTCATGATAAGATATAATATTCATTGCGAAGTTTTATGCATTCCTCGTCTACGATTCAAATGAAAGTAAATGCTACACTTCCTTGCAAGGAAATAGCGATTGCAGGTGTCTACGTATCGTAGCAATAGAGTTCTCATGATTCTTAAAACGCGAGATCGCATCTCATTTCTATGTTTCATGGTAAGATGTAATATGATTTGCGAAGTTTTATGTATTCCTCGTCTACACTTCAAATGAATGTAAATGCGATACTTCCTTGCGAGGAAATAGCGTTTGCAGATGTCTAGGTATCGTAGCAACAGAGTTCTAATGCTTCTTAGAACGCGATATCGCATCTCATTTCTATGTTTCATGGTAAGATGTAATGTGATTTGCGAAGTGCTATGTATTCCTCCTCTACACTTCAAATGAATGTAAATGCGACACTTCCTTGCAAGTAAATAGCGTTTGCAAACGTCTACCTATCGTAGCTATAGCATTCTAATGCTTCTTAAAACGCGATATCGCATCTCATTTCTATGTTTCATGGTAAGATGTAATATGATTTGCGAAGTGTTATGTATTCCTCCTCTACACTTCAAATGAATGTAAACGCGACACTTGCTTGCATGGAAATAGCGTTTGCAAATGTCTACCTATTGTAGCTATAGTATTCTAATGCTTCTTAAAACGCGATATCGCATCTCATTTCTATGTTCCATGGTAAGATATAATATGATTTGCGAAGTGTTATGTATTCCTCGTCTACACTTCAAATGAAAGTAAATGCGACACTTCCTTGCAAGGAAATAGCGATTGCAGATGTCTACGTATCGTAGCAATAGAGTTCAAATGCTTCTTAAAACGAGATATCGCATCTCATTTCTATGTTTCATGGTAAGATATAATATGATATGCGAAGTGTCATGTATTCCTCGTCTTCGATTCAAATGAATGTAAATGCGACACTTCCTTGCTAGGAAATAGCGTCTGAAGATGTCTAGGTATCGTAGCAATAGAGTTCTAATGCTTCTTAAAACGCGATATCGCATCTCATTTCTATGTTTCATGGTAAGATATAATATGATTTACGAAGTGTTATGTATTCCTCGTCTACACTTCAAATGAATGTAAATGCGACACTTCCTTGCAAGGAAATAGCGTTTGCAGATGTCTACCTATCGTAGCAATAGAGTTCTTATGATTCTTAAAACGCGATATCGCATCTCATTTCTATGTTTCATTGTAAGATATAATGTGATTTGCGAAGTGTTATGTATCCCTCGTCTACACTTCAAATGAATGTAAATGCGACACTTCCTTGTAAGGAAATAGCATTTGCAGATGTCTACGTATGGTAGCAATAGAGTTCTTATGATCCTTAAAACGCGATATCGCATCTCATTTCTATGTTTCATGGTAAGATATAATATGATTTGCGAAGTGATATGTATTCCTCGTCTACACTTCAAATGAATGTAAATGCGACACCTCCTTGCTAGGACATAGCTTCCGCAGATGTCTACGTATCGTAGCAATAGATTTCTAATGCTTCTTAAAACGCGATATCGCATCTCATTTCTATGTTTCATTGTAAGATATAATGTGATTTGCGAAGTGTCATGTATTCCTCGTCTACACTTCAAATGAATGTAAGTGCGACACTTCCTTGCAAGGAAATAGCGTTTGCAGATGTCTACGTATCGAAGCAATAGAGTTCAAATGCTTCTTAAAACGAGATATTGCATCTCATATCTATGTTTCATGATAAGATATAATATTCATTGCGAAGTTTTATGCATTCCTCGTCTACGATTCAAATGAAAGTAAATGCTACACTTCCTTGCAAGGAAATAGCGATTGCAGGTGTCTACGTATCGTAGCAATAGAGTTCTTATGATTCTTAAAACGCGAGATCGCATCTCATTTCTATGTTTCATGGTAAGATGTAATATGATTTGCGAAGTTTTATGTATTCCTCTTCTACACTTCAAATGAATGTAAATGCGATACTTCCTTGCGAGGAAATAGCGTTTGCAGATGTCTAGGTATCGTAGCAATAGAGTTCTAATGCTTCTTAGAACGCGATATCGCATCTCATTTCTATGTTTCATGGTAAGATGTAATGTGATTTGCGAAGTGCTATGTATTCCTCCTCTACACTTCAAATGAATGTAAATGCGGCACTTCCTTGCAAGGAAATAGCGTTTGCAAATGTCTACCTATCGTACCTATAGTATTCTAATGCTTCTTAAAACGCGATATCGCATCTCATTTCTATGTTTCATGGTAAGATATAATATGATTTGCGAAGTGTTATGTATTCCTCGTCTACACTTCAAATGAATGTGAATGCGACACTTCCTTGCTAGGAAATTGCGTCTGCAGATGTTTAGGTATCGTAGCAATCGCTTCTCGGCTATTTTAGCTAAGATCAAAGTGTAGGTATCGTAGCAATGGAGTTCTAATGCTTCTTAAAACGCGATATCGCATCTCATTTCTATGTTTCATGGTAAGATGTAATATGATTTGCGAAGTGTTATGTATTCCTCCTCTACACTTCAAATGAATGTAAATGCGACACTTGCTTGCATGGAAATAGCGTTTGCAAATGTCTACCTATCGTAGCTATAGTATTCTAATGGTTCTTAAAACGCGATATCGCATCTCATTTCTATGTTTCATGGTAAGATATAATATGATTTGTGAAGTGTTATGTATTCCTCGTCTACACTTCAAATGAAAATAAATGCGACACTTCCTTGCAAGGAAATAGCGATTGCAGATGTCTACGTATCGTAGCAATAGAGTTCAAATGCTTCTTAAAACGAGATATTGCATCTCATATCTATGTTTCATGATAAGATATAATATTCTTTGCGAAGTGTTATCTATTCCTCGTCTACGATTGAAATGAATGTAAATGCGACACTTCCTTGCTAGGAAATAGCGTCTGCAGATGTCTAGGTATCGTAGCAATAGAGTTCAAATGCTTCTTAAAACGAGATATTGCATCTCATGTCTATGTTTCATGATGAGATATAATATTCATTGCGAAGTGTTATGCATTCCTGGTATGCGATTCAAATGAATGTAAATGCGACACTTCCTTGCAAGGAAATAGCGTTTGCAGATGTCTATGTATCGAAGCAATAGTGTTCAAATGCTTCTTAAAACGAGATATTGCATCTCATATCTATGTTTCATGATAAGATATAATATTCATTGCGAAGTTTTATGCATTCCTCGTCTGCGATTCAAATGAAAGTAAATGCTACACTTCCTTGCAAGGAAATTGCGTTTGCAAATGTCTACCTATCGTAGCTATAGAATTCTAATGCTTCTTAAAACGCGATATCGCATCTCATTTCTATGTTTCATGGTAAGATATAATATGATTTGCGAAGTGTTATGTATTCCTCGTCTACACTTCAAATGAATGTAATTACGGCACTTCCTTGCACGGAAATAGCGTTTGCAAATGTCTACCTATCGTAGCAATTGTGTTCTTATGCTTCTTAAAACGCGATTTCGCATCTCATTTCTATGTTTCATGGTAAGATATAATATGATTTGCGAAGTGTTATGTATTCCTCGCCTACACTTCAAATGAATGTAAATGCGACACTTCCTTGCAAAGAAATAGCGTTTGCAGATGTCTACGTATCGAAGCAATAGAGTTCAAATGCTTCTTAAAACGAGATATTGCATCTCATATCTATGTTTCATGATAAGATATAATATTCATTACGAAGTGTTATGCATTCCTGGTCTACGATTCAAATGAATGTAAATGCGACACTTCCTTGCCAGGAAATAGCGTTTGCAGATGTCTACGTATCGTAGCAATAGAGTTCTTATGATTGTTGAACGCGATATCGCATCTCATTTCTATGTTTCATGGTAAGATATAATATGATTTGCGAAGTGTTATGTATTCTTCGTCTACACTTCAAATGAAAGTAAATGCGACACATCCTTGCAAGGAAATAGCGATTGCAGATGTCTACGTATCGTAGCAATAGAGTTCATATGATTCTTAAAACGCGATATCGCATCTCATTTCTATGCTTCATGGTAAGATATAACATGATTTGCGAAGTGTTATGTATTCCTCGTCTACACTTCAAATGAATGTGAATGCGACACTTCCTTGCTAGGAAATAGCGTCTGCAGATGTCTATGTATCGTAGCAATAGAGTTCTAATGCTTCTTAAAACGCGATATCGCATCTCATTTCTATGTATCATGGTAAGATATAATATGATTTGCGAAGTGTTATGTATTCCTCGTCTACCCATCAAATGAATGTAAATGCGGCACTTCCTTGCAAGGAAATAGCGTTTGCAGATGTCTGCGTATCGTAACAATAGAGTTCTTATGATTCTTAAAACGCGAGATCGCATCTCATTTCTATGTTTCATGATAAGATATAATATGATTTGCGAAGTGTTATGTATTCCTCCTCCACACTTCAAATGAATGTAAATGCGACACTTGCTTGCATGGAAATAGCGTTTGCAAATGTCTACCTATCGTAGCTATAGTATTCTAATGCTTCTTAAAACGCGATATCGCATCTCATTTCTATGTTTCATGGTAAGATATAATATGATTTGCGAAGTGTTATGTATTCCTCGTCTACACTTCAAATGAATGTGAATGCGACACTTCCTTGCTAGGAAATAGCGTCTGCAGATGTCTATGTATCGTAGCAATAGAGTTCTAATGCTTCTTAGAACGCGATATCGCATCTCATTTCTATGTTTCATGGTAAGATGTAATATGATTTGCGAAGTGTTATGTATTCCTCGTCTACACTTCAAATGAAAGTAAATGCGACACTTCCTTGCAAGGAAATAGCGATTGCAGATGTCTACGTATCGTAGCAATAGAGTTCATATGATTCTTAAAACGCGATATCGCATCTCATTTCTATGCTTCATGGTAAGATATAACATGATTTGCGAAGTGTTATGTATTCCTCGTCTACACTTCAAGTGAATGTAAATGCGACACTTCCTTGCTAGGAAATAGCGTCTGCAGATGTCTAGGTAACGTAGCGATAGAGTTCTAATGCTTCTTAAAACGCGATATCGCATCTCATTTCTATGTTTCATTGTAAGATATAATATGATTTGCGAAGTGTTATGTATTCCTCGTGTACACTTCAAATGAATGTAAATGCGACACTTCCTTGCAAAGAAATAGCGTTTGCAGATGTCTACGTATCGAAGCAATAGAGTTCAAATGCTTCTTAAAACGCGATATCGCATCTCATTTCTATGTTTCATGGTAAGATATAATATGATTTGCGAAGTGTCATGTATTCCTCGTCTACACTTCAAATGAATGTAAATGCGACACTTCCTTGCAAGGAAATAGCGTTTGCAGATGTCTACGTATCGAAGCAATAGAGTTCAAATGCTTCTTAAAACGAGATATTGCATTTCATATCTATGTTTCATGATAAGATATAATATTCATTGCGAAGTGTTATGCATTCCTCGTCTACGATTCAAATGAACGTAAATGCGACACTTCCTTGCAAGGAAATAGCGTTTGCAGATGTCTACGTATCGAAGCAATAGAGTTCAAATGCTTCTTAAAACGAGATATTGCATCTCATATCTATGTTTCATGATAAGATATAATATTCATTGCGAAGTTTTATGCATTCCTCGTCTACGATTCAAATGAAAGTAAATGCTACACTTCCTTGCAAGGAAATAGCGATTGCAGGTGTCTACGTATCGCAGCAATAGAGTTCTCATGATTCTTAAAACGCGAGATCGCATCTCATTTCTATGTTTCATGGTAAGATGTAATATGATTTGCGAAGTTTTATGTATTCCTCGTCTACACTTCAAATAAATGTAAATGCGATACTTCCTTGCGAGGAAATAGCGTTTGCAGATGTCTAGGTATCGTAGCAATAGAGTTCTAATGCTTCTTAGAACGCGATATCGCATCTCATTTCTATGTTTCATGGTAAGATGTAATGTGATTTGCGAAGTGCTATGTATTCCTCCTCTACACTTCAAATGAATGTAAATGCGACACTTCCTTGCAAGGAAATAGCGTTTGCAAACGTCTACCTATCGTAGCTATAGCATTCTAATGCTTCTTAAAACGCGATATCGCATCTCATTTCTATGTTTCATGGTAAGATATAATATGATTTGCGAAGTGTTATGTATTCCTCGTCTACACTTCAAATGAATGTGAATGCGACACTTCCTTGCTAGGAAATTGCGTCTGCAGATGTCTAGGTATCGTAGCAATAGAGTTCTAATGCTTCTTAAAACGCGATATCGCATCTCATTTCTATGTTTCATGGTAAGATGTAATATGATTTGCGAAGTGTTATGTATTCCTCCTCTACACTTCAAATGAATGTAAATGCGACACTTGCTTGCATGGAAATAGCGTTTGCAAATGTCTACCTATCGTAGCTATAGTATTCTAATGCTTCTTAAAACGCGATATCGCATCTCATTTCTATGTTCCATGGTAAGATATAATATGATTTGCGAAGTGTTATGTATTCCTCGTCTACACTTCAAATGAAAGTAAATGCGACACTTCCTTGCAAGGAAATAGCGATTGCAGATGTCTACGTATCGTAGCAATAGAGTTCAAATGCTTCTTAAAACGAGATATCGCATCTCATTTCTATGTTTCATGGTAAGATATAATATGATATGCGAAGTGTCATGTATTCCTCGTCTTCGATTCAAATGAATGTAAATGCGACACTTCCTTGCTAGGAAATAGCGTCTGAAGATGTCTAGGTATCGTAGCAATAGAGTTCTAATGCTTCTTAAAACGCGATATCGCATCTCATTTCTATGTATCATGGTAAGATATAATATGATTTGCGAAGTGTTATGTATTCCTCGTCTACCCTTCAAATGAATGTAAATGCGACACTTCCTTGCAAGGAAATATACGTTTGCAGATGTCTACGTATCGTAACAATAGTGTTCTTATGATTCTTAAAACGAGATATTGCATCTCATATCTATGTTTCATGATAAGATATAATATTCATTGCGAAGTGTTATGCATTCCTCGTCTACGATTCAAATGAATGTAAATGCGACACTTCCTTGCAAGGAAATAGCGTTTGCAGATGTCTACGTATCGTAGCAATAGAGTTAAAATGCTACGTAAAACGAGATATTGCATCTCATATCTATGCTTCATGATAAGATATAATATTCATTGCGAAGTTTTATGCATTCCTCGTCTACGATTCAAATGAAAGTAAATGCTACACTTCCTTGCAAGGAAATAGCGATTGCAGGTGTCTACGTATCGTAGCAATAGAGTTCTCATGATTCTTAAAACGCGAGATCGCATCTCATTTCTATGTTTCATGGTAAGATGTAATATGATTTGCGAAGTTTTATGTATTCCTCGTCTACACTTCAAATGAATGTAAATGCGATACTTCCTTGCGAGGAAATAGCGTTTGCAGATGTCTAGGTATCGTAGCAACAGAGTTCTAATGCTTCTTAGAACGCGATATCGCATCTCATTTCTATGTTTCATGGTAAGATGTAATGTGATTTGCGAAGTGCTATGTATTCCTCCTCTACACTTCAAATGAATGTAAATGCGACACTTCCTTGCAAGTAAATAGCGTTTGCAAACGTCTACCTATCGTAGCTATAGCATTCTAATGCTTCTTAAAACGCGATATCGCATCTCATTTCTATGTTTCATGGTAAGATATAATATGATTTGCGAAGTGTTATGTATTCCTCGTCTACACTTCAAATGAATGTGAATGCGACACTTCCTTGCTAGGAAATTGCGTCTGCAGATGTCTAGGTATCGTAGCAATAGAGTTCTAATGCTTCTTAAAACGCGATATCGCATCTCATTTCTATGTTTCATGGTAAGATGTAATATGATTTGCGAAGTGTTATGTATTCCTCCTCTACACTTCAAATGAATGTAAATGCGACACTTGCTTGCATGGAAATAGCGTTTGCAAATGTCTACCTATCGTAGCTATAGTATTCTAATGCTTCTTAAAACGCGATATCGCATCTCATTTCTATGTTCCATGGTAAGATATAATATGATTTGCGAAGTGTTATGTATTCCTCGTCTACACTTCAAATGAAAGTAAATGCGACACTTCCTTGCAAGGAAATAGCGATTGCAGATGTCTACGTATCGTAGCAATAGAGTTCAAATGCTTCTTAAAACGAGATATCGCATCTCATTTCTATGTTTCATGGTAAGATATAACATGATTTGCGATGTGTTATGTATTCCTCGTCTACACTTCAAATGAATGTGAATGCGACACTTCCTTGCAAGGAAATAGCGTTTGCAGATTTCTACGTACCGTAGCAATAGATTTCTAATGCTCCTTAAAACGCGATATCGCATCTCATTTCTATGTTTCATGGTAAGATATAATATGATATGCGAAGTGTCATGTATTCCTCGTCTTCGATTCAAATGAATGTAAATGCGACACTTCCATGCTAGGAAATAGCGTCTGAAGATGTCTAGGTATCGTAGCAATAGAGTTCTAATGCTTCTTAAAACGCGATATCGCATCTCATTTCTATGTTTCATGATAAGATATAATATTCATTGCGAAGTGTTATGCATTCCTCGTCTACGATTCAAATGAACGTAAATGCGACACTTCCTTGCAAGGAAATAGCGTTTGCAGATGTCTACGTATCGTAGCAATAGAGTTAAAATGCTACGTAAAACGAGATATTGCATCTCATATCTATGTTTCATGATAAGATATAATATTCATTGCGAAGTTTTATGCATTCCTCGTCTACGATTCAAATGAAAGTAAATGCTACACTTCCTTGCAAGGAAATAGCGATTGCAGATGTCTACGTATCGCAGCAATAGAGTTCTCATGATTCTTAAAACGCGAGATCGCATCTCATTTCTATGTTTCATGGTAAGATGTAATATGATTTGCGAAGTGTTATGTATTCCTCGTCTACCCTTCAAATGAATGTAAATGCGGCACTTCCTTGCAAGGAAATAGCGTTTGCAGATGTCTGCGTATCGTAACAATAGAGTTCTTATGATTCTTAAAACGCGAGATCGCATCTCATTTCTATGTTTCATGGTAAGATGTAATATGATTTGCGAAGTGTTATGTATTCCTCGTCTACCCTTCAAATGAATGTAAATGCGGCACTTCCTTGCAAGGAAATAGCGTTTGCAGATGTCTGCGTATCGTAACAATAGAGTTCTTATGATTCTTAAAACGCGAGATCGCATCTCATTTCTATGTTTCATGGTAAGATATAATATGATTTGCGAAGTGTTATGTATTCCTCCTCTACACTTCAAATGAATGTAAATGCGACACTTGCTTGCATGGAAATAGCGTTTGCAAATGTCTACCTATCGTAGCTATAGTATTCTAATGCTTCTTAAAACGCGATATCGCATCTCATTTCTATGTTTCATGGTAAGATATAATATGATTTGCGAAGTGTTATGTATTCCTCGTCTACACTTCAAATGAATGTGAATGCGACACTTCCTTGCTAGGAAATAGCGTCTGCAGATGTCTATGTATCGTAGCAATAGAGTTCTAATGCTTCTTAGAACGCGATATCGCATCTCATTTCTATGTTTCATGGTAAGATGTAATATGATTTGCGAAGTGTTATGTATTCCTCGTCTACACTTCAAATGAAAGTAAATGCGACACTTCCTTGCAAGGAAATAGCGATTGCAGATGTCTACGTATCGTAGCAATAGAGTTCATATGATTCTTAAAACGCGATATCGCATCTCAATTCTATGCTTCATGGTAAGATATAACATGATTTGCGAAGTGTTATGTATTCCTCGTCTACACTTCAAGTGAATGTAAATGCGACACTTCCTTGCTAGGAAATAGCGTCTGCAGATGTCTAGGCAACGTAGCGATAGAGTTCTAATGCTTCTTAAAACGCGATATCGCATCTCATTTCTATGTTTCATTGTAAGATATAATATGATTTGCGAAGTGTTATGTATTCCTCGTGTACACTTCAAATGAATGTAAATGCGACACTTCCTTGCAAAGAAATAGCGTTTGCAGATGTCTACGTATCGAAGCAATAGAGTTCAAATGCTTCTTAAAACGCGATATCGCATCTCATTTCTATGTTTCATGGTAAGATATAATATGATCTGCGAAGTGTTATGTATTCCTCGTCTACACTACAAATGAATGTAAATGCGATACTTCCTTGCGAGGAAATAGCGTTTGCAGATGTCTAGGTATCGTAGCAACAGAGTTCTAATGCTTCTTAGAACGCGATATCGCATCTCATTTCTATGTTTCATGGTAAGATGTTATGTGATTTGCGAAGTGCTATGTATTCCTCGTCCACACTTCAAATGAATGTGAATGCGACACTTCCTTGCTAGGAAATTGCGTCTGCAGATGTCTAGGTATCGTAGCAATAGAGTTCTAATGCTTCTTAAAACGCGATATCGCATCTCATTTCTATGTTTCATGGTAAGATGTAATATGATTTGCGAAGTGTTATGTATTCCTCCTCTACACTTCAAGTGAATGTAAATGCGACACTTCCTCGCTAGGAAATAGCGTTTGCAAATGTCTACCTATCGTAGCTATAGTATTCTAATGCTTCTTAAAACGCGGTATCGCATCTCATTTCTATGTTCCATGGTAAGATATAATATGATTTGCGAAGTGTTATGTATTCCTCGTCTACACTTCAAATGAAAGTAAATGCGACACTTCCTTGCAAGGAAATAGCGATTGCAGATGTCTACGTATCGTAGCAATAGAGTTCAAATGCTTCTTAAAACGAGATATCGCATCTCATTTCTATGTTTCATGGTAAGATATAACATGATTTGCGAAGTGTTATGTATTCCTCGTCTACACTTCAAATGAATGTGAATGCGACACTTCCTTGCAAGGAAATAGCGTTTGCAGATTTCTACGTACCGTAGCAATAGATTTCTAATGCTCCTTAAAACGCGATATCGCATCTCATTTCTATGTTTCATGGTAAGATATAACATGATTTGCGAAGTGTTATGTATTCCTCGTCTACACTTCAAATGAATGTGAATGCGATACTTCCTCGCTAGGAAATAGTGTTTGCAGATGTCTACGTATCGTAGCAATAGAGTTCTAATGCTTCTTAAAACGCGATATCGCATCTCATTTCTATGTTTCATGGTAAGATATAATATGATTTGCGAAGTGTCATGTATTCCTCGTCTACACTTCAAATGAATGTAAATGCGACACTTCCTAGCTAGGAAATAGCGTCTGCAGATGTCTTGGTAACGTAGCAATAGAGTTCTAATGCTTCTTAAACCGAGATATTGCATCTCATATCTATGTTTCATGAAAAGATATAATTTTCATTGCGAAGTGTTATGTATTCCTCGTCTACACTTCAAATGAATGTAGATGCGACACTTCCTTGCAAGGAAATAGCGTTTGCAGATGTCTACGTATCGAAGCAATAAGGTTCAAATGCTTCTTAAAACGAGATATTGCATCTCATATCTATGTTTCATGATAAGATATAATATTCATTGCGAAGTGTTATGCATTCCTCGTCTGCGATTCAAATGAATGTAAACGCGACACTTCCTTGCAAGGAAATAGCGTTTGCAGATGTCTACGTATCGTAGCAATAGAGTTCTTATGATTCTTAAAACGCGTTATCGCATCTCATTTCTATGTTTCATGGTAAGATATAATATGATTTGCGAAGTGTTATGTATTCCTCGTCTACACTTCAAATGAATGTGAATGCGACACTTCTTCGCTAGGAAATAGCGTTTGCAAATGTCTACCTATCGTAGCAATAGTGTTCTAATGCTTCTTAAAACGCGATATCGCATCTCATTTCTATGTTTCGTGGTAAGATATAATATGATCTGCGAAGTGTTATGTTTTCCTCGTCTACACTTCAAATGAATGTAGATGCGACACTTCCTTGCAAGGAAATAGCGTTTGCAGATGTCTACGTATCGTAGCAAAAGATTTCTAATGCTTCTTAAAACGCGATATCGCATCTCATTTCTATGTTTCATGGTAAGGTGTAATATGATTTGCGAAGTGTCATGTATTCCTCCTCTACACTTCAAATGAATGTAAATGCGACACTTCCTTGCAAGGAAATAGCGTTTGCAGATGTCTACGTATCGTAGCAATAGAGTTCTTATGATTCTTAAAACGCGTTATCGCATCTCATTTCTATGTTTCATGGTAAGATATAATATGATTTGCGAAGTGTTATGTATTCCTCGTCTACACTTCAAATGAATGTGAATGCGACACTTCCTCGCTAGGAAATAGCGTTTGCAGATGTCTGCGTATCGTAGCAAGCTTTCTAATGCTTCTTAAAACGCGATATCGCATCTCATTTCTATGTTTCATGGTAAGATATAATATGATTTGCGAAGTGTTATGTATTCCTCGTCTACACTTCAAAGGAATGTAAATGCGACACTTCTCGCTAGGAAATAGCGTTTGCAGATGTCTACGTACCGTAGCAATAGAGTTCTAATGCTTCTTAAAACGAGATATTGCTTCTCATATCTATGTTTCATGATAAGATATAATATTCAATGCGAAGTGTTATGCATTCCTCGTCTACGATTCAAATGAAAGTAAATGCGACATTTCCTTGCAAGGAAATAGCGTTTGCAGATGTCTCCGTATCGAAGCAATAGAGCACTAATGCTTCTTAAATAGCGATACCGCATCTCATTTCTATGTTTCGTGGTAAGATATAACATGACTTGCGAAGTGTTATGTATTCCTCGTCTAAACTTCAAATGAATGTAATGCGACACTTCCTCGCTAGGAAATAGCGTTTGCAGATGACTACGTATCGTAGCAATAGCTTTCTAATGCTTCTTAAAACGCGATATCGCATCTCATTTCTATGTTTCATGGTATGATATAGTATGATTTGCGAAGTGTTATGTATTCCCCGTCTACACTTCAAATGAATGTAAATGCGACACTTCCTTGCTAGGAAATAGCGTCTGCAGATGTCTAGGTATCGTAGCAATAGAGTTCTAATGCTTCTTAAAACGAGATATTGCTTCTCATATCTATGTTTCATGATAAGATATAATATTCAATGCGAAGTGTTATGCATTCCTCGTCTACGATTCAAATGAAAGTAAATGCGACATTTCCTTGCAAGGAAATAGCGTTTGCAGATGTCTACGTATCGTAGCAATAGAGTTCTCATGATTCTTAAAACGCGATATCGCATCTCATTTCTATGTTTCATGGTAAGGTATAATATGATTTGCGAAGTGTTATGTATTCCTCGTCTACACTTCAAATGAATGTGAATGCGACACTTCTTCGCTAGGAAATAGCGTTTGCAAATGTCTACCTATCGTAGCAATAGTGTTCTAATGCTTCTTAAAACGCGATATCGCATCCCATTTCTATGTTTCGTGGTAAGATATAATATGATCTGCGAAGTGTTATGTTTTCCTCGTCTACACTTCAAATGAATGTAGATGCGACACTTCCTTGCAAGGAAATAGCGTCTGCAGATGTCTAGGTATCGTAGAAATAGAGTTCTAATGCTTCTTAAAACGAGATAATGCATCTCATATCTATGTTTCATGAAAAGATATAATTTTCATTGCGAAGTGTTATGTATTCCTCGTCTACACTTCAAATGAATGTAAATGCGACACTTCCTTGCTAGGAAATAGCGTCTGCAGATGTCTAGGAATCGTAGCAATAGATTTCTAATTCTTCCTAAAACGCGAAATCGCATCTCATTTCTATGTTTCATGGTAAGATATAGCATGATTTGCGAAGTGTTATATATTCCTCGTCTACACTTCAAATGAATGTGAACGCGATACTTCCTCGCTAGGAAATAGCATTTGCAGATGTCTACGTACCGTAGCAATAGCTTTCTAATGCTTCTTAAAACGCGATATCGCATCTCATTTCTATGTTTCATGGTAAGATATAACATGATTTGCGAAGTGTCATGTATTCCTCGTCTACACTTCAAATGAATGTAAATGCGACACTTCCTTGCTTGGAAAGAGCGTCTGCAGATGTCTATGTATCGTAGCCATAGAGTTCTAATGCTTCTTAAAACGCGATATCACATCTCATTTCTATGTTTCACGGTAAGATATAATATGATTTGCGAAGTGTCATGTATTCCTCGTCTACGCTTCAAATGAATGTAAATGCGACACTTCCTTGCTAGGAAATAGCGTCTGCAGATGTCTAGGTATCGTAGCAATAAAGTTCTAATGCTTCCTAAAACGCGAAATCGCATCTCATTTCTATGTTTCATGGTAAGATATAGCATGATTTGCGAAGTGTTATATATTCCTCGTCTACACTTCAAATGAATGTGAATGCGATACTTCCTCGCTAGGAAATAGCGTTTGCAGATGTCTACGTATCGTAGCAATAGCTTTCTAATGCTTCTTAAAACGCGATATCGCAACTTATTTCTATGTTTCATGGTAAGATATAACATGATTTGCGAAGTATTATGTATTCCTCGTCTACACTTCAAATGAATGTGAATGCGATACTTCCTCGCTAGGAAATAGTGTTTGCAGATGTCTACGTATCGTAGCAATAGCTTTCTAATGCTTCTTAAAACGCGATATCGCATCTCATTTCTATGTTTCATGGTAAGATATAATATGACTTGCGAAGTGTTATGTATTCCTCGTCTACACTTCAAATGAATGTAAATGCGACACTTCCTTGCTAGGAAATAGCGTCTGCAGATGTCTATGTATCGTAGCAATAGATTTCTAATGCTTCTTAAAACGCGATATCGCATCTTGTTTCTATGTTTCATGGTAAGGTATAACATGATTTGCGAAGTGTTATGTATTCCTCGTCTACACTTCAAATGAATGTGAATGCGATACTTCTTCGCTAGGAAATGGAGTTTGCAGATGTCTACGTATCGTAGCAGTAGCTTTCTAATGCTTCTTAATACGCGATATCGCATCTCATATCTATGTTTCATGGTAAGATATAACATGATTTGCGAAATGTCATGTATTCCTCGTCTACACTTCAAATGAATGTAAATGCGACACTTCCTTGCTAGGAAATAGCGTCTGCAGATGTCTAGGTATCGTAGCAATAGATTTCTAATGCTTCTTAAAACGCGATATCGCATCTCATTTCTATGTTTTCATGGTAAGATATAATATGATTTGCGAAGTGTCATGTATTCCTCGTCTACACTTCAAATGAAAGTGAATGCGATACTTCCTCGCTAGGAAATAGCGTTTGCAGATGTCTACGTATCGTAGCAGTAGCTTTCTAATGCTTCTTAATACGCGATATCGCATCTCATATCTATGTTTCATGGTAAGATATAACATGATTTGCGAAATGTCATGTATTCCTCGTCTACACTTCAAATGAATGTAAATGCGACACTTCCTTGCTAGGAAATAGCGTCTGCAGATGTCTAGGTATCGTAGCAATAGATTTCTAATGCTTCTTAAAACGCGATATCGCATCTCATTTCTATGTTTTCATGGTAAGATATAATATGATTTGCGAAGTGTCATGTATTCCTCGTCTACACTTCAAATGAATGTAAATGCGATACTTCCTCGCTAGGAAATAGCGTTTGCAGATGTCTAAGTATCGTAGCGATAGAGTTCTAATGCTTCTTAAAACGCGATATCGCATCTCATTTCTATGTTTCATGGTAAGATATAATATGATTTGCGAAGTGTCATGTATTCCTCGTCTTCACTACAAATGAATGTAAGTGCGACACTTCCTTGTTAGGAAATAGCGTCTGCAGATGTCTAGGTATCGTAGCAATAGAGTTCTAATGCTTCTTAAAACGAGATATTGCATCTCATATCTATGTTTCATGAAAAGATATCATTTCCATTGCGAAGTGTTATTCATTCCTCGTCTACGATTCAAATGAAAGTAAATGCGACACTTCCTTGCAAGGAAATAGCGTTTGCAGATGTCTACGTGTCGTAGCAATAGAGTTCATATGATTCTTAAAACGCGATATCGCATCTCATTTCTATGTTTCATGGTAAGATATAATATGATCTGCGAAGTGTTATGTATTCCTCGTCTACACTTCAAATGAATGTAGATGCGACACTTCCTTGCAAGCTAATAGCGTTTGCAGATGTCTACGTATCGAAGCAATAAAGTTCAAATGCTTCTTAAAACGAGATATTGCATCTCATATCTATGTTTCATGATAAGATATAATATTCATTGCGAAGTGTTATGCATTCCTCGTCTGCGATTCAAATGAATGTAAACGCGACACTTCCTTGCAAGGAAATAGCGTTTGCAGATGTCTACGTATCGTAGCAATAGAGTTCTTATGATTCTTAAAACGCGTTATCGCATCTCATTTCTATGTTTCCTGGTAAGATATAGCATGATTTGCGAAGTGTTATATATTCCTCGTCTACACTTCAAATGAATGTGAATGCGATACTTCCTCGCTAGGAAATAGCGTTTGCAGATGTCTACGTATCGTAGCAATAGCTTTCTAATGCTTCTTAAAACGCGATATCGCATCTTATTTCTATGTTTCATGGTAAGATATAACATGATTTGCGAAGTGTTATGTATTCCTCGTCTACACTTCAAATGAATGTGAATGCGATACTTCCTCGCTAGGAAATAGTGTTTGCAGTTGTCTACGTATCGTAGCAATAGCTTTCTAATGCTTCTTAAAACGCGATATCGCATCTCATTTCTATGTTTCATGGTAAGATGTAACATGATTTGCGAAGTGTTATGTATTCCTCGTCTACACTTCAAATGAATGTAAATGCGACACTTTCTTGCTAGGAAATAGCGTCTGCAGATGTCTAGGTATCGTAGCAATAGTGTTCTAATGCTTCTTAAAGCGAGATATTGCATCTCATATCTATGTTTCATGAAAAGATATAATTTCCATTGCGAAGTGTTATTCATTCCTCGTCTACGATTCAAATGAAAGTAAATGCGACACTTCCTTGCAAGGAAATAGCGTTTGCGGATGTCTACGTGTCGTAGCAATAGAGTTCATATGATTCTTAAAACGCGATATCGCATCTCATTTCTATGTTTCATGGTAAGATATAATATGATCTGCGAAGTGTTATGTATTCCTCGTCTACACTTCAAATGAATGTAGATGCGACACTTCCTTGCAAGCTAATAGCGTTTGCAGATGTCTACGTATCGAAGCAATAAAGTTCAAATGCTTCTTAAAACGAGATATTGCATCTCATATCTATGTTTCATGATAAGATATAATATTCATTGCGAAGTGTTATGCATTCCTCGTGTGCGATTCAAATGAATGTAAACGCGACACTTCCTTGCAAGGAAATAGCGTTTGCAGATGTCCACGTATCGTAGCAATAGAGTTCTTATGATTCTTAAAACGCGTTATCGCATCTCATTTCTATGTTTCCTGGTAAGATATAGCATGATTTGCGAAGTGTTATATATTCCTCGTCTACACTTCAAATGAATGTGAATGCGATACTTCCTCGCTAGGAAATAGCGTTTGCAGATGTCTACGTATCGTAGCAATAGCTTTCTAATGCTTCTTAAAACGCGATATCGCATCTTATTTCTATGTTTCATGGTAAGATATAACATGATTTGCGAAGTGTTATGTATTCCTCGTCTACACTTCAAATGAATGTGAATGCGATACTTCCTCGCTAGGAAATAGTGTTTGCAGATGTCTACGTATCGTAGCAATAGCTTTCTAATGCTTCTTAAAACGCGATATCGGATCTCATTTCTATGTTTCATGGTACGATATAACATGATTTGCGAAGTGTTATGTATTCCTCGTCTACACTTCAAATGAATGTAAATGCGACACTTTCTTGCTAGGAAATAGCGTCTGCAGATGTCTAGGTATCGTAGCAATAGTGTTCTAATGCTTCTTAAAGCGAGATATTGCTTCTCATATCTATGTTTCATGATAAGATATAATATTCATTGCGAAGTGTTATGCATTCCTCGTCTACGATTCAAATGAAAGTAAATGCGACACTTCCTTGCAAGGAAATAGCGTTTGCAGATGTCTACGTGTCGTAGCAATAGAGTTCATATGATTCTTAAAACGCGATATCGCATCTCATTTCTATGTTTCATGGTAAGATATAATATGATCTGCGAAGTGTTATGTATTCCTCGTCTACACTTCAAATGAATGTAGATGCGACACTTCCTTGCAAGCTAATAGCGTTTGCAGATGTCTACGTATCGAAGCAATAAAGTTCAAATGCTTCTTAAAACGAGATATTGCATCTCATATCTATGTTTCATGATAAGATATAATATTCATTGCGAAGTGTTATGCATTCCTCGTCTGCGATTCAAATGAATGTAAACGCGACACTTCCTTGCAAGGAAATAGCGTTTGCAGATGTCTACGTATCGTAGCAATAGAGTTCTTATGATTCTTAAAACGCGTTATCGCATCTCATTTCTATGTTTCCTGGTAAGATATAGCATGATTTGCGAAGTGTTATATATTCCTCGTCTACACTTCAAATGAATGTGAATGCGATACTTCCTCGCTAGGAAATAGCGTTTGCAGATGTCTACGTATCGTAGCAATAGCTTTCTAATGCTTCTTAAAACGCGATATCGCATCTTATTTCTATGTTTCATGGTAAGATATAACATGATTTGCGAAGTGTTATGTATTCCTCGTCTACACTTCAAATGAATGTGAATGCGATTCTTCCTCGCTAGGAAATAGTGTTTGCAGATGTCTACGTATCGTAGCAATAGCTTTCTAATGCTTCTTAAAACGCGATATCGGATCTCATTTCTATGTTTCATGGTACGATATAACATGATTTGCGAAGTGTTATGTATTCCTCGTCTACACTTCAAATGAATGTAAATGCGACACTTTCTTGCTAGGAAATAGCGTCTGCAGATGTCTAGGTATCGTAGCAATAGTGTTCTAATGCTTCTTAAAGCGAGATATTGCATCTCATATCTATGTTTCATGATAAGATATAATATTCATTGCGAAGTGTTATGCATTCCTCGTCTACGATTCAAATGAAAGTAAATGCGACACTTCCTTGCAAGGAAATAGCGTTTGCAGATGTCTACGTATCGTAGCAATAGAGTTCATATGTTTCTTAAAACGCGATATCGCATCTCATTTCTATGTTTCATGGTAAGATATAACATGATTTGCGAAATGTCATGTATTCCTCGTCTACACTTCAAATGAATGTAAATGCGACACTTCCTTGCTAGGAAATAGCGTCTTCAGATGTCTAGGTATCGTAGCAATAGATTTCTAATGCTTCTTAAAACGCGATATCGCATCTCATTTCTATGTTTTCATGGTAAGATATAATATGATTTGCGAAGTGTCATGTATTCCTCGTCTACACTTCAAATGAATGTGAATGCGATACTTCCTCGCTAGGAAATAGCGTTTGCAGATGTCTACGTATCGTAGCAATAGCTTTCTAATGCTTCTTAAAACGCGATATCGCATCTTATTTCTATGTTTCATGGTAAGATATAACATGATTTGCGAAGTGTTATGTATTCCTCGTCTACACTTCAAATGAATGTGAATGCGATACTTCCTCGCTAGGAAATAGTGTTTGCAGATGTCTACGTATCGTAGCAATAGCTTTCTAATGCTTCTTAAAACGCGATATCGCAACTTATTTCTATGTTTCATGGTAAGATATAACATGATTTGCGAAGTGTTATGTATTCCTCGTCTACACTTCAAATGAATGTGAATGCGATACTTCTTCGCTAGGAAATGGAGTTTGCAGATGTCTACGTATCGTAGCAGTAGCTTTCTAATGCTTCTTAAAACGCGATATCGCATCTCATTTCTATGTTTCATGGTAAGATATAATATGATTTGCGAAGTGTCATGTATTCCTCGTCTTCACTACAAATGAATGTAAGTGCGACACTTCCTTGTTAGGAAATAGCGTCTGCAGATGTCTAGGTATCGTAGCAATAGAGTTCTAATGCTTCTTAAAACGAGATATTGCATCTCATATCTATGTTTCATGAAAAGATATAATTTCCATTGCGAAGTGTTATTCATTCCTCGTCTACGATTCAAATGAAAGTAAATGCGACACTTCCTTGCAAGGAAATAGCGTTTGCAGATGTCTACGTGTCGTAGCAATAGAGTTCATATGATTCTTAAAACGCGATATCGCATCTCATTTCTATGTTTCATGGTAAGATATAATATGATCTGCGAAGTGTTATGTATTCCTCGTCTACACTTCAAATGAATGTAGATGCGACACTTCCTTGCAAGCTAATAGCGTTTGCAGATGTCTACGTATCGAAGCAATAAAGTTCAAATGCTTCTTAAAACGAGATATTGCATCTCATATCTATGTTTCATGATAAGATATAATATTCATTGCGAAGTGTTATGCATTCCTCGTCTGCGATTCAAATGAATGTAAACGCGACACTTCCTTGCAAGGAAATAGCGTTTGCAGATGTCTACGTATCGTAGCAATAGAGTTCTTATGATTCTTAAAACGCGTTATCGCATCTCATTTCTATGTTTCCTGGTAAGATATAGCATGATTTGCGAAGTGTTATATATTCCTCGTCTACACTTCAAATGAATGTGAATGCGATACTTCCTCGCTAGGTAATAGCGTTTGCAGATGTCTACGTATCGTAGCAATAGCTTTCTAATGCTTCTTAAAACGCGATATCGCATCTTATTTCTATGTTTCATGGTAAGATATAACATGATTTGCGAAGTGTTATGTATTCCTCGTCTACACTTCAAATGAATGTGAATGCGATACTTCCTCGCTAGGAAATAGTGTTTGCAGATGTCTACGTATCGTAGCAATAGCTTTCTAATGCTTCTTAAAACGCGATATCGCATCTCATTTCTATGTTTCATGGTAAGATATAACATGATTTGCGAAGTGTTATGTATTCCTCGTCTACACTTCAAATGAATGTAAATGCGACACTTTCTTGCTAGGAAATAGCGTCTGCAGATGTCTAGGTATCGTAGCAATAGTGTTCTAATGCTTCTTAAAGCGAGATATTGCATCTCATATCTATGTTTCATGATAAGATATAATATTCATTGCGAAGTGTTATGCATTCCTCGTCTACGATTCAAATGAAAGTAAATGCGACACTTCCTTGCAAGGAAATAGCGTTTGCAGATGTCTACGTATCGTAGCAATAGAGTTCATATGTTTCTTAAAACGCGATATCGCATCTCATTTCTATGTTTCATGGTAAGATATAACATGATTTGCGAAATGTCATGTATTCCTCGTCTACACTTCAAATGAATGTAAATGCGACACTTCCTTGCTAGGAAATAGCGTCTTCAGATGTCTAGGTATCGTAGCAATAGATTTCTAATGCTTCTTAAAACGCGATATCGCATCTCATTTCTATGTTTTCATGGTAAGATATAATATGATTTGCGAAGTGTCATGTATTCCTCGTCTACACTTCAAATGAATGTGAATGCGATACTTCCTCGCTAGGAAATAGTGTTTGCAGATGTCTACGTATCGTAGCAATAGCTTTCTAATGCTTCTTAAAACGCGATATCGCAACTTATTTCTATGTTTCATGGTAAGATATAACATGATTTGCGAAGTGTTATGTATTCCTCGTCTACACTTCAAATGAATGTGAATGCGATACTTCTTCGCTAGGAAATGGAGTTTGCAGATGTCTAAGTATCGTAGCGATAGAGTTCTAATGCTTCTTAAAACGCGATATCGCATCTCATTTCTATGTTTCATGGTAAGATATAATATGATTTGCGAAGTGTCATGTATTCCTCGTCTTCACTACAAATGAATGTAAGTGCGACACTTCCTTGTTAGGAAATAGCGTCTGCAGATGTCTAGGTATCGTAGCAATAGAGTTCTAATGCTTCTTAAAACGAGATATTGCATCTCATATCTATGTTTCATGAAAAGATATAATTTCCATTGCGAAGTGTTATTCATTCCTCGTCTACGATTCAAATGAAAGTAAATGCGACACTTCCTTGCAAGGAAATAGCGTTTGCAGATGTCTACGTGTCGTAGCAATAGAGTTCATATGATTCTTAAAACGCGATATCGCATCTCATTTCTATGTTTCATGGTAAGATATAATATGATCTGCGAAGTGTTATGTATTCCTCGTCTACACTTCAAATGAATGTAGATGCGACACTTCCTTGCAAGCTAATAGCGTTTGCAGATGTCAACGTATCGAAGCAATAAAGTTCAAATGCATCTTAAAACGAGATATTGCATCTCATATCTATGTTTCATGATAAGATATAATATTCATTGCGAAGTGTTATGCATTCCTCGTCTGCGATTCAAATGAATGTAAACGCGACACTTCCTTGCAAGGAAATAGCGTTTGCAGATGTCTACGTATCGTAGCAATAGAGTTCTTATGATTCTTAAAACGCGTTATCGCATCTCATTTCTATGTTTCCTGGTAAGATATAGCATGATTTGCGAAGTGTTATATATTCCTCGTCTACACTTCAAATGAATGTGAATGCGATACTTCCTCGCTAGGAAATAGTGTTTGCAGATGTCTACGTATCGTAGCAATAGCTTTCTAATGCTTCTTAAAACGCGATATCGCATCTCATTTCTATGTTTCATGGTAAGATATAACATGATTTGCGAAGTGTTATGTATTCCTCGTCTACACTTCAAATGAATGTAAATGCGACACTTTCTTGCGAGGAAATAGCGTCTGCAGATGTCTAGGTATCGTAGCAATAGTGTTCTAATGCTTCTTAAAGCGAGATATTGCATCTCATATCTATGTTTCCTGATAAGATATAATATTCATTGCGAAGTGTTATGCATTCCTCGTCTACGATTCAAATGAAAGTAAATGCGACACTTCCTTGCAAGGAAATAGCGTTTGCAGATGTCTACGTATCGTAGCAATAGATTTCTAATGCTCCTTAAAACGCGATATCGCATCTCATTTCTATGTTTCATGGTAAGATATAACATGATTTGCGAAGTGTTATGTATTCCTCGTCTACACCTCAAATGAATGTAAATGCGACACTTTCTTGCTAGGAAATAGCGTCTGCAGATGTCTATGTATCGTAGCAATAGAGTTCTAATGCTTCTTAGAAGGCGATATCGCATCTCATTTCTATGTTTCATGGTAAGGTATAATGTGATTTGCGAAGTGTTATGTATTCCTCGTCTACACTTCAAATGAATGTTAATGCGATACTTCCTCGCTAGGAAATAGCGTTTACAGATGTCTACGTATCGTAGCAATAGCTTTCTAATGCTTCTTAAAACGCGATATCGCATCTCATTTCTATGTTTCATGGTAAGATATAACATGATTTGCGAAGTGTTATGTATTCCTCGTCTACACTTCAAATGAATGTAAATGCGACACTTTCTTGCTAGGAAATAGCGTTTGCAGATGTCTACGTATCGGAGCAATAGAGTTCAAATGCTTCTTAAAACGAGATATTGCATCTCATATCTATGTTTCATGATAAGATATAATATTCATTGCGAAGTGTTATGCATTCCTCGTCTACGATTCAAATGAATGTAAGTGCGACACTTCCTTGCAAGGAAATAGCGTTTGTAGATGTCTACGTATCGAAGCAATAGAGTTCAAATGCTTCTTAAAACAAGATATTGCATCTCAAATCTATGTTTCTTGATAAGATATAATATTCATTGCGAAGTGTTATGCATTTCTCGTCTACGATTGAAATGAAAGTAAATGCGACACTTCCTTGCAAGGAAATAGCGTTTGCAGATGTCTACGTATCGTAGCAATAGATTTCTAATGCTTCTTAAAACGCGATATCGCATCGCATTCCTATGTTTCATGATATGGTATAATATTCATTGCGAAGTGTCATGTATACCTCGTATTCAATTCAAAAGAATGTAAATGCGACACTTCCTTGCTAGGAAATAGCGTTTGCAGATGTCTCCGTATCGAAGCAGTAGAGCTCCAATGCTTCTTAAATATCGATATCGCATCTCATTTCTATGTTTCATGATCAGATATAATATTCATTGTGGAGACGTAGGTATACCACGTATTCACTTCAAAAGAATGTAAATGCGACACTTCCTTGCCAGGAAATAGCGCTTGCAGATGTCTCCGTATCCAAGCAATAGAGCACTAATGCTTCTTAAATAGCGATATCGCATCTCATTTCTATGTTTCATGATAAGATATAATATTCATTGTGGAGTGTTATATATACCTCGTATTCACTTCAAGAGAATGTAAATGCGACACTTCCTTGCTATTAAATAGCGTTTGCAGATGTCTGCGTATCGTAGCAAAAGTTTTCTAATGCTTCTTAAATCGCGTTATCGCATCTCATTCCTATGTTTCGTGATAAGATGTAATATTCATTGTGAAGTGTCACGTATACCGCGTATTCACTCCAAAAGTATGCAAAAGCGACATTTGCATGCTAGGAAATTGCGTTTGAAGATGTCAACGTATCGAAGCAATAGAATTCTAATGCTTCTTAAAACGGTAGATAGCATCCCAATTCTTTGTTTCATGATAACATGTAATATTCATTGCGAAGTGTCATGTATACCTCGTATTCACTTCAAAAGAATGTAAATGCGACACTTCCTTGCTTGGAAGTAGCGTTTGCAGATGTCTACGTATCGTAGGAATACAGTTCTAATGCATTTTAAATCGCGATATCGCATCTCATTTCTATGTTTCATGATAATATATAATATTCATTGTGGAGACGTAGGTATACCTCGTATTCACTTCAAAAGAATGTAAATGCGACACTTCCCTGCTAGGAAATAGCGTTTGCAGATGTCTGCGTATCGTAGCAACAAAGTTCTAATGCATTTTAATTCGCGATATCGCATCTCATTTCTATGTTTCAAGATAAGATATAATATTCATTGTGGAGACGTAGGTATACCTCGTATTCACTTCAAAAGGGTGTAAATGCGACACTTCCTTGCTAGGGAATAGCGTTTCCAGATGTCTACGTATCGTTGCAACAGGGTTCTAGTGCTTCTCAAAACGCGATATCGCATCTCATTACTATGTTTCATGATAAGATATAATATTCATTGCGAGGTGTCATGTATACCTCGTATTCCCTTCAAAAGAATGTAAATGCGACACTTCCTTGCTAGGAAATAGCGTTTACAGATGTCTACGTATCGAAGCAATAGAGTTCTAACGCTTCTTAAAACGCGATGTCGCATATCATTTCTATGTTTCATGATCAGATATAATATTCATTGTGGAGACGTAGGTATACCACGTATTCACTTCAAAAGAATGTAAATGCGACACTTCCTTGCCAGGAAATAGCGCTTGCAGATGTCTCCGTATCGAAGCAATAGAGCACTAATGCTTCTTAAATAGCGATATCGCATCTCATTTCTATGTTTCATGATAAGATATAATATTCATTGTGGAGTGTTATATATACCTCGTATTCACTTCAAGAGAATGTAAATGCGACACTTCCTTGCTATTAAATAGCGTTTGCAGATGTCTGCGTATCGTAGCAAAAGTTTTCTAATGCTTCTTAAATCGCGTTATCGCATCTCATTCCTATGTTTCGTGATAAGATGTAATATTCATTGTGAAGTGTCACGTATACCGCGTATTCACTCCAAAAGTATGCAAAAGCGACATTTGCATGCTAGGAAATTGCGTTTGAAGATGTCAACGTATCGAAGCAATAGAATTCTAATGCTTCTTAAAACGGTAGATAGCATCCCAATTCTTTGTTTCATGATAACATGTAATATTCATTGCGAAGTGTCATGTATACCTCGTATTCACTTCAAAAGAATGTAAATGCGACACTTCCTTGCTTGGAAGTAGCGTTTGCAGATGTCTACGTATCGAAGCAATAGAGTTCTAACGCTTCTTAAAACGCGATGTCGCATATCATTTCTATGTTTCATGATAAGATATAATTTTCATCGCGAAGTGTTGTGTATTCCACGTCTACACTTCAAATGAATGTAAATGTCACACTTCCTTGCTAGGAAATAGCGTTTCCAGATGCCTACGTATCGGAGCAGTAGAGTTTTAATTCTTCTTAAAACGCGATAACGCATCTCATTTCCATGTTTCACGATAAGACATAATGTTCGTTGCGGAGTGTTATGTATACCTCGCCTGCACTTCAAAAGAGTGTAAATGCCACACTTTCTTGCTAGGAAATAGCGTTTCCAGATGTCTACGTATCGAAGCAATGGAGTTGTAATGTTTCTTCAAACGCGATATCGCATCTCATTTCTTTGTTTCATGATAAGATATAATATTCATTGAGAAGTGTTATGTATAGCTCGTCTACACTTCAAACGAATGCAAATGCCACACTTCCTTGCTAGGAAATGCGTTTCCAGATGTCTACGTATCGAAGCAATAGAGTTCTAGTGCTTCTTCAAACGCGGTATCGCAGCTCATTTCCATGTTACATGATAAGATATAATATTCGTTGCGAAGTGTTACGTATGCCTCGTCTACACTACAAAAGAAAGTAATTGCGGCACTTCCTTACCAGGAAATTGCGTTTCCAGATTGTCTACGTACCGAAGCAATAGAGCTGTAATGCTTCTTAAAACGCGATATCGCATCTCAATTGTATGTTTCATGATAAAATATAATATTCCTTGCGAAGTGTCATGTATACCTCGCCTGCACATCAATAGAATGTAAACGCCACACTTGCTCGCTAGGATATAGCGTTTGCAGGTGTCTACTTATCGAGGCAATAGAGTTCTAATGCATCGTAAAACGCGATATCGCATCCCATTACTATGTTTCATGATAAGATATAACATTCCTTGCGAAGTATTATGTACACCTCGCCTACACTTGAGAAGAATGTAAATGCCACACTACCTCGCTAGGAAATGCGTTTCCAGGTGTCTACATATAGAAGCAATAGAGTTGTAATGCTTCTCAAAACGCGATATCGCACCTCAGTTCTATGTTTCATGATAACATATATTATACATTGCGATGTGTTATGTATACCTCGTCTACACTTCAAAAGAATGTAAATGCCACACGTCCTTGCTAGGAAATAGCGTTTCCAGATGACTACGTATCGAAGCAATAGAGTTCCAATGCTTCCTAAAACGCCATATCGCAACTCATTTCTATGTGTCAGGATAAGATATAATATTCATTGCGAAGTGTTATGTATACCTCGTCTACAATACCAATGAATGTAAATGCGACACTTCCTTCTTTGGAAATAGCGTTTCCAGATTTCCACGTAAAGAAGCATTAGAATTCTAATGCTTCTTAGACGCGATATCGCATCTCATTTCTATGTTTCATCCTATGATATAATATTCGGTGATAAGTGATGTGTATACCTCGTCTACACTACAAAAGAATGAAAACGCCACAATTCCTTGCTAGGAAAATGCTTTTCCAGATATCTACGTATCGAAGCATTAGAGTTCTAGTGCTTCTAAAACGCAATATCGCATCTCATTTCTGGGTTTCAGGATAAGTTATAATATTCATTGCGAAGTATTATGTATACCTCGACTACACTTCCAAGGATACTACCCGGTAATTTGCGGCGTGTTGCGTAGTTTCCCGTAGCCCTTGTTAGTTAAACCCACGTCGAGACCATAAATAAACATGCCGTGACTTCAGTATCTCGCGACCTGAGTCTGTGTACTTGGCTAGGCGTAGTCGAGAGGAGGAGCATTTCGAAGTTTCAAGGTTTGTTCCGCCCCAGGTTTCCCGGGGTCGTGTAGTCTATCCCTTTGCTACTTTCTGAGCAGTTGGCGCCCAAGAAAAGTTGTACGTGAGCGGATACCTTGGAACGATAGATCGCTTTAGATTAAAATACGTTTTACACCTTAAAGCATTTAGATAATTAACCCCTTCGAGCTTCCCTGACTTACTATATATAGGTTTCCGTCACAACTAATAGGAACCATCACTTTACATAGATATATAGAACACACATAGTTTTAAACGTAGAACTGAGAATTTAAGAACTTACTTTGAAACGTTAGTAGTGAGAAATTCCATCGGATTTCATAGAAATTCAGAACTTACTTGCTATGAAACATAGGCAGATAAGGGCCATCGCGTTGCTTAGAACTTTAGAACTTGCTTACTTCAACAAAGATTTCTATTGGCTTCGTCCGTTCTTTTAGAAGAGTTTTTGATAAACCACATACTTTTCACGCTTCTGATATCTTTGAAAGTTCGCGAGATGTAATCGTTTAAGTTTTAAAATGATTACTTAGTGTGGATTATTATTTAGTAACTCGCTCATAAACGAGTCTGCATAGGATTTAATCCATAAGTTTTTAAGCCTGGAATTTATGCAGTTATTTGTTATTCACTTATTGCTCAAACGACAAAGATTGTGACCACTTCAAAATGGTTGACTTTCATCAATTTTCTTAAAAATTGAAATACTGCCCAACTGCTTGCATTAAAGACTGTAATTAAAGCTTTCGAAACATTTTACCTCTTATAGATGAATTCTGGAATTGAAATTGAATGTTTGACTTTTCTAGCTCCTGTTTAGACATCTTTCTATTGGAATGTTCAAGTATTTTTCATATTCGTAATTATTAAAAATGTTTTACTTGATTCTTTTATTTACTATTTAGAATTTTCTGAGAAATATTTTTTATCGTAATGAACTATATAATTGCAATTATAATTCTTTATGAAGTATTAATAACAGAAAGGTATGTATCCATTCTTGTAGTTTTGTAAAGAGTATTTAATCTTACTAT
The DNA here is from genome assembly GCF_050948175.1 of Xylocopa sonorina. Taxonomy (NCBI): domain Eukaryota; kingdom Metazoa; phylum Arthropoda; class Insecta; order Hymenoptera; family Apidae; genus Xylocopa; species Xylocopa sonorina. The sequence continues at coordinate 979,972 of NC_135197.1, forward strand.
CTAAAATGAAACATTGAGATCTGTTTGCAATCTAAAGGAATTTAATTACCTTTTGATTCAAATTCACAATGATAATCTTCCATAGTTCAACAATTTTGTTAGCTGTCCTCAGGAATCCGCAGCTCAGTACTTATAAAATGAACGACACAAAGAACAGCCTAACCAAACGTATTAGAACCGATTTTTCAATACTAATTTTATCATGTTTAACTTATGCTGCAAACTATTGAAATGCCCTTCGAATAGTGTTTATTCACAGTGAAGTAAACGGTAAGTATTACGCCTTCCACCACTGTTTACAATACGTATGTTTCATTTACTATCAAAACCGTGAGTATTATCGCCTTTCTTTACTTTTTGTAACCTTCAATGCCTTCATGTTACAGATCGTTAAACTTGCTTTAAAATGCTCTATCGTATTACGGAAGAATGGACATACCAATTCATTTTAAAAAATGAAGGTAACCTTCATATGTCCAACATAACTCCACTTACAAAAAAACTATTTCATCAACGGATGGCCCCTTTGTACTATGCAATTTTATATTAGCAAAAACTTCTATGAAACTTATAGTTTCGTGGATATCTGAGGTGCTAATTATTACTGCTCCACCCTGTATATTGTTATGGATCTGACCAACAAGGCAACGATGAACAGAGTTAAATTTAATATTATGATGTTTATTATTTTACTTATAGTATATTTGTTTTTCTGGAATTTTGCCAAAAAACAATGTTCACGATGTCGACAGATGAATATATTTGCCTTAGAATTGCAAGAGCCAACAAGTTCGAAAGTAGAATATTACTTTACTTCGCTAACCGAATCATTGCAAACGTTAAGCAAAGTGCGTGCCTTTCAAAACAGTCAGATGCAAATTACGATACAACGTTTCCAAGAAATGGTACGTGCCACTGTTTTTTAATTTCCGTTTATTTAATCAAAGGAAATTTAATTGAAATATCCGCAAAATTTGAGGACAAAAAGTTATTGTAATTTTACGCAACATATATGATGGTGATAAAGGATAAGTATACGGAACTGAAAATGGAAAGTAGCGAGCAGAAAAAGAAACTGATGGAGCTACAAAGTAGATTGATACATCCGTCAAATGATGATTCTAGGTTAATAAAATCTGTTAATTAAAGAACTATTGCAAAAATCAAGTATAATCAATATTACTTCTGCTCAAAGGCTATAATAGAATTGGACCGAAATGGGTACAAAACAGGCAATTATATCTATACGTTCTATTCTATGCAAAGGCAAATATTTCAAAGAGAAAAGATGTGTTACTTACAAATTACTTATGTTCCTAGATATCTCACTAATTTAGGCTTCTTGTCTTGCAGAACTTATCATTCATGTAACATGTAAAGGGGTCGAAGAATAGTAAAAGATTTTTATATTTCATAGCCTCACTTGATACGTCGATTGGATCACGTAAAATATCGGACATTAATTGCATCTACATCTTCAGACCTTAAATATATAATTGCAACAACATATTTAATAGCGTTTTAATAACATTTTTCTAATTGTTTATATCTATGTCTAATATATGCAACAACATATTTAATAGCGTTTTAATAACATTTTTCTAATTGTTTATATCTATGTCTAATAAATATATATTAATCGAATAAGTTGCTTTACCAAAGAATAAAAGTATCTGAGGCTTACAAATCGGAGCATTACATAACAAACGTGCATCACATATATAATATTTTGGAGGTAGAGGAGTGTCGAGTATTAAAAATGAACCACAAGTTCCTGCGATAGATTTATTTGATGTTTCGGATTCTCTCCTCCAACTCTATATTTGTACCTCGTAACTTGTCGACTGTCGAATGATGAAAATTGAATGTCTCTGCCAATTTTTACATTTGCTTTTAAGTGTTTTGTTACACCCGTGTGTTTCGGTGATTGGCCACCGTACATATTCTGGTAAGCCAATCACCTTACCTGTTTGTGGGTGCCGCCCTTCTTGTCGCTTAAGGAGGGCGACACGGACGTTGGCGGGGGAATTGTTGCTAAATATTTATTTTCAGTAATGTAGCGGGATTTCCCGAGGTTCGCTTACCTGGGGCCTAACGATCATGGCCATCTGGGCCGCTGGGCCCAGGTCCCCGGTAATCCTCGGTTTATGGCGTTATGGAGGACGTGCTATCGAGGACGTTGACTAAAATTTATTTTTCTATTACTTAAAAATATTAAAAGCTAAAATGTTTCCTCAAAGGTAGCTTATTTATCCTGCACACCATAAACCGTGCTGGCTATTTCTACAGCGAATATTTCTTTATTGTTACTGCTGCCAGCCGCTACAATATTACATGTAACAAAAGATGAAGACCAAAAAGATCGTACATAAGTTGAATCCACAATGCGGTCATAGAGATACAGAAACGGCAAAAATTCCAAACAATAATTTAAAAAATTCAAAAAGGGGGGAGTGAAAATCCATCTCCTTGACGATGATAAGGAACAAGTCTGCCTCATGCACTACAATATCCCAAACAGCCAGCGATTGGCACGCCAATGACAACGGTTGGAACGAATTCCGTGACAGAACTGTGCAAACAAAGTGCTCCTACTCAGCTTTCGAAATGGCATACTGTTAGTACTGGGGCGGCATTCGTATCACGGCACTATTAAAGCACCGAGATATAGCACACGGGCTACACGGCCGTGGCAATGACACTATCAGCTCACCATAGCTACACGCGTGGTTGTGGCGTAGGCTGACATTTACTAATGGGGAAGCTGTTTCCATAAAAATTATAAGCAAATATGAAAAATGACTAAACTGTGCAATTTATTTATTTTGATTCCAATATAGATACACCGGCACAAAACAAAGATATAAGAACTCGATTTTATTATTTTCTATAAACTAGCTCGATAGGGCGATTTTTTCCATAAAGTCGATAATTACTTTGTCATAAAAATATATACACTTATTTTATATATATTTTCTTCAATTTATTGTTACAAATTCATGCAATTGAGGATTACATTAAATACGATGACAGCATGTTATTTCAAAAATTACACAAGGCGAAGTTAGGGACGCAACAGCATGAATTTTTATTTTATAAGTAATATTTTTTTTATAAATAATATTTTTAGTCTATGATGGATTGAAAGAAATATATACGACTCGCTCAATAACTATAAATATAGGAAAACGACCATCAAAATGTCTATCAATACTCATATGCTGAACATCTACTGACATCTAACGGTTCTAATTTGTATGAAAGCACAGGTTTCCCATTGCCAAATGTGATCCTGCGTCATTGCTGAGGAGATTCATGAATGGAGCGATGATACGCGTGTCACCATGGTGCTGGTTCTGCGCGATTCGCTTGTCTAGAACGTGCTGGTAACACGTTCTGGCATTTTAGTCAAAGAATCCGGTCACAGATGACTACGAATCAGTTGACACTCCTCGGAAGTGGCAATATAGTGCCGGCATGGTGTCGCTACCATCTTGCCGTTTGTTATCTGGGATGCTTTTTAGTGCATTATTCGGAATTGAATTTGAACACATAGCTACTTAATCGCAAATTTGTATGTACTGTGACGTGGTGAAGTCACAAGGCTCGCTCACCCCCCCCCCCCCCCCCCCCTGCTTCGGTTAGACTAGTTCGCAGCTCACCACCCAAGCGAGAAGCGCGACACGAACCATCGCGATAGCTGTATTTGCGAGGAGCGTGAGATACACGATGGTAGAACCTTCCCCCACCCCCCCGTTCGTTTCTCTCTCTCCGTTCGACGGATTAGACTGGCGAGCTGATGGAAGAAGCGACCCATAAGACGCCTCTTCGGCGGATAATAAGACCGCAGGTTCGCGGAAGGGCTGTGCGCCGAGGTAGCGTGAAGCCCGAAGGATAGGATCCAGAGCTCTGCAACGATACGACCGCTGCATAGTCCATGGAGACAATCAGGATGGTTCTCGGGTGTGAGAAGGACCTCTACCCCTCCCCATTAGAACTCTATTGCTTCGATCAGTAGACATCTGGAAACGTAATTTCCTAGAGAGGAAGTGTCGCATTTACATTCTTTTGAGGTGAATACGAGGTATACATATCACTCCACAATGCATATTATATCTTATCATGAAACATAGAAATGAGATGCGATATCGCGATATATGAAGCATTATAACTCTATTGCTTCGATACGTAGACATCCGCAAACGCTGTTTCCTAGCAAGGAAGTGTCGCATTTACATTGGTTTGAAGTGTATGCGAGGTATACATGACACTTCGCAATGAATATTATATCTCATCATGAAACATAGAAGTGAGATGCGATATCGCATTTTAACAAGCACTAGAACTCTATTGCTACGATACGGAGACATCTGCAAACGCTATTTCCTAGCAACGAAGTGTCGTATTTACATTCTTTTGAAGTGTAGACGAGGATACATAACACTCCACAAACAATATTATATCTTATCAAGAAACACAGATATGAGATACAATATCGCGATTTAAGAAGCTTTAGAACTCTATTACTGCGATACGTTGACATCTGCAAACCCTATTTCCTAGCAAGGAAGTGTCGCACTTACATTCATTTGACGAGCATGCGAGGTACACATAACACGTCGCAATGAATATTATAACTTATCATGAAAAATAGAAATGAAATGCGATATCGCGATTTAAGAAGCATTAGAACTCTATTGCTTCGATACGTAGACATCTGGTAACGCTGTTTCGTAGAAGGGAAGTGTCGCATTTACATTCATTTGAAGTGTAGGCGAGGAATACATGACACTTCGCAATGAATATTATATCTTATCATGAAACATAGAAATGGGATGCGATATCGCGTTTTAAGAAGCATTAGAACTCTATTGCTTCGATACATAGACATCTGGTAACGCTGTTTCCTAGAAGGGTAGGGTCGCATTTACATTCATTTGAAGTGTAGACGAGAAATACACAACACTTCGCAATGGATATTATATCTTATCATGAAACATAGAAGTGAGATGCGATATCGCGATTTATGATGCATTAGAAAACTATTATTTGGATACGTAGACATCTGCAAACGCTACATCCTAGCAAGGAAGTGTCGCACTTACATTCTTTTGAAGTCTATGCGAGGTATACGTAGCATCTCGCAAAGAATATTATATCTTATCATGAAACCTAGAAATGTGGTGCGATATCGCGATCTAGGAAGAATTAGAACTCTACTGCTTCGATACGTAGATATCTGGTAACTCTATTTCCTAGCAAGGAAGTGTGGCATTTACATTCTTTTGAAGTGTAGATGAGGTACACATAACACTTCGCAATGAATATTATATCTTATCATGAAACATAGAAAAGAGATGCGATATCTCGTTTTGAGAAGCATTAGAAATCTATTGCTTCGATATATAGACATCTGCAAACGCAATTTCTTAGCAAGGAAGTGTCGCATTAACTTTCTTTTGAAGTGCATATTGGGTATACATAACACTCCACAGCGAATATTATATCTTATCATGAAACATAGATGTGTGATGCGGTATCGCGTTTTAAGAAGCATTAGAACTCTATTGCCTCGATGCGTCGACATCTGCAGACGCCATTTCCCAGCAAGGAAGTGTCGCATTTACATTCGTTTGGAGTGAATATGAGGTATCCTTAACACTTCGCTATGAATATTATACCTTATCATGAAACATAGAAATAAATTGCGACATCTCGTTTTAAGATGCATTAGGGCTCTATTGCTACGATACATAGACATCTGCAAACGCTATATCCTAGGATAGAAACGCCGCATTTACATACTTTTGAAGTGAATACGAGGTATACATGACACTTCGCAATGAATATTATATCTTATCGCGAACCATATAAATGAGATGCGATATCGCGATTTAAGTAGCATTAGAAATCTATTGCTACGATACGCAGACATCTGCAAACGCTATTTCCTAGGATGGAAGTGTCGCACTTTCATTCTTTTGAAGTGAATACGAGGTGTACATGACACTCTGCAATGAATATTATATCTTATCATGAAGCATAGAAATGAGATGCGATATCACATTATTGCTACGATTTTCCTAGCAAGGAAGTGTCGCATTTATATTCATGTGAAGTATTGCGAGGTATGCATGACACTTCGCAATGAATATTATAGCTTATCATGAAACATAGAATTGATATACGATATCGCATTTTAAGAAGCTAGAACTCTATTGCTTCGATACGTCGAGATCTGCAAGCGCTATTTCCTAGCAAGGAAGTGTCGCATTTACATTCTTTTGAAGTATTGCGAGGTATGCATGACACTTCGCAATGAATATTATAGCTTATCATGAAACATAGAAATGATATACGATATCGAGTTTTAAGAAGCTAGAACTCTATAGCTTCGATACGTAGAGATCTGCAAACGCTATTTCCTAGCAAGGATGTGTCGCATTTACATTCCTTTGAAGCGAATACGAGGTAAACATGACACTTCGCAATGAATATCATGAAACATAGAAATGATATGCGATATCGCGTTTTAAGAAGCTAGAACTCCATCGCTTCGATAAGTAGAGATCTGCAAACGCTATTTCCTAGCAAGGAAGTGTCGCATTTACATTCTTTCGAAGCGATTGCGAGGTATACATGACACGTCGCAATGAATATTATATTTTACCATGAAACATAGAAATGATATACGATATCGCGCTTTAAGTACTAGGACTCTATTGCTTCGATACGTCGAGATATGCAAACGCTATTACCCAGCAAGGATGTGTCGCATTTACATTCTTTTGAAGTGAATACGAGGTGTACATGACACACCGCAATGAATATTATATCTTATCATGAAGCATAGAAATGAGATGCGATATCACGTTATTGCTACGATATTCCTAGCAGGGAAGTGTAGCATTTACATTCATTTGAAGTATTGCGAGGTATGCATGACACTTCGCAATGAATATTATAGCTTATCATGAAACAGAAATGATGTACGATATCGCATTTTAAGAAGCTAGAACTCTATTGCTTCGATACGACGAGATCTGCAAACGCTATTTCCTAGCAAGGATGTGTCGCATTTACATTCCTTTGAAGCGAATACGAGGTATACATGACACTTCGCAATGAATATCATGAAACATAGAAATGAGATACGATATCGCGTTTTAAGAAGCTAGAACACTATAGCTTCGATACGTAGACATTTGCAAACACTATTTCCAGCAAGGAAATGTCGCATTTACATTCATTTGAAGTATATGCGAGGTATGCATGACACTTCGCAATGAATATTATAGCTTATCATGAAACATAGAAATGATATACGATATCGCGTTTTAAGAAGTATTAGAATTCTATAGATTCGATAAGTAGAGATCTGCAAACGCTATTCCCTAGCAAGGAAGTGTCGCATTTACATTCTTTTGAAGTGAATACGAGGTTTACATGACACTTCGCAATGAATATTGTATCTTATCATGAAACATAGAAATGAGATGCGATATCGCGTTATAAGCAGCATTAGAACTCTATAGCTTCGATACGTACAGATCTGCAAACACTATTTCCTAGCAAGGATGTGTCGCATTTACATTCCTTTGAAGCGAATACGAGGTATACATGACACTTCGCAATGAATATCATGAAACATAGAAATGAGTTACGATATCGCGTTTTAAGAAGCTAGAACTCTATAGATTCGATAAGTAGAGATCTGTAAACGCTATTTCCTAGCAAGGAAGTGTCGCATTTACATTCTTTTGGAGTGAATACAAGGTATACATAACACTTCGTAATGAATATTATATCTTATCATGATACATAGGAATGATATACGATATCGCGTTTTAAGAAGCTAGAACTCTATAGCTTCGGTAAGTAGAGATCTGCAAACGCTGTTTCTCAGCAAAGGAGTGTCGCATTTACATTCATTTGGAGTGAATACGAGGTATACATGACACTTCGTAATGAATATTATATCTTATCATGAAGCATAGAAATGAGATGCGATAACGCGTTATAAGCAGCATTAGAACTCTATAGCTTCGATACGTAGAGATCTGCAAACGCTATTTCCTAGCAAGGATATGTCGCATTTACATTCCTTTGAAGCGAATACGATGTATACATGACACTTCGCAATGAATATCATGAAACATAGAAATGATATGCGATATCGCGTTTTAAGAAGCTAGAACTCCATCGCTTCGATAAGTAGAGATCTGCAAACGCTATTTCCTAGCAAGGAAGAGTCGCATTTACATTCTTTCGAAGCGATTGCGAGGTATACATGACACGTCGCAATGAATATTTTATTTTACCATGAAACATAGAAATGATATACGATATCGCGTTATAAGCAGCATTAGAACTCTATAGCTTCGATACGTAGAGATCTGCAAACGCTATTTCCTAGCAAGGATGTGTCGCATTTACATTCCTTTGAAGCGAATACGATGTATACATGACACTTCGCAATGAATATCATGAAACATAGAAATGATATGCGATATCGCGTTTTAAGAAGCTAGAACTCCATCGCTTCGATAAGTAGAGATCTGCAAACGCTATTTCCTAGCAAGGAAGTGTCGCATTTACATTCTTTCGAAGCGATTGCGAGGTATACATGACACGTCGCAATGAATATTATATTTTACCATGAAACATAGAAATGATATACGATATCGCGTTTTAAGAAGCTAGAACTCCATCGCTTCGATAAGTAGAGATCTGCAAACGCTATTTCCTAGCAAGGATGAGTCGCATTTACATTCTTTCGAAGCGATTGCGAGGTATACATGACACGTCGCAATGAATATTTTATTTTACCATGAAACATAGAAATGATATACGATATCGCGTTATAAGCAGCATTAGAACTCTATAGCTTCGATACGTAGAGATCTGCAAACGCTATTTCCTAGCAAGGATGTGTCGCATTTACATTCCTTTGAAGCGAATACGATGTATACATGACACTTCGCAATGAATATCATGAAACATAGAAATGATATGCGATATCGCGTTTTAAGAAGCTAGAACTCCATCGCTTCGATAAGTAGAGATCTGCAAACGCTATTTCCTAGCAAGGAAGTGTCGCATTTACATTCTTTCGAAGCGATTGCGAGGTATACATGACACGTCGCAATGAATATTATATTTTACCATGAAACATAGAAATGATATACGATATCGTGTTTAAAGGAGCTAGAACTCTATAGCTTCGATAAGTATAGGTCTGCAAACGCTGTTTCCCAGCAAGGAAGTGTCGCATTTACATTCTTTTGAAGTGAATACGAGGTGTACATGACACTCTGCAATAAATATTATATCTTATCATGAAGCATAGAAATGAGATTCGATATAACGTTATTGCTACGATATTCCTAGCAAGGAAGTGTCGCATTTACATTCATTTGAAGTACTGCAAGGTATGCATGACACTTCGCAATGAATATTATAGCTTATCATGAAACAGAAATAATATACGATATCGCATTTTAAGAAGCTAGGACTCTATTGCTTCGCTACGTGGAGATCTGCAAACGCTATTTCCTAGCAAGGAAGTGTCGCATTTACATTCTTTTGAAGTATTGCGAGGTATGCATGACACTTCGCAATGAATATTAGCGCTTAACATGAAACATAGAAATGATATGCGATATCGCGTTTTACGAAGCATTAGAATTCTATAGATTCGATAAGTAGAGATCTAGAAACGCTATTCCCGAGCAAGGAAGTGTCGCACTTACATTCTTTTGAAGTGAATACGAGGTTTACATGACACTTCGCAATGAATATTATATCTTATCGTGAAACATAGAAATGATATGCGATATAGCGTTTTAAGAAGCTAGAACTCCATCGCTTCGATACGTAGACATCTGCAAACGCTATTTCCTAGCAAGGAAATGTCGCATTTACATTCATTTGAAGTATATGCGAGGTATGCATGACACTTCGCAATGAATATTGTAGCTTATCATGAAACATAGAAATGATATACGATATCGCGTTTTAAGAAGCTAGAACTCTATCGCTACGATAGCAGAGATCTGCAAACGATATTTCCTAGCAAGGAAATGTCGCATTTACATTCTTTTGAAGTGAGTACGAGGTATACATGACACTTCTCAATGAATATTATATCTTATCATGAAACATAGAAATGATATGCGATATCGCGTTTTAAGAAGCTAGCACTCCATCGCTTCGATAAGTAGAGATCTGGAAACGCTATTTCCTAGCAAGGAAGTGTCGCATTTACATTCTTTTGACGGGATTGCGGGGTATACACGACACGTCGCAATGAATATTATATTTTACCATGAAACATAGAAATGATATACGATATCGCGTTTTAAGAAGAACTAGAACTCTATTGCTTCGATACGTCGAGATCTGCAAACGCTATTTCCCAGCAAGGATGTGTCGCATTTACATTCTTTTGAAGTGAATACGAGGTGTACATGACACACCGCAATGAATATTATATCTTATCATGAAACATAGGAATGAGATGCGATATCGCGTTATAAGAAGCATTAGAACTCTATAACTTCGATACGTAGACATCTGCAAACGCTATTTCCAAGCATGGAAGTGTCGCATTTACATTCTTTTGAAGAGAATACGAGGTGTACATGACACTCTGCAATGAATATTATATCTTATCATGAAGCATAGAAATGAGTAGCGATATCACGTTATTGCTACGATATTCCTAGCAAGGAAATGTCGCATTTACATTCGTTTGAAGTGTATGCGAGGTATGCATGACACTTCGCAATGAATATTATATCTTATCATGGAACATAGAAATGAGATGCGATATCGCGTTATAAGCAGCAATAGAACTCTATAGCTTCGATACGTAGAGATCTGCAAACGCTATTTCCTAGCAAGGATGTGTCGCATTTACATTCTTTTGAAGTGAATACGAGGTGTACATGACACTCTGCAATGAATATTATATCTTATCATGAAGCATAGAAATGAGATTCGATATCACGTTATTGCTACGATATTCCTAGCAAGGAAGTGTCGCATTTACATTCATTTGAAGTATTGCGAGGTATGCATGACACATCGCAATGAATACTATAGCTTATCATGAAACAGAAATAATATACGATATCGCATTTTAAGAAGCTAGAACTCTATTGCTTCGATACGTCGAGATCTGCAAACGCTATTTCCTAGCAAGGAAGTGTCGCATTTACATTCTTTTGAAGTATTGCGAGGTATGCATGACACTTCGCAATGAATATTATAGCTTATCATGATACATAGAAATGATATACGATATCGCGTTTTAAGAAGAACTAGAACTCTATTGCTTCGATACGTCGAGATCTGCAAACGCTATTTCCCAGCAAGGATGTGTCGCATTTACATTCTTTTGAAGTGAATACGAGGTGTACATGACACACCGCAATGAATATTATATCTTATCATGAAACATAGAAATGAGGTGCGATATCGCGTTATAAGCAGCATTAGAACTCTAGAGCTTCGATACGTAGAGATCTGCAAACGCTATTTCCTAGCATGGAAGTGTCGCGTTTACATTCTTTTGAAGTGAATACGAGGTGTACATGACACTCTGCAATGAATATTATATCTTATCATGAAGCATAGAAATGAGATGCGATATCACGTTATTGCTACGATATTCCTAGCAAGGAAGTGTCGCATTTACATTCGTTTGAAGTCTTGCGAGGTATGCATGACACTTCGCAATGAATATCATGAAACATAGAAATGAGATACGATATCGCGGTTTAAGAAGCTAGAACACCATAGCTTCGATGCGTAGACATCTGCAAACGCTGCTTTCTAGCAAGGAAGTGTCGCATTTATATTCTATTGAAGTGAATACGAGGTATACATGACACTCCGTAATGAATATTATATCTTATCATGAAGCATAGATATGTGATGCGATATCGCGTTATAAGAAGCATTAGAACTCTATAGCTTCGATACGTAGACATCTTCAAACGATATTTTCTAGCAAGGAAGTGTCGCATTTACATTCTTTTGAAATGAATACGTGGTATACATGACACTCCGCAATGAATATTATAGCTTAACATGAAACATAGAAATGAAATGCGATATCGCGTTTTACGAAGCATTCGAATTCTATAGATTCGATAAGTAGAGATCTAGAAACGCTATTCCCTAGCAAGGAAGTGTCGCACTTACATTCTTTTGAAGTGAATACGAGGTTTACATGACACTTCGCAATGAATATTATATCTTATCATGAAACATAGAAATGATATGCGATATCGCGTTTTAAGAAGCTAGAACTCCATCGCTTCGATACGTAGACATCTGCAAACGCTATTTCCTAGCAAGGAAATGTCGCATTTACATTCGTTTGAAGTGAATACGAGGTACACATGACACTTCGCAATGAATATTATGTCATATCGTGTAACATAGAAATGAGAAGCGGTATCGCGTTCGAAGAAGCATTAGAACTCTATAGCTTCGATACGTAGATATCTGGAAACGCTATTTCCTAGCAAGGATGTGTAGCATTTACATTCCTTTGAAGCGAATACGAGGTATACATGACACTTCGCAATGAATATCATGAAACTTAGAAATGAGATACGATATCGCGTTTTAAGAAGCTAGAACACCATAGCTTCGATGCGTAGACATCTGCAAACGCTATTTCCTAGCAAAGGAAATGTCGCATTTACATTCGTTTGAAGTGTATGCGAGGTATGCATGACACTTCGCAATGAATATTATATCTCATCATGGAACATAGAAATGAGATGCAATATCGCGTTATAAGAAGCATTAGAACTCTATATCTTCGATACGTAGACATCTGCGAACGCTATTTCTTAGCAAGGAAGTGTCGCATTTACATTCTTTTGAAGTGAATACGAGGTGTACATGACACTCTGCAATGAATATTATATCTTATCATGAAGCATAGAAATGAGATGCGATATCACGTTATTGCTACGATATTCCTAGCAAGCAAGTGTCGCATTTACATTCATCTGAAGTATTGCGAGGTATGCATGACACTTCGCAATGAACATTATAGCTTATCATGAGACAGAAATGATATACGATATCGCGTTTTAAGAAGCTTAACACCATAGCTTCTATGCGTAGACATCTGCAAACGCTATTTCCTAGCAAGGAAATGTCGCATTTACATTCGTTTGAAGTTATGCGAGGTATGCATGACACTTCGCAATGAATATTATATCTTATCATGGAACATAGAAATGAGATGCGATATCGCGTTATAAGAAGCATTAGAACTCTATAGCTTCGATATGTATACATCTGGAAACGCTATTTCCTAGCAAGGAAAAGAAGCAAGGCATTTGAAGTGAATACGAGGTATACATGACACTTCGTATTGAATATTATATCTTATCATGAAGCATAGAAATGAGATGCGATATCGTGATTTAAGAAGCATTAAAACTCGATTGTTTCGATACGTAGACATCTGCAAACGCAATTTCATAGCAAGGAAATATGGCATTTACATTCTTTTGGAGTGAATACGAGGTATACATAACACTTCGAAATGAATATTATATCTTATCATGAAACATAGAAAAAATATACGATATCGCGTTTTAAGAAGCTAGAACTCTGTAGCTCCGATAAGTAGACATCTTGAAACGCTGTTTTCTAGCAAGGAAGTGTCGCATTTACATTCTTTTGGAGTGAATACGATGTATACATGACACTTCGTAATGAGTATTATATCTTATCATGAAGCATAGAAATGTGATGCGATATCGCGTTATAAGAAGCAATAGAACTCTATAGCTTCGATACGTAGACATCTTCAAACGCTGTTTTCTAGCAAGGAAGTGTCGCATTTACATTCTTTTGAAGTGAATACGAGGTATACATGACACTCCGCAATGAATATTATATCTTATCATGAAATATAGAAATGATATACTATATCGCGTTATAAGAAGTATTAGAACTCTATAGCTTCGATACGTAGACATCTGGAAACGCTATATCCTAGCAAGGAAGTGTCGCATTTAATTCTTTTGATGTGAATACGTGGTACACATGACACTTCGCAATGAATATTATGTAATATCGTGAAACATAGAAATGAGAAGCGATATCGCGTTTGAAGAAGCATTAGAACTCTATCGTTTCGATACGTAGACATCTGCGAACGCTATTTCCTAGCAAGGAAGTGTCGCATTTACATTCCATTGAAGCGAATACGAGGAATACATGACACTTCGCAATGAATATCATGAAACATAGAAATGATATACGATATCGCGTTTTAAGAAGCTAGAACACTATAGCTTCGATACGTAGACATCTGCAAACACTATTTCCAAGCAAAGGAAATGTCGCATTTACATTTATTTGAAGTGTATGCGAGGTTTACATGTCACTTCGCAAAGAATATTATATCTTATCATGAAACATAGAAATGAGAAGCGATATCGCGTTTGAAGAAGCATTAGAACTCTATCGTTTCGATACGTAGACATCCGGAAACGCTGTTTCCTAGCAAGGAAGTGTCGCATTTACATTCCTTTGAAGCGAATACGAGGTATACATGACACTTCGCAATGAATATTACATCTGGTCATGAAAAATAAAAATGAAATGCGATATTGCGTTTAAAGAAACGTTAGAACTCTATTGCTACGATACGTAGACATCTGGAAACGCTATTTCCTAGCAAGGATGTGTCGCATTTACATTCCTTTGCAGCGAATACGAGGTATACATGACACTTCGCAATGACTATCATGAAACATAGAACTGAGATACGATATCGCGTTTTAAGAAGCTAGAACTCTAATGCTTCGGTACGTCGAGATCTGCAAACGCTATTTTCTAGCAGGGAAGTGTCGCATTTAATTCTTTTGAAGTGAATACGAGGTACACATGACACTTCGCAATGAATATTATGTCTTATCATGAAATATAGGAATGATAATCGATATCGCGTTTTAAGAAGCTAGAACTCTATAGCTGCTATACGTAGACATCTGCAAATGCTATTTCCTAGCAAGGAAGTGTCGCATTTACATTCCTTTGAAGCGAATACGAGGTATACATGACACTTCGCAATGAATATTACATCTGGTCATGAAAAATAAAAATGAAATGCGATATTGCGTTTAAAGAAACGTTAGAACTCTATTGCTACGATACGTAGACATCTGGAAACGCTATTTCCTAGCAAGGATGTGTCGCATTTACATTCCTTTGCAGCGAATACGAGGTATACATGACACTTCGCAATGACTATCATGAAACATAGAACTGAGATACGATATCGCGTTTTAAGAAGCTAGAACTCTAATGCTTCGGTACGTCGAGATCTGCAAACGCTATTTTCTAGCAGGGAAGTGTCGCATTTAATTCTTTTGAAGTGAATACGAGGTACACATGACACTTCGCAATGAATATTATGTCTTATCATGAAATATAGGAATGATAATCGATATCGCGTTTTAAGAAGCTAGAACTCTATAGCTGCTATACGTAGACATCTGCAAATGCTATTTCCTAGCAAGGAAGTGTCGCATTTACATTCTTTTGAAGTATTGCGAGGTATGCATGACACTTCGCAATGAATATTAGCGCTTAACATGAAACATAGAAATGATATGCGATATCGCGTTTTACGAAGCATTAGAATTCTATAGATTCGATAAGTAGAGATCTAGAAACGCTATTCCCGAGCAAGGAAGTGTCGCACTTACATTCTTTTGAAGTGAATACGAGGTTTACATGACACTTCGCAATGAATATTATATCTTATCGTGAAACATAGAAATGATATGCGATATAGCGTTTTAAGAAGCTAGAACTCCATCGCTTCGATACGTAGACATCTGCAAACGCTATTTCCTAGCAAGGAAATGTCGCATTTACATTCATTTGAAGTATATGCGAGGTATGCATGACACTTCGCAATGAATATTGTAGCTTATCATGAAACATAGAAATGATATACGATATCGCGTTTTAAGAAGCTAGAACTCTATCGCTACGATAGCAGAGATCTGCAAACGATATTTCCTAGCAAGGAAATGTCGCATTTACATTCTTTTGAAGTGAGTACGAGGTATACATGACACTTCTCAATGAATATTATATCTTATCATGAAACATAGAAATGATATGCGATATCGCGTTTTAAGAAGCTAGCACTCCATCGCTTCGATAAGTAGAGATCTGGAAACGCTATTTCCTAGCAAGGAAGTGTCGCATTTACATTCTTTTGACGGGATTGCGGGGTATACACGACACGTCGCAATGAATATTATATTTTACCATGAAACATAGAAATGATATACGATATCGCGTTTTAAGAAGAACTAGAACTCTATTGCTTCGATACGTCGAGATCTGCAAACGCTATTTCCCAGCAAGGATGTGTCGCATTTACATTCTTTTGAAGTGAATACGAGGTGTACATGACACACCGCAATGAATATTATATCTTATCATGAAACATAGGAATGAGATGCGATATCGCGTTATAAGAAGCATTAGAACTCTATAACTTCGATACGTAGACATCTGCAAACGCTATTTCCAAGCATGGAAGTGTCGCATTTACATTCTTTTGAAGAGAATACGAGGTGTACATGACACTCTGCAATGAATATTATATCTTATCATGAAGCATAGAAATGAGTAGCGATATCACGTTATTGCTACGATATTCCTAGCAAGGAAATGTCGCATTTACATTCGTTTGAAGTGTATGCGAGGTATGCATGACACTTCGCAATGAATATTATATCTTATCATGGAACATAGAAATGAGATGCGATATCGCGTTATAAGCAGCAATAGAACTCTATAGCTTCGATACGTAGAGATCTGCAAACGCTATTTCCTAGCAAGGATGTGTCGCATTTACATTCTTTTGAAGTGAATACGAGGTGTACATGACACTCTGCAATGAATATTATATCTTATCATGAAGCATAGAAATGAGATTCGATATCACGTTATTGCTACGATATTCCTAGCAAGGAAGTGTCGCATTTACATTCATTTGAAGTATTGCGAGGTATGCATGACACATCGCAATGAATACTATAGCTTATCATGAAACAGAAATAATATACGATATCGCATTTTAAGAAGCTAGAACTCTATTGCTTCGATACGTCGAGATCTGCAAACGCTATTTCCTAGCAAGGAAGTGTCGCATTTACATTCTTTTGAAGTATTGCGAGGTATGCATGACACTTCGCAATGAATATTATAGCTTATCATGATACATAGAAATGATATACGATATCGCGTTTTAAGAAGAACTAGAACTCTATTGCTTCGATACGTCGAGATCTGCAAACGCTATTTCCCAGCAAGGATGTGTCGCATTTACATTCTTTTGAAGTGAATACGAGGTGTACATGACACACCGCAATGAATATTATATCTTATCATGAAACATAGAAATGAGGTGCGATATCGCGTTATAAGCAGCATTAGAACTCTAGAGCTTCGATACGTAGAGATCTGCAAACGCTATTTCCTAGCATGGAAGTGTCGCGTTTACATTCTTTTGAAGTGAATACGAGGTGTACATGACACTCTGCAATGAATATTATATCTTATCATGAAGCATAGAAATGAGATGCGATATCACGTTATTGCTACGATATTCCTAGCAAGGAAGTGTCGCATTTACATTCGTTTGAAGTCTTGCGAGGTATGCATGACACTTCGCAATGAATATCATGAAACATAGAAATGAGATACGATATCGCGGTTTAAGAAGCTAGAACACCATAGCTTCGATGCGTAGACATCTGCAAACGCTGCTTTCTAGCAAGGAAGTGTCGCATTTATATTCTATTGAAGTGAATACGAGGTATACATGACACTCCGTAATGAATATTATATCTTATCATGAAGCATAGATATGTGATGCGATATCGCGTTATAAGAAGCATTAGAACTCTATAGCTTCGATACGTAGACATCTTCAAACGATATTTTCTAGCAAGGAAGTGTCGCATTTACATTCTTTTGAAATGAATACGTGGTATACATGACACTCCGCAATGAATATTATAGCTTAACATGAAACATAGAAATGAAATGCGATATCGCGTTTTACGAAGCATTCGAATTCTATAGATTCGATAAGTAGAGATCTAGAAACGCTATTCCCTAGCAAGGAAGTGTCGCACTTACATTCTTTTGAAGTGAATACGAGGTTTACATGACACTTCGCAATGAATATTATATCTTATCATGAAACATAGAAATGATATGCGATATCGCGTTTTAAGAAGCTAGAACTCCATCGCTTCGATACGTAGACATCTGCAAACGCTATTTCCTAGCAAGGAAATGTCGCATTTACATTCGTTTGAAGTGAATACGAGGTACACATGACACTTCGCAATGAATATTATGTCATATCGTGTAACATAGAAATGAGAAGCGGTATCGCGTTCGAAGAAGCATTAGAACTCTATAGCTTCGATACGTAGATATCTGGAAACGCTATTTCCTAGCAAGGATGTGTAGCATTTACATTCCTTTGAAGCGAATACGAGGTATACATGACACTTCGCAATGAATATCATGAAACTTAGAAATGAGATACGATATCGCGTTTTAAGAAGCTAGAACACCATAGCTTCGATGCGTAGACATCTGCAAACGCTATTTCCTAGCAAAGGAAATGTCGCATTTACATTCGTTTGAAGTGTATGCGAGGTATGCATGACACTTCGCAATGAATATTATATCTCATC